>NW_011888796.1:728608-784636 GCF_000151845.1 Pteropus vampyrus
TGAAGTGCTGTCACAGGTGCAGGTGAATTCACTGTTCAGGTGATGCTTGGACACCCAACTTGATTTTTCCTGATTTCTCCCCAAAGCCCAGTCCTAACAATTAAAAATGGAATTGGGAGGGCGCTAAGAAGCCAAGCCTGAGTCAAGGGCCATTAACCTTATCTGTACTGCAGGCACTAATCACAGAAGAACACTCTGAAGAGATTGGTACTCAGGCACACAGGCGATTGACTAGTGCCATTTCCTTTTCCATTTGGTCCATTTTGAGCTTTTTAAAAAACTTTTCTACAGTACCTGGTGTGGAGTGCTTAACTTAGTAACTTACTTGAAAAGAAGGCAGGTAGGCCAAGGAATGCTGAAAGTGGCTGTCAGGCTAACCCACAGGCCATTCTGCAGCACCTGAGTTAACCTCTAAGAGTAGCCGTTTCCACAGCTGCAGAAAGAAGGTAATGATACTTACAGCCCAGGAGTGTCGAGCTTATTAAACGGAATCATCACATCTGGCCCATGGGAGCCCTCACTAAATGATTGTATAAAAGAAGGGAGATTAAGCAAGATGATTTCTGCAGCCACCTCCACCTTGAACATTAAGTGATCTGTAACAACATCCATTCCGTCCATCATTCTTCAGTACGTGTTTACTGAAGATGATGGAAGACCTCCAAAACCTTCTTTATATGGGACCTACGGCTCTGCTTGATACACAGTAGGTGCTCAGGGGGATGTTTGTCACATCAAGAAGGTATGTATATTGTACCTCAGAGGCCCTGGTTCTGCGGGAGCTAGAAGAATGGTCAGCAGCTCTGATTGTCACCAAAATTATACTGGCTCCCTCTGGGGCCTTGAGCTTTGGACAGGAGGTAAGAATGCAAAGGATTTCTAGAATGGGGGAGTCGCAGGAAGTGGGGGTAACCTGGGAGTCCCACTAGCGGCTTCTGCCAAATGTATGAGATAGGCAGGTGGGCATGCTAGTTTTGGTCACCAAACCAGAAATGGGTGACAGAGGAGTCCTTTGTGGGGAATGACATTATCATGGGTTTATAGAATGCTTTTCTTCCTTGACTAATATCTTTGAATATTACATTAAATTGTTTTTAAGCCACCAGAATGGTTATTAAATTAGTACCCTTTTAGAAAACAGTCTGGCAGTACCTTTCTAGTGCTATATCCTTTGGCGCACGGCCTTTTCTATTTTATTCTGTCCATTACCTTCCCCTAGCCATGGCAGAGTGCCAGTTGGGCCCCAAATCTCCCATATACTCAGAAGATTTAAATTTAACCTTTGGAAGGAGGGAGTTACATGTGTAAATATGCCTTCTTATTGAGGATTCCTATTTTAAACCTATAATTCATTATAGACAAATATTAGGCACAAAGATGTTCACGACTATCTTATTTATAAGAATGGAAATTTGAAAACAATCTAAATGTCAACAGCAGGGAAAAGAATAAGTAAATTATGTTCCATCAACTGAAAAGAATATTTGGCAATCATTTACAAAAAATTGATACAACTATGGGAAAATAAGTACACTCTTATTCATTATTAGAGGGAGTATAAACTGGTATAAATCTTCCAGAGGTAAATTTACCAGTATGTATTAAGAGTCTGAAAAAGATGTGTACGTATAATTCAATTTTAGAACTCTGTCCTAAGGAAATGGTTAAAAATGAGTTCTATTTATAAGAGCAAAAGATTGTAGAGAAAAAACCCTAGATTTCCAGTAACAGAATTGGTTCAATGAGTTATGGTACATCCCTCTGAGAGAATACACTGCAATTATTTAAAAAGATGTAGAAATGTGCTCTGTTAAACAATGGAAAGATGTTCACCATACACAGTTCAGGGGGAAAAAAGCAGGCTACAAATTAATATGTACATCGTGATTTCATTTTTGTTTATTTGAATGTTCTAATTTGTCTTAATGAATAATTATTACCTGTGAAATCGAGAAAAAAATAACATTAACAATATTAGCTATGAAAGCTCTGTAGCAGCACAGAAAAATGCTTGCTCAATAATGAGAGGAAAGGGCAGAATAAAAATTGTATATACTCTGTGATTGCAGATATATAAAAATGATGGACCGTGACAAGAAAGGCATACTGCAAAATAAAAATAGCAATTTGTTAGGATGGAGAGATTACGGGTGATTTTCCATCCTTTTTGTTATTACTATGTTTACGTAATTTTAATTTATTTAAGTGAAAAAAAACCCTCTGAGAATTTTCCTCTGTAGCCTCTCCCCTCCTTGGAATGGTTGTCTTTATGGAACACAAGCTGCCTTACAATGGGCCTAGCTCTTTCCAGCTTACTTTTACTTCTCCTGGGTGAAATGGGTCACCGTGACCCCTCTCCTTTGACGGTCCCACACATCTCTACCCTATGTCTTATCAGCTCTGACCCCTGACCCCAAGAGCCCAGATGCTGTTGGGCTAAGGAGTCCCTTTTGGCTATCCTGGATCTCACGGGTCAAACTTGCCAGCCTTGAAGCTTAATGTCTCAGGGTCTCACCGAGGCAGCACAACAAGCCAACATAAACCACTAATAACGGACTGACGTACATTTAACCCCTTCAGAAACAGGTGCTCACATACACAGCTCTTGAGAGTACACTCCAGTGTGGACAACTGGCAAATACATCACGAGTACAACCTTTGGTCTAGCAAATATGATTCTAGAATGTTATAAAATAATAAACATATGAAGATGTGGGTGCAAAAATAACCTGCTACATATTTTTTAGTAAAACAATGGAAACAATCTAAATGTCCGACAATGGAAGCTTGGTTAGATAAACTATGACACATCATAAGGTTACCATGTAAAATGGAGATATGCCCAGTTAAATTAAAATTTCAGATAAATAAAAAAATAATTTTTTAGGACAAGTATGTCCCAAATATTGCATGGGATATACTTATTCTATAAAACTATTCTTTGGTTATCTGAAATTCAAATTGGAACATAGTTATACTAAAAAATTATTCATCGTTTATCTGAAATTCTAATTTAGCTGGAGATCTTATAATTTTATTTGCTAAATCTAGTCACCCTACACCTCCACATAATAGAATACTATGTAGCCAGTAAAACTCATGTTTTTAGCGTAGGGCCTTTCAAATTGTTTCCTGTTTCCCTATGCTTTAGCTAGAACTTTGTTTTTAATCTATTTTATATTTTAGAGTTATGAGTAAGATTTGGTTGAAATCACTTAAAACTGAAAAACACTGCATTAAAAGATGATTTAACAACAGGAGACAGTGCTCATAAAATAATTTGACAAAACCATGTTAAAAATCAGTATGAGTCTAAGTTTGCATATACACATACATGCAAGTATATGAAGAAAGGATGAGAGATAGGCAGACAGATACCAGACACTCTAAAAGAACCTTAAAAAAAAGTTATTATTTTTGGATGTTGGGATTATACGTGATTCTTAGATTTCCAGAAAATTTTTTCAGGTTTTTATTTACAATGAACTAAATGCAATTTCATTTTGGAAACAATTAATTACTATTAGAAATACTTTTCCTTTCAGATGACATTAATACTTAACATCATTAAAGTCTTAAATTTGGGAGTTATACACTCTTTGGGGATTTAATGAAAAATCTCTGTGTCCTAGTCTTAGAAGGTATATTCACACAAAATTTTGCATACAGTTTGCCCCTACTTGTTAAGAACCCCTCTCTAGATTCTAGAATGCCATTCCTTTACTCTGCCTGCTTTTGAAGTAGCTACTTACTGTGTCCCTGTGACAGTGACTCTTAACCATTTTGGGTGTGGGGGGGAGAGGGCAGGGTGGTCATATACCTACTCTGAGGCCCAGGTGAAAGCTATGGACTCTCCTCAGAAAAAAAGCACACAGAAAACCAAACACTGCTGCAGGTGGTTTCAGAGGTTCACAGACTCCCTGAGGTCCATTCTTGGACTTCAGGTTCAGAACTGGTGCAATCCCCAGCCTTTGGCACTCACTGGAGCCTTGGCTTGGCTAATTCCCTTTAGGACCAAAGTGGTTAAATATAGATTATTTTTTAAAAGAGACAAAGCCGGGGATAGAATCTAGCTCAGCACTCCCAGGGTACTGCTGCACAGCAAGCGCTTCTAAAGCTGTGTGTGTGCGTGCGTGAATGCGTGCGTAAGAGAATATGATGCCGAGGAAGAATTTCTTGCACACTGAGTACTGCTGAAAAGCATTAGACTTGGGAGGGTTCCAAGAACAGGAAGAAGGACCAGCAGGGAAATCCAAAGTTGGTACCTCTCAGATCTATGCCTTTAGGATGGCTGAATGGGGCAGGAAGGGGTTGTGGGGATGGGATACAGGAGTATTTTGTCAACTCCAAGTTGGTCACCCACTCCGTTTAATGGCTCTCTCAAGTAGCTGTACCACAAACCAATCTCATTTATGCACCCGAGAACCATGTGGGGGCCAATTGACAAGATGAGAGAGACTGCCGAGAGCCTGGGAGAACAGTCCCACGGAGGGCCGGGCAATTTGGCAGTAGCTGCCTACCTGAATGTTAAATCTGTACACCCTCCTATCTAGCAACTCTAGTTCTTGGTATCTCCTAAAAACAAACAAACAAACAAAACTTATCTATATACCCGAAGAAGCACGTAGAGGGTTTTTTGCAGCATGTCAACCAACACAAATTGTCTCTGATCCATTATACCTCGTAAACCAAAACATAATCACCAAGCCCTATGAATGCAATATAAATTTGTGGGTTTTTTTCCACTGGGAAACCACAACCACATTCTGTGTAGGGAAAGTTTCAAGCTCAGGCTAAAGCTCCCTTTATCTTTTTCCCCTCACAGCTAAGTACTCGCAAGATCTTGAGGAGGATAAGCACCTACACAGCTCTGAGCAGTAGCAGGAGGAGGGAATTCCAAACTCAAGGCGGACTAACAGGGATGTCCAGCTGGTAGGAACACCGCTCATCTTAACAAAAAGATTTTTAAGTCTATGGCCATGCTACCCTGAACAAGCCCAATCCCGTCTGATCTCGGAAGCTAAGCAGGGTTGGGTCTGGTTAGTACTTGGATGGGAGACCACCCAGGAAGACCAGGTTCTGTAGGCATTAAAAAATAAGGGATTGTAAGCTGACAAGGTCCTTGCAATCTGTGAGGTCAACCAAGAGTTGCCTCGCCTAAAATAAATAAACGAAATAAATAAATAATTAAAAAAAAATTTTTTTAAAGTTCATTTGGAAGAGCAAATATCTAAAAAGAGCCCTGCCTCTCACTATTCCCTCTATCCCCTTCCCACCCCCAAAAGAAAGTGAAAAACAATGGAAAACACTTGCCTTGCCAGGTATTTCCTTCTAGTTCTGGATCTGCATGCTTGTGCACTTGTGTGCACGGGCCTGGGTATGGGAGCCATGAGTGCGCTCATGTATGTACATGGGCATGTTTGTGTGTATCGGGGCATATGCGTACATATGTGCAGATGTACTTGTGCATGTGGCACACACACATATACTTTAAATATAAAAGCTCTTCAGGAAGGTAGAGGGATTCACCCTAAAGGCTGGAGCTCTGCTTATTTTGGCATTGAATTTCTTTTGGAAATTTCTGAACCATTTGTCGCATATGGCAACACCATATGAAATGTCCCTCTCTGAGGTATGCACACTTATGTGCTGAAAGCGGCCACTAGGGGCCTAGGAAAAGAGGTCTGGCTCTCTGGGTCCTCATCCCTTCGTCTTGCCTCTGGAGCTGCTTGAATTCTTTCATCGTCTGAGAATAGCTCCATCCGACTCTAAACCAAGTCTACTTTGGGGTCTTAAGAGGAGACAGGGATAGAATCCAGAGAAGGCCCCTCTGGCACCACCTTCCACCACCCCCACCCCAGCCTGATAGTGGCACACTGAAGCTGGAAGTCCTCGGCAGGCAGCCCTGGGGAGCATGAGTCACAGCGCCTAGAGATAAGGAAGGACAGGAAAGAAGGATGGGGTTGGGGGTAGTTACTTCAGGCCTGGGTGGTGGGAAGGGAGAATCTGGTCACTTGCCCTCATTCTCGGTCCTCAGATCTATTAGAAAAAAAGGTAGATCTGAGCTTCTCAAAGGAGGGCCTGTGAATCAGTCCTAAATGATCTCAAGGATGTGAGATAATCCGTCCAGGCATATGCACTGACATGAGAAAATCAATGTGTGCCTTTCTTTTGTTCAAAGATTGGGGAGGTAGGACATTATTTTTCCACTAAACAGGAGGCAGGCACAAACTTCTTATGCATCTTAAAATGAAACAAGAGACCCTCACAGCTTAGTGGGGCCTCAGACCCCTGCCTTTGACCCCCAGAGAAATGTGTTCCCTCTCCTCAGCAGAGGGGCTCTGGGGACCCTGTAGGTATGGATTCTAGGGTGCCAGTAGTGAGGGGAGTAAGCGGCAGAGCTGCAGACCCTGGCAGGGCCTCCAAGGTACCTGGCCCAAGAGTTGAATCAACATACTTTTTAGACCCTCTACAAAACAGAAGTGAGCTGAGGGCTCTGGGAGGCAGCCAGGCTAGGTCTGAGTCTCGGCTTCTCATGGTGGGCGAGTTGGATAACTTAACCCAGCCTAACCTCTGCACCTCAAAATGGGAACAATGACAGGCCCTCCTCCACAAGGGCTTTATGAGAATTCAATAATTTAAGCCCTGCAAAGCACAGTGCTTGGCACTCCCCAGATCCCAGTCGCATTGGCAGAAGTCTCTGCTGCAACAGTATCACAGTTCAACTTCACCTTCCAGGTCCCCAGTGTCCATCATTCCCTTACAGGTGCTCATCCCAAGGCACACCCAATGAACCTGCTGCATGCAAGGCTCTGGCATGCAAGGCTCTGGCTCTGGGAACCTGAGAGTCGAGGTGAAATCCCTTGGGGAGCAAACAAGAAGAGAACAAAGAAGCAGACAAAGCCCTGTGCTCTGGGCTCTCCAAGCGTCAGGGTCAGAGAGGAGGAAGCCTCAGCACAGAGAAAGGGAGGGAACGGCTGGATGCATGTGGTCTCTCAAAAGCCAAGAGTGACAGGAGAAGACACAGTGACCGACAGTGTCAAAAGCAGTGGCTAAAAAAGAAGGATGTGGACCAGGAATTAATGAGGGGATCTAGTCTCATGGAGGTCGCTGGCGACCTTAACAAGAGCATTTTAGAGAAACTGTAGTAGGGACGAAAACCTGATGGGAGTGGATCGAGAAAGAATGGAAGGAGAGAAGCAGTACAGCGAGAACAGACAACTCTCTTCAGGATTTTTGCTATTTCAACTATGGCACAGACACAGAAACAGCACACCACTTCCCCAGGGCCACTGCACGCACTGAAATGGGTCCCTAGGGGGAGACACCTGTCCTGTCCAAGTCAGTCTTGACCCCATGCAGATGTTTGTAATGCTTTGTCCAGATTTTCCAGTTGTTTTCCAGTTGTTTTCAGATGTCTCACACCTGGAAGCAGAAGTGCAAGGTCACAGCCTTGGGTGATGTCTAGGGATGAGCCTCAGGATCTCCAAGGACATAAGATGCAGCTCTCCCATCACCAGGCCAAGCTCTGTAGCACAAAAGCCTCCAGCCCACCTCAATCACTCTCTCTGCCTGCCTCCCAGTGTCACAGAAGATACCCAATAAAGCCTTTACCAGATCTTCCCACTGGGCCCCCAAATTTGCCTTATTAAATTGTCTTCTGCCACAAAGACCATTTACTCACAACAGCTGCTGCCATGGCAACCAGGCAGCCAGCCTGCTGTTCTAGCTAACAGCCATAAGCCTCTTGCTGGCTATTTGGCTTGGCAAAACCAGGGGAAGATACCTCAAAGTGTCTGGAAGGCTAGAACATGGTGGGGGGATGTAGGAAGTGAGAGGGGGGGATGGCAGGGCATTCGTGAAGTGCTTTTGCAATTGTTCCATAATTCTCCAACAACAGGTTGGGGCTGGGAGAGCTATAAAATGACTTGTGCCAGAGGGGACCCTATACTTTCTTCTGATGTTAGCCACTTTTCTGGCAACACATTCCCTATTCCCCCCACTTCCTTCCTGCAAGCTGAAGCAGGGAGAGGCCTTCCAGGGGCCGAGAGGGGGCAACACACAGCCAGAAAACCTGCAGATGCAGGTGAAGGACACTGGGCCTGAGACAGCCTCACCCTGAGATAGAGTGGGCTCTCTGGAGCTGGTGTTGGTGGGCCTCAAGGCTGCTCTCCAGAGGCTGTAACTCCTGCGCCCTCCTGACCCTGCACGAGAAAGGGGCTGTTTCTTTGAATCAGTCCTAAATGTCTTTAATCTGAAGTATAGTTTAGTGACCACGGGTTTTGAAGTCACAGAGATAAGAATTCAAGCCTTGGCTCCTTCACTTGCTGCCTGTTTAACATTAGGCAAACTACGTAACCTCTCTGAGCCTCAGTTTCTTTAGCTGTAAAATGAGATAAGCACAGGACCAATGTCACTGAATTATTTCCAAGATTAATTGAGATGGAGTACATAAAGTATACAACACACAGTGCCTGGCACAAAGCAAGCTCTAAACTCCTCAATAAAAAGGAATAAACTAATGAAACAAACTGCTACATGAAAGAACCTCAAAAACATCATGCAAAGTGAAAGAAGTCAGACACATGACCACATATTGTATGATTCCATTTATATGAAATGTCCAAAAAAGGCAAATCTATAGATAGACAAAAAGTAGATTAGTGGCTGCCTAGGGCTGGGAGTGGGAAGGGAACGTGACTAAATGGGCAGAAGGGATCCTTTGGGGATGATAGAAATGTTGTAAACTTGATTTATTATAGCTGGCTCCACAACTATAAATTTAGTAAAGTCATTGAATTGTATACTTAAAATGAGTAAATTTTATGGTGTGTAAATTACACTCAATAAAATGGTTTTTAAAAAGTAAAGGAATTGGAGCTACTAAGAAGTGGTAGTGGTTAAGAGCATGGATCCTGGCATTCAGCTCATTGGGTTAAAATGTCAGCCCTCCTAGTTTAGCTGGGCAAGCTACATTACCTTCCAATGTCCTTATTTGTAAAGTGGGTCTGTAATAACTAATGATTACTCTGATGCCAGGCATTGTTCCAAGTACTTTACATATGTTAATCCTCACATCTCTCCTCTGGTGATCATTTTACATCATTTCACAAATGGGAAAACTGGGCACAGAGAGGTTAAGTGACTTGCCCATGGTCACATAGGTCACACAGCTTGGCAAGCAGCAGAGCAGGCAGCCTAATTTAAGGGCCAAGTGCTTAACCACTGAATTGCACTACCTCACAATGACAAGGCCTTATTCAGGTTATTATGAGAATTAAATAAAAATAATTAATACAAAGTGCTTGACATACATTAAGTACTCAATAAATGCTAGCCAGGGAAGAAACCACTATCTAATTGACTCAAGTAGCTTAGGTTTGTCCAATTGTATCTTGAAATATTCAGGGAGTATAAAAAGCGAAACCTGTTTAAGAAATAGTCTCGCTGAAAGGAAAGTACTCAGCCTACAGAGCGGCCATAAAGAAATCACTTCTCTATCTGATTTAGACATTAAGGGGTGGAGAGAGGAGAGAGCAGTCAACGTAATTCCTAACATGTACTTAAGTGCCTGGGTTTCTCTGCAAGGCAGTGGGACAGTGTGCCGACTGAGGATTTTGGAGCCCAGGCTTTGGGGTGAGACAGAACAGGGTTTGATCCTGGCTCCTCTACTGATTTGGCCGTTGGATCAACGACAAGATACTTAACTTCTGTTAAGTCTCAGCATCCTCATCTGTAAAATCGGTTGAAAAAAAGTAACAGCTTGAGGGGTGTGAGGATTACATATTGTAATATGTGTAGAGTGATCAGCACCGGTTCACGGCACCTATTAGGGCTTAACAAATGAACATGATTATCTGTCTTCTATCTCGTTGCCTACAGATACATTTCTCATTGCAGATCGTTAAGGAAGCATTGCACCTTGTAGAAGACGATTAACCAAATGTCTCATGCTCCCAGCACTATGATCCAACTCTCTATATTGGGACAAGACTGACCAGTAGACCAACCCCATCCTCACCACGGCAGGACGAGGGGAACTGCAGCCACTGTTCCCTGGACGCATCTGCCACCCTCTCCACAGGGATCCTGCAAACCAAATGGATGAGGGGAAGCCAACCTCATTAGACTGAAGAGACAGGCTGTGAGACTCTAGGTAGACCTGTGAATTTGGTAGAAGAAATGTTGTTATAGGAAGAATGGAGTAATTCTCCATCTCCCAGAGTGCAGAGAAAGAGCAGCTGGGTCTAGGCTGGGGCAGGAGCTGGCTGGGTTAGGCATAAAGAAGGACTTTCTGGGGCAATAAGACCAGTGAAGAGTGTGGGAGGAGCCCCGCTTTGGTGTCTTGGGGGATGAGGGATGAGCTGAGGAGCAGTCAGATACACTCCCTTAGGCTCTGGGCTGCTGCTCCCACCCCCTCCTCTCCCAGGAGGAGCCGGCCAAGCACAGGCGACACCGTTAAGCAGCTCACCCACCTTTTTCCCTCTGTCCCAGGATGGTGGTCATAATGTGAAACAAAGAACTGGTCTGGCATACGGGCTCAGAGCACTAACTTAAGAATGAGACCTCCTGGGTGAGAGTCCCAGCACTGCCACTTACTAGCTGTGTAGTCTTGGGTAAGTTACTTAACATCTCTGTGCCCCAGTTTCATCTTTACCCCGGTACCCCACAGGGATGTTGAGGGAAGAAAATGAGATCATGAGGGTAAAATGCTTAGCATGGTGCCAGGCACAAAGTTAACATTCCATAAATAGCAGCTATTAAACTAGTGGTAAGGCTGAGACAGAGCCATGCCCAGGTCCCCTCTCCCATCTCAGGTTCCCGTCTTAAAGAAGGACCCATCAGGATGCCACCCAGTCTGTGCCCAGGAGGGACATCCAAGCCCCTCCCAAGTTAGCAATGCTTGTGGGGCACCCACTACAGTAATGACTGTCGTTCCTTAGGCTTTATGACACTGGTCAGTTTGTAAAGCAATTTCACATGCACTATCTCATTTGATAAGCCTGTATTATCAAATCATCATTTTAAAAATTAAAAAATGGTTCCACAGCTAGTGAAGAGGGACCGAAACCCAGGGCGTCAGACTCCTGTTCCTGGGCCCTTCGGGCAGAGGTGAGACTTTGTCCTTCCCTGTTACACTTAATCTCTTGCCTGAGCTTCTGTGCCCAGAGGTCAGGCTAGGGCCAAGGTCAGGGCTTGGTATATGCCTGCAAAAGGTACAACCCCTCCCACTGCCCTGGCCAAGAGCAGGACAGTAGGGGATAAGTCCTGGTTGCACTGGGTTGTGTCCTCACCAAGCCAGCTGTCTGCACAGCTGGTCTACCTGGGGTCATCCAGTGTAGAGACATGGGGAAGTCAGAGTCAAGTCCCTCCAAGAGACTTTGTGGACAAACCCCAAACATTTCTATGTAAAATTATTAAATATTAAGGCTTACCAAAAACACAAAGACCTTCTGAAAAGAAGATCCCTTAGCTCTTAACCTTATGGTGAAGACCACTGAAGTTGAGAATTTAAATATAAAAAGAGGGTCACTGAGCCTCAGTAGGTCTGGAAGCCTCTAATCCCTCTCTCCAGCACTGCAGGCCACAGGACTCACCTCCTCTGAGAATCACAGGTGTCCAGAGAGCTCCATGGGTCCTGAGAGCAGCAAGGAGCCTTCGCAGGAGACATTTGCTTCCTCTAACATGGTTTAACCGTCAATAATGGAACTGGGATGGAGAGTTTTGACATGTAATTCTTTCCAGATAGGGCTGAAATAGCATTTTCATTCTCCACCCTCATTTTCAAGGGCTGGTAATTTTCTGAGGCCATTACCATTTGGGCTGAGATTTTGTTCCCAGCCCAGAGTTGAAGTGTACAGGGAATTTTCCACAACAGGTCTGAGTGCTAGAAGGTGCTCTCAGGAGTCACATTCTTAATATGAATCTTTCAATCACTCTCCACCACAGCATCTTGGAGTCAGTGAGAGCCTTCCTATTTTTATAACCTTTTCATTTGCTTCCATTAGTTTAAAATCATCAACAATAAAACCAAAGGGCAAACACCACACCCAAGTCTTGTCTCAGCTCCTCTGGGGAGGCACCAAAGACAGATGATGGCAGAGTCTGCCCCTGCAGAGCTGTTCCCAGCACAAATAGCCTGGGTTCATTTCTGATGTCTTGGGACAATTTTCTGTTCCTCTGCCTTCCTGTTTGCCTGCACAGCCATCCAAGATGTTGATTTCCTGAGGCAAAGGGTGCTTCTCCTGGGAGCACTGAATCTGGTAGAACGACTGCCTCCCGGAACCTTGCAAAGATCAGGCGAGATGGTGTGGGTCAAAGGGCAAACTTGAGCTACAAATATGATTTCTAATGATAAAGATGCACATCTTGGTATGCATCAATAACTAACATTGTGACACTGTCTCTTGCTTTTAAGAATCTTACACATTAGATCATCGACACTGACCAAAGCATATGTTTATGTCAAATTGATTAACAAAAATGGCCGAGGACAATTTCTACACAGGGCATGGAAGACAGCCTTTGTTTTGGGAAGCCCAGCATCCATTTCCCCTTTTGAAGAACGCATTTGTTTCTTTTAAGGATTTGCCCCTTGCCTCTGAGGGCAACCCCACACAGAGGGTGAATCCAGGGGTCTCTCGCCCTCACCACCACCATCACCGTGGAAGCCAGAGGGGTCCTTGCAGGCCCCTTTGGAGATATCCTACTATTTCCCACCAAAGGGTAACCACAGGACTTAAGCTGGGCCAACAAGGCCCTCCCAGGCCTTAGGTCTGAGACTGGCAACAGAGGATTGTAGGGTCTGAGCCTTCTAGCAAGGAGAAACTTTCAGAGGTTTTTACCATCTGAAGTGACTGGTTCCCAGCTTCCTAGATACCCTAGCAATACATTCCCCATGGTAACTTAAACCAGAGACTCCAAAATGGCGGGCCCACAAAGCAATGACTTCCACATGGGCTCAACCATTCTCAGTCTCTCCAAGGCCTCCAGACTGCAGCATCCCTCACTAGCCCCAAAGGGAAAACAACTACAGACCTCTACTCACTGTTGATATGGGCCTTTTATCGAGGTAAAAGCCCATGTCGACATAAGACCCAAACATGAGCCTGGACCAGACATGCACACTCTCATTCTCTAGATGCTGACTTTCCCAGACGCTGGGTTGAGTTTTTAAGTTTCTGATGCTGTAAAGACTGACTAAGTTCCAATCTATAGAGTTCTAGGTGGATGGAAACCTATGGGAAATTTCTGGACCATGAGGATATACCTTGTTAAGATCCCATGAATCTTGTTGTCTCCCGGTGATTCCAAGTGGTAAACTAGTGAGGTCTGGGGCCATAGCTCGCTGGGCCAGGCTAGGTGCTGACTCAATATAGAAGGAATGAAGGCTGTGCTGGCCCCCTGAGCCCTAGGGACACACAGATGCTAGACACTGGCAGGAGTGCTATGGTCTCCTGGGCCCAACATGTTGGTGTGGGTTGGGTTTGGAAGCCTCTCCACTAAATTCATTCACCACCAATTGCATCAGCGGCCCCTTCACAGCTGGCTCTCAACTCAGTCTGATTGCCTAATGGCTTGTCCTAACACAGAACAAATGTCCTGTGGCTTTCTAAAGAGACAGCATGGTGTAGTGGGAAAAACTGTGGCCAAGAGGCCTGGATCCCAGCCCTCATCAGCCCAAACAAGCTTGTGACTTTAAATGAGTGACCCTCTCTCCATCAGTCATTTCTTCCACTGTAAATCTAGGTCATTTCCTTAGGTTCTACTAGCCCTTCTAGTCCCTGCTGGAAAGCAGGTTATGGAGACTTGAGAGAGACAGTGGCAGATACCTTTGCCAGTTTGCTTTAGACTTGCAGGGTCACTGATTCCAAGAAACATTTTGGTTTCTTAGCACCACAGTCTTTCAGGACTAAAGAGTCTTCAGGGACAATTCAGAGCTCCTGGCGCTATGGAGGACTTTCTCTGAGTCCTCAGAATTAGTCACTCAATACCTAGATGAGAAGCAAGTGGAGAATCTTCTACTGGATTTGGGCTCTGCGGTTAGGATTTTCACAGATGTGAACACAAGAGGCACTGTGGTCCAGGAGAAAGAACTGTGGAGGTAGGAAAGGCAGCATCTGTGTGGGCTCTGCTGTCCAGCAGATTGCTGTTCACCTTGGGGCAAGTCACTTAACCTCTCTGAGTCATTTTCCTCAACAGCAAAATGAAAGACTTAGACTTGACTTATATTCATTTATTTATTATGTATTCTCTGTATCATTAGACACAAGAAGACAAATTCAAAGTCATGGAAGGGAAGAACTAGATACCTTCCCCTCCCAGTGAGGGACCCCAGACTACCAGATCAGTTATAATTGCTCTATGAATTTCTAGCCACACCAACAGGGAAGCACTGTGCACTGCTTAGTTCTCACTGTTTGCTAAAAGAAAACATGCCCATCAGACAGGAAAGAGATGCTTCTTTCCTGCACTGAATTCTACAATCCACTCAGCCTTGCATTTAGACGGTGAACATTTACTGAGCACCTGGGAAAGGCCCACCGTGCTGGGCCTGCAACAGCAACCAGACCCAAAGCCCTGGAGGGAACTGTGGTTTTATCTCAGGGATTCTCACACAATGGAAATACAACAATGATGTCAATGGTGATTATACAAAGATGCTGAAAGGGGTTCTATAAAAGTGAGGGTGTGATGGAGAGTTGTGATTCTACAAAGACTTTCCAACAGTGAGCAAAATCACAAATCACCGCCAGGTATGCCATTTTCCGGTGACCTGGCTTGATGTGGGGACTTGATCTGGAAAACCAGGAGTGCTGAGTGACTCAGATCCTGGAGACTCTCTCAATTGTTAATCGACTCCTTTCAGCTTTTGATGGAAGTTAGATACTGGTCAAGAGTTGCTGAGTGTTTTGTAGCAGGCCTGGGGCACTAGTGTCCTGTGTTTTTGACTGGAAAAAGTAAAAGCGTTGAGATGCCAGTTAGTGCCAGCCAGTTCACACTCTTTTTTTCAAATAAAACTTTTACATTTTATTATAAAAAATGTCAAGTGTGCTGAAAAACTGAAAGAATTATATAGTAAACAACCATGCACCCACCGCCTAGATTCTGCCATTAGCGTTTCGCTGTAATTGCTTTATCATTTATCTATCTTTCTATCCACTCTTTCATTCATTCATCAATCTACCTTAATTTTTTGGTATATTTCAAAGGAAGCTGTAGACCTCAGTATGCTTCACTCCTAAATACTTTAGCATGCATATTATTAACTAGAGTTCAAAATTTGTTTAAGGTTTTGTGTGGCGGGGACTGTAAAGTGCATAAATCTTAAGCATACCTTTAGATGAATTTTGATAAATGCATACACCTGTGTAATCTAAATCCCGAGAACATTAATATCACTGCAGAGAGTTCCCTTGTCCACTCTTTTTAAGGGACTCTGTCCCTGCCCTCCACCCCATCCCCATGTCCCCTGCTGCCCTAAACTGTGTATTCTATGTCCTGTGATTCCGAGCAGCTGTTTGGCCAGGGTAGGCACCTGACCAAAGGTGGCCCATTAGTGCATGACTAGTGACCTTAACCTCCGTGGCTGGGCTCAGCAGGATGAGCTCAGTCAATCAGAGGCTCTCTCTGAACAGGTGGGAAATAAAAAGACTACATGGTTGCGCAAGGCCATGAGGCAGACTTGGGGTTGGATCACCATGATCACAGGCCACATGCCGGCGGAAGTACAGAGAAGCCAGGGCTAGTGAGAAGCATGGAGTGTGTACCAGGGAGACACAGAGCCTCTGGTCTCTGAGGAAGGGATGGAAAACAGGACCTCAGTTTCCTTCACTTGCAGCTTCAGTTCCAGGTCTCTAATGTCTGAGGTAACTTGGATGGGACTCTCGTCTGTGCAGCTACAACAGCGCCCCTAAAATGTATATAGATGACGGTACATAGGACAGTTGTGAAAATGAAATAATCTCTCTTAAATGAGAGCCATCCTACTTCCATGTGGGATGAGCTATGGGCATGACTTAACTGTCCCTGGAAAATGATAACAAAATAATAAACGACATCAATATAATACAGCCACACCGAATACTACGTGTTTTAACACATAATCTCATCTGATCCTCACAGCGATCTCCAAATTACAAGCACTCTCCTTTCGTCGTCCCCATTTTGCAGTGGAGGAAACAGATACAAAACAGAGACATGATTCGCCCAGGTTCACAGTAAGCCCTGGAACCAGAGCTCGCTGTATTAGTTGAGTCCCAGTGTTTTGCTGGATGAGGGTGCTCAGTGGGGGGTTTGCAGTAGGGTGAGGTGGCAAGTTTTCTGCCCTGGAGCATTTGTCACCAGTCAGCAGCCCACGTGTAAAGGGCCTCCTTGCCCTAGCTCCAACCATCACCTTGCTGGGAACACATCAGGCAGAGAGAATTAGTTGAAGTGGTAGCCCAAGAGCAGACCCACAGCTGGTGGTTCCTTGGTTATATCCGTTTGCCGCTGCTTTTGCCAGAACAACACTCCTGAGACAGCTGCGTTCATCTGTGTTTGCTGATGGCGATGGCCGAAGCCGCCTGAGGTGGGATGGTGGCAGGAGGCCCCACTGTTGACACTGAAGTGGTAGCTCTGCTCCCTGCTCCCTGTAGTTGCACCTTTCCTCGAGAAACTGCAGTGGGTATTTGGGTGAGAGATAAGAAAGAAGTCTGGGGTCTCCATGGTGCCTGCCACCTCTGAGAAGTTAAGGATGATTCTAGTCCCAGGAGAGCTGGTGCAGCAGGGCAGGTGTGAGAGCCTTAAGGCAGGAATTCATTTTCCCAAACAGGAGGGGCATGGCTGAGCTGAATCATGCTTCCTAGGTATGTCGTCCCCTAGTATTTATCCACGCCTGTCATCATCTCTTCCCTCACCTGACCGTGAGCACCTTGAGGACAGGGTCCAGGGTGTTTTGTTCACCTTTGATTCCCTGGCACCCTGCATAGTTCTGGACACACAGTAGATGCTTAATGAATATATCTTAAATGAATGAATACAAGACAAAGGGAAGCTGAGAAAGCAGATGGATAATAATAAAATTAACATAGCAATTAAGTGCCAGGCACCATTCTAAGAGCACTACTTATAGTAAATAACCAAATCATCATAACTACCCTGTGACATAGGTACTGAAGCACAGAGAGGTTAAGTAACTTGCCCACGGTCACACAGCTAGCTAGTAAGTGGTAAAGTTATATTTGAACCCAGACAGCTAGACTCCAGAGTCCATGGCCTTAAGCCCTGTGATGGCCACCACCCTATCTTTCCTACTCTGGAAAAACTTCCTGGAATATCACACCAAGCTCTTCATCTGCCTGAGCCCAAGGATTAGGACCTGTAGGAAGCCAAGTCTGACATTGGCAAACACATTGACATCCTGGCAACCAAGGCATGTGTGTTATAGCAGCCATACCAATAATGATTAGCTTCTCTCCAATTCCAGCAACATATACTGCATGCCCATTAGGTGCCAGGCACTGTCTGGAACAACAAGACATGTTCTTTGCTCTCATCCATCATTTGCAGATGCATCATACCCTCTGTGTATAGCATGTCATACCCTGTGTGTATAGTATATCTCTTTTAATACGACTCTTGTGCCTAGTTATGCCCAGGGCACAGATGAAGAAACAGAAGCTCAGCAAGCTTAGAAAGGTCAGGTCACTTGCCCGTGGTAACTACACATATTTACAGGTATCTACATGGCAGGCCCTGCTCTGGGGGTACAGAAGTGAACACCGCACAGTCTTCTTTCCTCTCATGGGTTGTGCATTCTAGTGGAGGGGGCGAGATGGAGAGCAGTAAAGAAAACATAAACAAGGTCATTTCTAGGAGTGATAAATGTGGGAAGCCAATAAAGCAAGATAAAGGGCTGGAGAGAGGGACAGGGAGAGGAGCCAGCCATGGTCAGCTCTGGGATGGGGGTGGGGTCTGTAAGCCAAGGAAAAGGGCTTGTGCGAAGGGCCTGAGGCAGGACAACTGGATACGCTGACAGGAGTGGGCAGTGTGCTGGACATGGCTCCATAGTGTAGCGGTTAGCACGTCTCCTTTATACGCAGAAATTCCTGGGTTCGCACCCCAGTGGAGCCATGGTCCATGATCTACGGCCATGCCACCTGAAGAAGCCCGATGTCTGATTTCGGAAGCTAAGTAGGGTCGGGCCTGATTAGTACTTGGATGGGAAACCACCCAGGAAGACCAGGTGCTGTAGGCATAAATTAAAAAAAAAAAAAAAAAAGGAGTGAGCAGTGTGGCTGGAGCACAATGAATGTGTGGTGTTCACTTCTGTACCACCAGACCAGGGCCTGCCATGTAGATACCTGTAAATATGTGTAGTTATCACGGGCAAGTGACCTCACCTTTCTAAGCTTTCTGAGCTTCTGTTTCTTCATCCGTGCACTGGGCATAGTCACAACAGTCATAGTGAAACAGACTCCAGGCCAATATACAACACTGTGTCCAAGCAGGCAGAGTGCAAAAAAACTGCACAAGGAATCACCTTTAGAGGACAAGGTGGCCCCAGGTTCCAAGCCCTTCTGAAGGGTATGGAACCTCACCATGTAGCTTGAGCTGTGTGCTTATAAAGAAAAAAATCAGTGCAGATATAATCTTTGTCAATTCTGATGTCTCTCAGAGGCCCTTGGGGCAAACCCCATCAGGTAACTTATGAAAATTAATAGTCCTAACACTTGGTCTTTGAAGTGCTCCAGGTATGCAAGTACTCACCCGCAGGAAGTAATTTCAGAATGAATATCGTTCCTCTAAGGATCATCATGGTGTCTTGGGGTTTAACCGGCCCTGAGGGCAGGCTCAGCTCCTACCCAGCACTCCCACGCTCAGGGAGAGGACTGCGTCTGCAGTGATGCGGACTGGATTGGGCTCCCCAGGCCAGTGAAATATCAAGTCTCAGAAATGCCACAGGCCTGGGAGAAGAGAGAGCCATGGCAGACCGCAGCTCCCCGGGTCACGCGACCATGCGGAGCCCAAGAGGATGAAGGGCTGGGCAGGTGTCCTGCCCACATAGCCCTGCTGGAGCAAAGGAGAGAGACTTCCACCCCTGGAGCTCACAGAGCACTGAAAAGTGAGGAGGACAGACACGCGGAGCCGGGGTCCACCGGCTTTGGGATTGCCCTGCTTTCCCTCTTGTCCTTTCTCTCCCTTCTGCTCCAGAGATTCGGCTGGTGGTTTCCAGTGGGACACCTCACAAACCTCACAAGGTCTAGAGCTGAAATGGATTTCCCCTCTCCTTATATGAGCACCTAGAATCACTTGGTTGTCCTTCGGGCAAATGAAAACAGTGCTGCGTGGGGGACAGCTTTATGGGGTCTCTGGGGCAGCAGGAACCTTGCCTTCGGTCCTCCACTACTCTTCTTCTCCATCTTCATGCAGCTGAGACCCAGGAACCTTGAGGCACCAGCTCTTTCTTTCCTTTTATAAGTTTTTAGATTTAAGTTTGTTTTTTTTTTTAATTCCCCAAACTACAAAGACTGAGAATCACCTGCACTGCCTCTAGAATTCAGTTTGTCAACATTTTGTCAGATTGGCTTCAAGCCTCTCTCCTCTAAAAAAAAGAAAATGAAATAAAACATGACAAATAAAGTCAATCTCCTTGTTGGTCTCCTCCCTTGTCTCTGGCCAGCAACACTCGCTGTCTTAAGTGTGTCCTCTTTGGTCCATTGTTATTCTTTGAAATATATGTATATGCACACATACATGCACACGTCCAGGAACGACAGACACAATCATTTTATATTCTAATTTGCATAAATGTACTATACTAAATTATCTGCAATCGCATTTTTTCTCCCCTTCTAACATCATGTTTTTAAGTTTCATTTGTGCTGACATATGTTGACCTAGTTCATTTACTACTGCAAGGCATTCTAGCTCAGGTGGGTGGGCCTGATCCCTCTGCATGGAACTCTCCAGAGTGCAGGTAACACCAAGGCTTCCCTGACTTTAGAGGTTCTGCTAATTTGGAGAGCCTAAACCAATAGCAGAGACTCTACCCAGCCCACAGCCTTCTAGTCCATAAAACCCTCCAAACTCCACTCCAGTGCCTGGATCTCCCCTACAGCTCTAGTCCCTTTGGCCCTTCTTTGTCCAACCTATGAATATCTCTTGGCCTTCTTAGATTTTCCATCCTGATTTTAAGAAATAAGGAAATTAAGATCCTTCACAAAGTCTGTTTTCCCCTCGTAAGGCATGCCATCAGGCAGTGGGCCTCCCGAGAAGTTGGCATCTCCTCAGACTTGGGTGCCAGGTAACCCTGGTTCCATTGGCAGGTAACCTGCCCTCCCTGAGTCAGGTCCTTTATCTGAAAAATGGGGGTAGTAATACTCAGGTCACAAGCCAGCCGTGACAGTTAAGGGGAAAAGTAAATGCAACACAACTGGCAGGCTCCTGGCATGTACCAGGCAGTCAAAAGGGCTTCTGCCCTCCCTTCTGTCTCTTCTCAAACCAGCAGCCACAGAGGTCTCTCAAAATGCTATCAGACCACATCACTCCTTTGCTAATGTGACTCCCAAGATTAAGTTAAGAAGGCTTTGCCGTATCTACCTTGGTCTCCTGGAGTGCCTTCTCTGGGGATAGCCAGCCACCATACCATGAAGGCACTCAAGCAGACATGTGGAGAGGCTCATGTGGAGAAGAAATGAGGCCTCCTGCCAATAGCCAGCACCAGCTTGCCAGCCACATGAGACAGCCACCTTCGATCCTTTCCATGACAGCAGCCCCAGCTGACAGCTGACTGCAACCTCACTGAGAAACCCCGAGCCAGAACCACCCAGCCAAGCCATGCCCAAATACCTGGGCCACAGACACAAGTAGAGAGAATAAATGACTGTTGTTGTTTTAAGCCATTAAGTTTTAGGGTGATTTGTTATGTAGCATTAAATAAGTAATATAAAAGTTAACAAATTATAACAACTTGTATTGTTATTACTAACATGTATACCAACACTAGTATTGCACTACTATGTACTAGGCACTGTTCTACATACTTTACATGAATGAATTCATTTAATCTTCATAGCAACCACTGAAGTGGGGGCTACTAGTATCCTTGTTTTACAGGTAAGAAAACTGAGGCACAGAATGTTTAGCTAATAACTTGCTAGTACGTGGCAGAGCTGGAAGATGAACCCTGACTCTCTGGGTCCACTATTTCAAGCTGTCTCCTGAACAAAGCCATGAACAGAAATGTAGCACCAAGAAGCAGGAAATGTTCTCAGATTCACAGGGCCTGCTTTTAAGGGAGGGAAGAAGAAGGTTCCTATCTTTCTCCTTGGGTTTCAGGTCTAACCATCTCCTATGCTGCCAGTAGGCTGGTCCCAGACCAGAGCCAACTCATCTCCATCAAGTAAGTAAAAGACGTTACTAAAAGTTTGCACAATGTTTTAAAGCTCTCATCACACCTCCTCAGTTAGGGTTCCAATCCATGGAGATGACCTATTTCCCCTCTGCACATCTGACTCAATGAAAGCCTCATCCCTGCTTTTTAAAATTGTCTTAAAACCTATCAGGTCTTCAAGGTGGAGAAAAATCACTCAGAGAAGACAACTTCATGATGCAGTGCCTGTCCATGCCCTTCACAGACATGGCTGATCAATCTCCTCTTTCCCATTCAGTCTGGATGCAGCTTCAGAATCCTTCTCATCACAGAGCTCCTGGCTGCCACTTCCATAGGTTCTGAGTTAACAGTAGAGCCGAGGCCTATATGTCATTCTTGCTCTAACAGGACAAAGATGAAACACCAAAAGCAACAGACTGGAACTAATCTCTCTCCCTTCCAAAGGAGTGAAAGGCTCCCTGCCTCTACTGCTCCTACCCCTCCTCCAAAACCCATTGTCATCACAGCCAGAGCTTAGAAGGGATTTTAAAAAGAGAAGACATTGCAGAAAGCATTGACCTGGGTTTTAATGACAGGATGAGGACGAGGGCTGGCGCTGAGAGGTGTTCCACGCCCATAGATGATGGTGACTTAGGAACCAAGAACTCAGCACCAGATGGACCGAAAAGGACTATCCTGAAGTCAAGGTAAATCAGGAACATGGCCATATTCTTTATCTATAACCTTCCTCAGACAACCTCTGAGCACTGAAGAGAGGGGTCATGAACTCATGTAAAGACTAGAGCTGTCCAAAGGAAAAAGAATGCAAGCCACATATATAATTTAAAATTTTCTAGTAGTCATATTAAAAAAGTAAAAATAAACAGGTGATAATAATTTTAATAACGTTTTATTTAGCCCAGTATGTGCATATATTATCATTTCAACACATAATCGATATTTTTAAAAATTAGTGAAGTATTTTACTTTTTTGTACTAAATCTTTGAAGTCCAGTGTGTAGTTTACACTTACAAACCATTTCAACTTAGATACTAAATTTTTGCCAGAAATATTTGATCTGTATTGAGATATCATAAAATTTACAATTGAAAATATAGATTCCACATATTGAAGTTCTTCTAAACACTCCTAAGTTTTCCAATAACTGAAATGCATATCTGCTTTTAAATTTAAATAAATTAAAATTAAATAAAATTTAAGATTCAGTTCCTTCTGTTGCACTAGCCACATTTCAAGAGCTCAGTAGCCACATGTGGCTGGTGACTACAGGTCTGGACCACGCTGGGCTCTCCCTACGCGTGGGCGGATGCTAGCTTCCCATCAGAGCCCCTGTGAGTATGCTCAGGGAACGATGGCCTGGTTCCTCTGAACAACGGGTTTCGCTCTCTGACCAGGCCCTTTCTTACTCTCTCTGCTTGGCTTGCCCACAGTTTTTCCCCAACACTGGCTTTCAGATCTCCCAGGCTCTACGCCCTGCAGTTCTCAGGGAAGCCCATCCCCACCTGGCTAAGCCCCAGCTCCTACCCCTGCCCAGGTGTGGTTCAGAGACCCTGTCCAATTAGAAGGCTGTCTAGGTGATGCTACCTTCTCTGCTATGCAAAAAAATAGGGGCTGGTAATCTTAGGGTGCATCCAGAAGTGAGCCATTTCCTTTTGGTGTTTGGGGAGAAGGCCCTTGCCATTTTCATGCCCCAAGGTGGCACCAAGACTGTAGTAAAGCATTAATTAGTATGGGCAGCCTCTGCTCTCTACCTAACAAATCTCTTTTGGCTTGAAGCTCCAAAAGGTCCTCCATCACCTTCCCTGGTCCTTGACAGTGTGTGTGCTCTGTCCCTTGCTTCCTTTTCCTCCTCTGGTCTCTTGGGTTGATGAACTATTTGGGGCTGTGGCTCACTCCTGACACTTCACTCCTTCAAGCACCAACACCACAGCAAACATCACTCACTGACCACACGTTCCTTCTCCCTGATCCTCTAGCCAGGCTCCACCCCAAACTCTGGTATAATGCCCCAGCCTCCCACAGTACCCCTAGTGAAGGATTTCACAAGGAGGAGAAAATATGGCCTCCAAACAAAGAACCTGGTCACAGACTTGCACCAGAAGCTAACACCTCTGGAACTGACCACAGGCTTGGCAACTTTGGAAAACAACAGGGGTCTCCTCTGGCTGTGACACCTCCAGGCCAGACCCCCCGGAAATGAAAGACCTTGGAATGTCAGAAGCCCTCCCCAACGGTTTATTTAAAGAAGCTAAAAGCCATAGCTGCTGTGAGAAAATAAAGGGATGAAAATCTGAACCCCAAAAAGCACATCTAAAAGGGCGTGACTGACAGGGGTCTGAAATTGAGCATGCGTGACCTAAACCACTAAAATAGAGCACCTGCAGCTTGCCTGGGACACTTGAAGCTATATCATACCAGTCACTTGGGTACTGGGAAGCCATCTGAACATTGGTGACCCAGCCTCAGACAGACCCAGGCAGAGTCATTTTTTTTTTTTAAGCAGCTCCTTTCATCCACCGTCTGCCTGAAAAAAAGCTGTGTGGGATCCTTGATCCTGCCAGGCCTCAGGTGTCCACCCAGGGACAGGTGTCCATCTGTATGTCTGAGGGAAGGTCTGGACACACCAGTCTTCAGGTGTCTGCTTATGCAAAAGAGGGACTTGTGACTGGGGAAAGAAAGGGCAAAAATTCCAAGTTCCTACATCGCCAGAAAACATCCTTTCCAGAGACCCAAATGCACCTGAAAAGAACACGATGAACCAGATGAGAAACAAAGAGGGCCTTGGTCAGGTACCACCTTACAGAGGAATTCTTCCCATACAAAACTCTCCCTCTGAGGCAGAGCCCTCCCCATCCTGCACTATTCCAATATTTCAACAAGAGTGCCATCGACTTGTCTTTTAAATCTCTTTAAGTACCAGCGCTCTCCATTCCCTCTCACTAGTCACACACACATACACACACACACACACACACACACACACACGCGCACACGCACACACACGAGCACATACACAAAGTACCTCATTGATCTCACATTATAAGGAAGTGAAATGTTCCAGCCATAGAACATTTTCCAAAGAACTTAGGTTTACCTGTTTGAGAACCAACACTTACTAATACATTTGACCATGACTGCTGGAAAATTTTCTAAACTGAATGACGTAGTTCCCTGATGTACCAAGCCCGTACACTGAATGTAATTTATCACTTCCTGATGACTCAGGGATATGTTTCTGAGCCTGTCTTTATTACCACGGTCTATGAGGCCTAATGATCTGGCCTTCCACCTTGGGCCACTTTTAGCCTTGCTTAGGCTGTCCCAGCCAAGCGCACCAAGCACACACCCTGCAGAGATGGTACCCCGGGCTTCAGCTGTCTGGAACATTCTCTCCCTAGCTGCCTACATGGCTTACTCTTTCCATTCGTGCTGCAGCTCAAACACCATCTTATCAGAGAGACTATCCTGGCCATCTTCCTGTCAGTGTCCTTTTGCTGCTTTATTTTATTTTCCTCCATAAACACATAGCTCAGGTGCACTGCCAGCCTGAGCCACCCAAACAAGCACTGGGCAGGGTCTTGGGAGACAAGGACAGGCTACCTGTGAACTCTCTCCAGGTTGGGCGAGGGAAATAAAAGAAGCAGAATATGAGAAGGTCACACTCAAGGGGCCTCAGCGGGTCTAGAAAACCTTTGTGGGCCTCAGTCCTTGACAGCAGACAAGATGCTAATGACCAAAACTTCCCACTTTGCAGCTTTGTCTGTAACCAGCCTTGGTCCCCTCTCCTTCCCTGCTTGGCAGCTCCAAAGGAACAGGGAGGGGACAGCACAGCGGCAGTTATGAGTTTCTTTTAGTCACCCTCCTCCTTGGCTGCAGTGTGTTAGGCCAGCCCTGCTTCCCAGGGTGCCAGGTTTCTAGCAGTACAATAATTGGACCCCATTTTGAACTCTGTTTCAGAGCTGCCTGACATCTCAGGAGACAGTCAAGACAAGGAGGCTTTTTCTCCTCCTCCCCACTGCCGTTGGAAAGAAGCGCTGACCTGTTAACTGGGAGTGTGAAGAGAAAACCTGGTCGGCCTTTGGACCCTTCTAATGACAGATGGTTCGATGAGAAAGTTTTCCTTCTGGTGAAAAGAAATCTTTCTCCCTGAAATTTTTACCCACTGGCCCCAGTTCTGTTCCTTGGGACCCTACAGAATAATTCAAATCAGTCTCCTGCCTTTTCTATTGGCCTAATGCTAAGCATCCATGGAGGATTCAGAAGGGTGAGACATGGTTAGGAAGTTTTCACTCTGAGGAGTCAAGAGTGATTTTATCCAGGCATCAAGTATTTTTAAAAATAATTATCTTTATTGGTTTTATCATTATGTTAATAGATGCTTATTATAGAAAATGTTGGAAACAGCCAAAAAATGGAAAGAATTACCTGTAATCCTACACTCCTATTGCTAACATTTTGTTCTGCATGTTTTTTTCTTCCCCCAGCAAATGTTCATGCAGTGAATACAAAGGGTACTGATCTAGGTGCTCCAGGAAAGATACCCTGATGCATCAGACTTGGATCTTGCCCTATAGATACTTCAGGGGAAAGGAGACGCACATGGGCTTCAGAGGCAGAAATGTGAGTTTCAGAGGCATGCACGAGTTGCTAGATCATGGGTGAGTCATTGAATCTAAGCTTCATTTACTCATATGTTAACTGAACCTGTTAATGACACCTTCCTCATTAAGTTGTTGAGGGGATTCAAAGAGGTTAAAGCTTGTAAAACACCTCAAAGTGTTCAATGAATCAGCCACCATAAATATAATACAGAGGTAACAGCGATTACAGAGGCTGGACGGGTGCAGAGCAAAGATGGTAGGTGTATAGAGAGACGCTCAGCCACTTGAAACCATTTTCAGAGCAGGCTACACAGTCTGTGACTGCACCAACCACGGTGTCTGATTTAGTGAACCAAATTACTGTCCAAGTGTAACCATTGTTGACAAGTCTGAAAGCTCTGCTCCCTGCTTCTTTCGAGAAGCCTTGGGTTTCCTGTCTGTTTAGCCTCCTTGTGTCTTTGCCCCACTGGTCATGGAGAAGGTCTCAAGAAGCAGACAGGGATAAATTTTCAATTTTCTAACTGTAATGAACTGCTCGGCAACAGGCTCACCTCTAAACCCCAGGGCAGTGTCCTTCATTACAGCAAGACAAGAAGTTCCCCAGGGAATTTGGCCCAGCCTTGCCTATCAGTGGCCCTCCATATTGACTTAAATGGCACTTGCAGAGCCAGTGCCTCTTCTGCTCACAGAGCCAACAGAGAAAAAAGTCAGCCCCAAAGCTCTCAGAACAGCCAGTGGGGCAACTGCTGTCACTGCCCAGAAATAAGGGACCAGAATGAGAAGCACTCTGCAACTAATCCTGTGCCCTTGGGCCTCAGGTCTCCCAGGGAGGTGGCCCTCAGTCTGTCAGGTGCTTCCGTGCTATCCTTAAGTCCTAAAAACAGGTCTCGTCATGACCCTAGATGGAACCCCAGTGGCAAGAAATCAGGCCCTTTCAATGTTAACATTTGGCAAAGGGAATTGTGGGTGTTTGTGCTTCTCCCTCCCTCTTTCTTGTATGTGGCACCTAGACGAATTAAATATAAAATCATTTTCTGTCATTTAGGCAAATCATATTCCCCCAGTTCCCAAATGCATACATTATAAATAAAATATAAACTCAGACAGATCTGACTGAAGCCTCTGCTCTCAGAGAACAAAGCTGGAAAGCCATCATATGTGTTCTTTTCTGCTAAGTAATGGGGAGGAACCTTGCGAGGCCTCGAGAGTCATTGCACAACTTTCTCCTGATGGGGGGTGTCCCTCCACAAACCATAAACCTCACAGAACCCTTCAGGAGAACTCCCTTAAAGCCATTTATGCACCTCTAGAAATCAAATTCACTTCTATCATCAGCTTATCTAAGGATCAACAAATCTTAGAAATCATTCAACCGAAATTTAATACTTAGAATAACCAAGGTCCAGAGATGTTAAATATTTTGTCCATAGTTACTCAGTAGTATCTCAACTGTAGAATAAGAAACTCCAGTTTAGGAAAACTCTTGCCTAAAAACTTTCATGATTCCGGCCTACGGCCATGCCATTCTGAACATGCCTGATCTTGGAAGCTAAGCAGGGTTGGTTAGTACGTGGATGGGAGACCACCTGGGAATACTGGGTGCTGTAGGCTTAAAAATAAATAAATAAATAAAACTTCCATGGTTCCAAATAAGATATGTTACAAATGAGTACACCAGTATGATCCTGAAAATACCCATTATGAATACTCTTTAAAATATGTCTATAAAATGAAATTCCATGTAACATCTTAGCATCCCAATGAATTCACATATGAAAAACCTGGGTCCCAAACCAGTCACAAATGTTCTTCTCAAATGTGAGGCCCGAAGACTGAAGACCAGCCGTGTCTGCTTCGCCTCCTGCCTTCACTGCCGTCCCATGCCAGCATGTATCCATGCAGGCTCAGTGGACGTGCCCAGATCCACTCCCTTGCCCATCAAGTATAGCATGGAAAAATCACAAATCCTGCCACACCTAAGTAGCCATGTAGGGATGGAGTCGGTATCTCCTTTTATTTTACAGATTCCATAACCAATTTTTCCCATCAAAATTTGTGACACATGGGCTGACAGCAGGACAGAATATTAAAAATCAGGACCTCCCTGAGAAATCCTGGCTGTATGGTTGCCATGCCGACAGCCCACGATGCCAAAAAGGGGCCTCCTAGGTCCAGAAGCAACTTGGCTGGCTACGAATAGCACAGACATTGTGAAGACGAGCTGCCTCCTGGCCGGGGCTGCTATGCAGACCCTCCCTTTCCCTCCTCAGCTCTCTGATTCCCCAAGGGAGTGATAATGACGCCTGTCTGAATTTTCTCATTCTCTGTCAGCAGGGCCGGCCACATCATTCTCTAAGAATCTAGAAATTCACATGCAATGTCCTGGCCCAACTAAACAGAGACATGTTTGGGAATGGCAAGAAGACCCAGTGAGAGCTTAACCATAGATTTCAGGAAGAAGGCCTATCCTCAGCCACACCTGAACAAAGGGTTCAACTCCCAGAGAAGCTGAATATGCATGCCGCTATCTCCTTAGGTAAGTTAGGTTGGAGCTGGGAATAAAATACAAGGGGGACATGAAGCTAGGACCATTGACTGCTCCCAGAGATGAGCAGAACTCTTAACTTCACTCATCTAACCAGTCCTTACTAAGTCTTGCTGTGTGCATCAATGTGGGGATGCAAGAAGCTTCCTGTATAGTCCCTGTATGACAGCTTACATTCAATGAGGAGACAGGGCAGATGACTGAGAATCCCACTACAGTGAAATATCTTGGAAGATAGGAATACAGTGCAAGGCTGTGACAAAGGCAGTGTGTGCACGGGGACTAATGCCTGGACAGGCACCTAGGGCTAAAGCTTAAGAGGAGGGAGAGAGAGAGAGAGAGAGAGTGAGTGCTGGCTATGTCCCTATGTGGCCAGAGAAGGCTCTGCCACTCATACCCAGAAACTTCCACTCTCTCTCTTCCTGCATCCCCACTTCCTGGCTCCCAGGAATCTCCCTGATACTTCTTCACACTTTAAACTTAGCTTCCCATTCACAGCCTTTTCCTAATCTGCAGCAAGTCAAACCCCATGGGAACTGGGACAGGGTGAGAGGATGTTCACTGGAGCCCCCAATGACCTCCGATTTTCACCTCTCAAAATGACCGCTACATGCCTCCAGCAGTGCCCTCCACACCATCCCCGGGCTCTCAGTCTGAGTGGCCTTCCTGGCCAATCTGGGAGGGCGCTCCAAGAAAGAGGGGAGAGATCCAAGATCAAGGCCAGGATTCTAAAGCAGAGACAAAAGTGATGAGACCCATTCTAGGGCTCTGGGAAGTAATTTCTCTGTGTTCTCTTCCCCTCAATCTCCCCCCCTCTCTCCCCATCTCCTTCTCTTCCAGCTCAGACCCTCCTCCCATCATACCACATAGAGTACAGAACATTTGGCCAGCTAGTCTGTCCCCTGCCACTTCAGGCCCACCTAACCTGAGACCAGGGCTGGCCCTCTCAGAATATAAGAAGGGGGTAGCTTAGATAAGTCCATTGTGTGGACACTCCCAGAGGGGGCTGAGGCCCCTACTGGTTTGGCCAGTTCCACGCTGATCTCAGAGTCCACCCAGATCCCAACACTCTGGGGTCTTGACACAGGAGGCTTTTTCCTCATCAGCCTTTCTGTCCAAACATCCACAGTGCTTTGAAAACAGTGTCCTAGTGACAGTGACTCTCATTTCAGAAAGGAATGTTCCACCTAATCAGGCTTGCTCCAGAGAGTTCAGTCAGACAGGGGTCGGCGAATTGGGGGAGAAGAGAAAACCAGCAAACCCCAAGGTCTCAAGCGAAGTCAGAAATACAGTTCCTTTGCAGAAGATTTTTACTTTTTCCAGGGTGGGTAATAAGATACAGAACTGGAGCAGGATGGGAATATGAGAGCACTTCCACACCGACACCCCACCCCCATCACCACCACCACCGCCATATTCCTGGGGCCCAGCGGCCTTTGCACAAACATCTTAGATTCTACTCCACACAAGCTTTCTCTGTCCTGACGCTGCACCTCCGTAAGAAGCTCCAGACCCCTCCTTCCCGAGGCCCAGATCTTTTCACGTCACAATGGCCACTCCGGCTCCACTCCCCACTCCCGGCCCCACACTCTTCTCTCCTCTTGGTCCTCGTCCAGTCAGGCTGCCCCCGTCCAGCAGGTCGCCCACAGGTCGCCCAAGGCTCTCGCTCATCACCTGCCCGGGTCGGAAGAAGGCGGCTAGCTGCGGGAGCTCGCCTCTCCGCAGGTCCCAGAACCTCTGCCTCAACAGGTGCCCCTGACACACAGAGTCGTCACCCCAAGCCCTGGCGGAGGCGGCGAGAGGCACGCCCCCTGCAGGGCAGCGGGGACTCCGCACGCTCAGCCCAGGTCCTTGGAGCGTCAAAGGCCCCCGGAGCTCCGCCGAGACCCCCCGCCGTGCTCCGATGCCTCTATTTCCCCGCTCGCCTTGACTTTGCAGGGCTGACTTCGTGAAAGGGGATCTCCTAGCCCGGGCGCAGACACTGCTAGCTCACCCGTTGTGATGGAGTAAGAGGCGCGTACGGGAAAAGACCTTTCCCTGACCAAGAGAACCCCGGGGGTGTTAGTGGGGTAATACTCCGTGCAAAAGAAGCTGGTTCGAGTTGACCCGGGCTCAAGGGTCGCAAAGCCGGGCGCAGCCCCTAGTGACTAAGTCTTACCCAATGACCCCACCCCACGTCCCTAGCCCTCAGGAGGTTGGAGAAGGGGTGCGCAAGGCCACCTACGCGCTCAGCCGCGCGCAGTTGCCACCACCGGCTTGCTGCGCACAAGGTCCAGCCTCCTTCCAGGGCTGGTGAGGCGCCCGCAGCCCCCGGCCCGGCCGGGCGGCGCGGTACCGAGAGAGCCGCCACGTTCCCATTCGCGCGCGCACGCCGGGCCCACCAAACTTGCAGCACTTTCTCCCAGCCCCCACCCGCTGTCACCCTCCCTCCATCCGTGCGCCCTGGCCCCGCTGGCCCGACGGAGGTTGCCATAACAACGGGCAGGAATGCTCCAACAAATACAAAGCCTACAGGGCGCCGCGGGCACGTAGCCCCCGGCCGGGCCCCGCGCCCTCTGCAGCCCCGCGGGGCTAGGATGCGCGCCGCGGCTCCCCCGCCTGCCGCCGGACGCCGGACGCCGGACGCCGGACGCGCAGAGCAGACTCACAATGAGCGGGATGGTGCGGTCTTCGCGGAGCTGCTCCGGCCTCCCACCAGCCTTCTGAGCGCCCCGGCCTCCCGAGGATGCTGCGTGGGCTCGGTTGTCCTGCCATAAGTAGTAAAAAGTGCCCAGGATCCAGGCTACGGTCAGGATGGCTATGGCATTGGCGCGGATCTTCCTCATGGTGGGCGGGCGGGCGCCCCAAGTGGGGGCCCGGGCCGGCGAGCTCTCGGGGCCGGGGCGGGGGCTCTCGCAGCCCCAGCTGTTTGTTTTCGCTCGCGCCCGGCAGCTCAGTCCTGCAGAGCAGAAAAAGGAGAGAGGTGGGGGGGTGGGGGGGTGTGATGGGGAGAGACGAGCGCGCGGAGCGATCCTCACGGTCCTAATGCCCTTCAGCCCCGCGCGCGCGCGTCCCCGGGGCGCCCATTCATTCGCGCGCAGATCCCGCCCTGCGCTCCAGCCCCCGCCGGCGGTCCCGGCCGCTGCGCTCGGGTAGAAGAACGCGACGGGTGCGAAGCGGCGCTGGAGGAAGGCCCGGTGAGGCAGACGCCTGCGGCGCAATGGCGACGGGCCAGAGCCAGTCTCGGCTCCCACCGCTCGGTGACGGAGCGCCGGGCAGCTGCCCCCGCGCAATCCTGGTGGATCCCGCCTACTTCCACCCACCCCCGGACCGAGCAGCCCTGAGTCACTGGCTGGAGATGCGCGACCCCGACCTGGGCCCGCGCCGCGGAGCTGCGGATCTGGGCTTGAACTGTACTCTGGCGCAGGGTTTAAGGTGTGTTCCGCGAGTCCTTGGGAAGGGGCGGCTGGGCGGGAGGAGAGTCTCGAGTTTGCACTGAAATCTTCTGCAGCCTAGCATTGCTACCCGCCCGAGGGTCCTTCCGGAAGAGGGATTGGAAGCTGGTGCACTTGACATTCGAAGAGAGCGAAGGGGAAGCGACGCTGCTTCACAGCCAGCAGAAGGAGAATGGGAGTACAACCACCCCACAACTTCTGGGGCTCCCAGCTTTCATAATGCGTCCCTCCACCCCTCACCCCCACCCCGACTGTCTCCTGGACATCCCTGAGGTATCATCATCACCGTTCCATCGAGAAGAAAGGAAGCCAGAAAGGCTGGAAGATTCTCCCAAGGCCACGCACCTAATTAGTGGGCAGAGCCCAGTGTAGAAGCCGTCTCTCCATCTGACACTTTCAACAAAGTTCAAAACAGTGGTGAGAGACATGGACACAGAAATCATTGAGATTCTTCCCCAGTCCTGGTGGCATTGAGAATCCCGTGTGAACTGCTCTCACTCTGGCAGAAGGCAAGGTGGGCTACATTAGTTCTAAGAGGCCAGCACAGGCTGGGCACAGAGCAGACACTAAATGACTAGATGTTAAATAAACAAATCAGGCAGGGATTACAGAGGAGGAAATGATGTATTGCAAGGTGGTCCGAGGGAAGGCTTCTCAAAGAAGGTAGATAAATCCTTTGAATAAATTCTTAAGAGGCAGGATATTGGGGCGCGTATCAGCTGCATAGAAGCGAAGGTTCTGAGGATAGAAGTACTTGATATGTCCAAGGAAGAGAGCTGCCTGGCATTGCTGGGGTCCAGGACACTGGGAATGATTTGGTGGAAGTTGAGGTTGGCCAGGCTGGGAGAGTGTGGACTCAGGAGGAATGCCAGGGGCAGAGTTGGCAAGGAATTTGCTTCCTGCTGGTGCTGCTGGACACGGGCTCATCATAAGGGCCAGAAAGAGTCTTGACCTCTAAATGAAACTGCCTCAGGAATCGGGTAAATGGTGAGGTCACAGCTCATGCCTTACTCTAGCCACCCCCATCAGCACCACTCATTTCCCTGTGTTTCTCCAGCACTCAGGACTTAACCACGCACATAATAGATGCAGGAATCATGGGGCAGACCCAGTGGTCATGTCCTCCGTAGGAAGCCAGGGAAACCTTGCTCCTTAGAAATCAGACCCCACAAGTATCTCCAGACAACAGGAAAGTGTAAGAGAACTGCCCTCCTGGTGTCCCCACTTCCACACAGGCTCCCATTTCCCAGGACTTGGGGAATGGTCCTCTGTTGCCATAGGCTGCACTCCTCATCCCAGCCTGGTCTATGCATGTCTAGTTTTTGGCCTTGAGAGTACCAAGTGGGATCCAAACTTATCACACCAACCCTTAGTGAGAGGCTCCAAACTCAGCCCTAGACATAGGGGATAAAGCGGGACTATGCCAAACCAAAATCAGGCTGGTGGGGTTTCTGATGGCTCCAGAAGGAGAGCTCTATGAGAAGAGAGGGGAAAGGAGGCGCTAGAATTTGGCAGAATTTCTCCCAAGTCACCCCTTGGCTCAATGGTGAGTATGTTGCACATCTGTGCCAAATAGTCACTCCCTGGTAACTTTCCCAAAGAGAAGCTTTCCCCACTCCACCAACCCCCACCAGAAAAGCCCTAGGAACCTAACCTCTCTGGATGACTTTAGACTTCACAGCCAGCCCTTCCTTAGATGAACACAATAAACTTCTCTGGGGGTGTGGTAGGGGGTGGATAATCACCATGTTTATTTGACCAACAGAAATTTAACAGAGACAGAGGTTAAATGAGGGGCCTCAAGCCACAGGTACACTGGAAGGGCTGGGAACTAGCAGCTGCCACCTCGGCTACAGCCTATGTTCTTTCTTCCAGAGTCTAATCCCAAATACGCACAGAGCTGGGCCTCTGCCTCCTTGAGGTAGAGTTCAGTGTTCAGAGATGACAGTGAGCAGTTTCTTCCCTGATCCTAGGAATGGATTCCAACAGAACCATAGAATGAAAGCGACACCTGAGAGACAGTGTTGCCTAACATTCATTGAACTTCGGAAACAACAAGCGTGATAATAATAGCTACAGCTCACTGAGTACATAGCAGGTGCCAGCTGCTGAGCCGGCATCTCGCACACATTATCTCTAACACACCCACTACCTGCAGGCGAGGACTTTGAGGCTCAGTGAGGCTCTTGATTGCTGAGTCCTAGACCAGGTGAGTTGTGGGGCTGGGATTCAGTCTATTTTCTATTCCAGTGTCTGGACACCAGTGCAGGGCTTCTGAGGCTACTGGGCAGTCTGCCAGGTGGTCACAAATTCTGTATGCAAGGACCTCACTTCTCCTCCGGGCCTCTGTTTTCCGTAAAAGGAGGGAGGCAGAGAGATGACCTCTGAGGTCCCTTCAGTTGTGCGGTTTTAGATTTCCTGTTCCTTGGGCATGGTCCCTTTCTCTCAGGCATGGTCCCTTTCTCTCGGGCATGATCCGGGCATGGTCCCCTTCTCTTTTAAAGCTGCTACTGCTGAAGCCAGCACTCAGGTAAGCTGAGCAAAATGCTGTGTGACCTTGGCACTCCCAGAGGCCCCAAGGAACTCTCTGCCCCTGCATTTGATGTGAGGATTTGGGGGTTGGGGGGGGGGGCGGTGGATAACAGAGGGAAGAAAGGGTATAGCTCTGTGTAAGACCCTAGCTCTGGAGTTGAACAACCTGAATACAAATGCTGATTCTGTCACATATTAAGAGAGTAACTTGGGCAAATTCCTAACCACTCTTAGCCTCAGTTTCCTGGACTCTGAAATGGGACATGAAAACCCTTAACTTGCAGCATTGTTGGGAAAGGTAGGATGAAATAAAGCGTGCAAAATCCAGTGCCTGGTCACCAGCCCAGTCCCCTGGAGGCCCACTCTCAAGTGCAGCTGCTGGCTGCTGGGGTGAGGGGGATTCGTGAAGGGCCTGCCCAGGGCACACACGCAGGATTGCTCACCAGTGCTAAGAAAGAGTACAGACCCCAGTCAGGCCTCTTCAGCTACACCCAAGGTCCCAAAAGGATAACTCCCTGCCCTAAAGGTGGGTGGCTGCCTCTTCCAGAGTTTCTGCTGTGTGGACTGGAGGTAGGGCCCCAGCCCCTGCTGGTGTCTATCCTTGACAGCATACCCATTGCCTTTCAGACCATTGGCTTCTCCTCTCACCCTGTCCGGAGCAGCAGAGCCTTGGAAAGGTGGGCGCGGGGAATGGATTAGACTCCCATATCTGCTCTAAGCAGGAAAGGAAGCAGGGATGGCAAACAGAGCATATGTTACCTTGCAACAGGCACTGTGCCGATACACAATCTCAGTTCAGAATGCTCCCCACAACACTTCGAGGAAAGTATGACCATCTCCACTTCACAGATGAAGAGACTAATGCCTGCAGAGGTCAGGCAGCCATCAAGTGGTGCATCTGCCACTCATTACCAGGTGACTGCACTTTAATATACCATTGTACCTAAGGAAAAGTTACTTATAAGTTTAGTTTCTATAAACCATGATAGATAGAGAAGACCTAACTCTTTGAAAGGAGCTCAAAGTTATGATTCTCCTATTTGTCTGGTAACCATGGCTTTTTATATCAGCTTCTGCCACTGCAGTGTAAGCTTCATGGGGGTAGGGGTCCTGGTATGTTTTGTTCACCACTGTCTCCCCAGTGCTTAGAACAATGCTTGAGATATAGTGGCACATAGCTCATTAAGCATTTGCTGTTGGAAGGAAGGGAGAGAAAAAGGGAGACAGAGGTAAGAGAAAGGGTAGAGGACCTCTGAGCAACATGCACTTCTCTCTTAAGTCAAGCACTTGAGAGTTAGGTGCAGGACTAGAGCCCAGAGAAAGGGAGGGACACATTTAGGGTCAGTGTGAGCCAGTTTAATGAGTGACCCAGGCCCCCTAACAATGCTTCCTCAGAAGCAGCTGGCTCCCTCCTCCAACCATGGGCCAGGGGCCAAACCCTGTTGCCCCAGGATGAGGGGGTGAGAAAGTCCTTCGTGGTCTTATCAGAAGTCAGGGGAGGAATGACCTTGATTTGGTGGATAACTGCAGGAACTACAAATGTTATCACTGATCATGAAATAATCCAGCTGTTGCTTTTGGGAATAACAGGATTGTAGAGTTCCAGGGCTAATTAGAAATGTGTCAGATGCTTTTTCTTAACAGGAAGGAATTCCTACAAAGAAAAGATGCATAAATAAAGCCAGCTGGTCAGCAGAATTGGTCCTGGAGGCAGAGCCTTGTCCAAGGCCTCCCTGACCTCCCCATCTCCACTACCTTCTTGGTCCCTTCCTCTCCTCCAATAGCCTCTGCAGAGCTGAGTAGCAGAGATCCTCAGAGCAGACCAGATGGCCCAAAATGCTAGGCCAGTGCCTGTCACATGCCTGTCTCTCACTCTTGAATAGGAGATCCTCTGAGCAGGGCCCGGCAGCCTTCTTTTGTGTATCAGCAGTTTCGAGCACAGTTTTTGTGCAACGAGTAAATGAGTGAATAAATATTTAGGGTGGCGGGCTGCTGCTACTCCCCATTTTGTCTCATGAAAATGCCGCATAGCCCATTCAGATGGTAAAGCCAATGCCGCTTGCCCATTGGGGTAGCGTTTCCAGTCTCTTTCTTTTCCTTCTTGAACGCCTACCATGCCAGGCACCTCCAGGTTCCAGGGACATGAAAACGAACAAAATTTTGATCCCAAGAGCCCAGTAATCGATAATGGGGAAATACACATAAATAGTCACAAGATCATATAATGGAGTGCCATAGAAGCCCACAGGGGGCTTCTTCACAAGAAAGAAGTCGTCCGAGAGCTGAGTCTTAAAGGATAAGCAGATAGGCAAGATGTGGAACAGGATTCTAGGAAGTGGAAGAGACCAACAAAGGAACTAAGATGTGGAAGTGTATGGGAGCACAGGAATGGTGAGTGTTTCAGTGTGTATGGTGTTGGGGTGGTGACGGTAATAAGATTAGAAAGGTAGGTGTGGACCAGTTAAACAGATGTCTTCTATGCCTTTGTAAGAAGTTTGGACTTATTCTGGTAAGCCATGGAGAACCATCCAAGATTTTGAAACAGGGAGTTATATAATGGGTTATAAATTTTAGTGAGGAGGCTGGAGACTAGTGGCAGGTGATCACAATGATATTGCAATAGTCCAAGCAAGCAATTCTGTGGGCCTGGATTGGGGCAAAAACAGTGAAGCAGAAGAGAGAGTCAAAAGATTTGGTGATCAGTTGAAGACGGAGGTGAGAAAAGGATTTGAGAACAACATGTTCATTTTTTGCATAGGAAACAAGTGCTTTGGTTTAAGGTAACCATTGACTGAAATGGGGAATACAGGAGGAGGTGCAGATTTCGGAGGCATATTCAACTGAACTTGAGTTCTCTGTGGTCCATCCAGGAAGGCAGCTGTAAATCCAGGTCTAGTACTCAGGACAAGGGGTGGAAGAGGCCAGTCAGGTAAAGATGAGAAATACAACTGGGGCAGATGTTGCTGGGTGGCTGCCCATGTGCCTGGCACCTGGGCATGTGGGAGGGGCCGTGCGCATCAGAGTTTAGGACTCCTGGGTCCTTCATGTAAAGATGAAGGAACAGAACTGGCATTTTTTTTCTCTGCCTCAATCAGAGCCTCTGATTCAAGGCCTTAAATCCAGGTTTTTAAGAGTATTCATTTCTTTCTCAAGGACTTCATCATCTGATACATATTAGGATGGACCCCAACATCTAGGGCTGGAACACAATTTGGCTCAAAAAGAGGTCAGACAATAAGACCAGAGAGAGAATTTGAATTGAACAGAGACACATGGTCCTGGTCCTGTATTTCCTTCAGTCTAATGGTGCCTATAATTGATACCTCCATTTTTCTTAAGAAACCGAGAAGCAGAAACTTAGAATGTTCCCAGGATTAGTATATATTTTGAAGCTCTTAGAAAAGCTGAAAATATCCATTGATATGTTTTGAAGTGTAATTTCCACTCCCTTACCAGCCAAAATAATTGAACAGGAAGAAAAAGCTGTTAATGCAGGAGGCGTATAACATCAGATGCCTATTGCCTGGAAATTTACCATTGCAAAGCAATTGAGGGTTCTTAGAGCCAGTGTTTACAGCCATACATGTCCCCTCTCACTGAGCCAACCTCTGAAGCCATCAAAAAGCCCATCAATCTGGCTTCGATACTGAAATTGTTCACAGTGTCTGGAACTGATGTCAAAGCAGAGAGAATTTTAAAAAATTATGCTGCAGGTTTTGTCAGTACATAAATCTTGGGGTGTTTCCTCCTGGTAGATAGTGTAAACAGTTGGGGCTGTCAGTGCCCATGGAGCCAGTGATGGCTGAGCTCCATGGTGGCATGACCAGGCACATCCTCCCCGCTTCCTTGGCGTTCTTGCCCCGTGTGCATGCACAGGTTGTCCTCTTATTCTAGTCTGGGTTGGCATTCCTCCTTCCTGCCCAACAGAAAAAAATGCCTGCCTCTGACTCCAGCCCTGGACAGGAGGTCTGAGGGGCACAGATTCTTCAGCACATGGATGGTGGTATGTCACCTCTCACAGCCTCTGCCTGACTCAGCGGGATACACAGACAATAGACCTGATCGACTTTCATCTTGTCTTCTATTAATGCCCGTGTGTCCGTATGTGTATGTGTGTGCTATTTTCCAACTGGAATTTGACTTCAGGTTTTTCCTGGAATTACTGATTTCATCCTCTATATTTGTGTCCAATGGAAGAAATTTCTAAATCCAGGTCCAGTCACTTGTCTTTTCTTCTATTTCTGAATCTCTTGTCTTTACAAAGGCCAGTACCTAAAGATAGAGCATTTAGTGTGCTCTTGAGTGACTGGGATGATTAGGAGGTGGGAACCTAGGTGTGCCATCAGCTAGCTTGGTGAGCCTGAAAAAGTCACCTGGGCTTGTCATGTTTAAAATGAAGGCTTTGGGCAATTGGGGGAATCGTTTTATGAACAATATATATGTCTAACCAATGTACTATATATTTGAAACTAATTTAAATAAATATTTATTTTTAAAAATTAAAAAAAATAAAATGAAGGCTTAGTTACAAGAGGACTTGGAAAGTCCTTTCTAGTGCTAGCATTTTAGGATTCTATATACTTATTTTAATATTTTAAACCATTCTCTGGCCCAGTAATTACTGGCAATAAACCGACACGATTTTCTTTATTATCATTTGGTTCCCCTGCACATGTTACATACATACATATACATCCAAACTATAATATTCCATTGGATCAAGAATCTGAAAATTTCTGGATTGTAGCAAACCTGAAAAAGGAAATATTGAAAGAATGTACAAGAAATTGGCATGTCTAGGGATGCCTCTGAAAACAGGACTTTTCATTGTATATTTTGTACCTTTAAAATTTTTTGCCACATGCATTTATTACTCTTCAATTAAAAGTTTTTAAATCAAGAGAACAGTTTTCCTTTTTCTTCTACCACAGGTCTCTCTGCAGCTCAGTTCCCTAGGGGGAGAGGAGACTATGGTGGGGCTGGCATCACACCCTGGAAGCCACCTCTCAGCCCAGGACCTACCTAAGACCAACTCCAGCCTTCCAGCTGAGTTGGCCAGCAGCCCTGCTCCCCTGGCTGCCCATGCATCTGGAGGGGTTCTGTGAACTCACACTATTTCTGGCTGCCCTTGCCACTGATACTCCAGTTGGGCTGTTGAGCTGGTACAGGGACTCCATTCAAGGTGTTCCCGTAAGGGGCTGGCTCTCATGGCTCTAGCAACCAGAGGGGCGAAGGGACCAAGAGTTCGCAAAGGGAGAAGTACACCTAGCCTTAAATTCTCCAGATCTTGCCATTCCCTTTCAAAGAGAGATTGCCTTTTGTTTTGTTTTCTGCTAATATGAGGACAGGAACATGAAAGAAAAAAAAATGAAAAGGCCAGAGATGAGTGGGGAGAAATGGTCTTAAAGCTCCCTTTCCTGCTGGCCCCAACCCCATGCCACTTGCCTCCACATGGCAGAGCTGAGCTGCAGAGTCGTTGGCTGGCAACTGCTCTCCTGGTTTTCATCCCCAGTGCCAGCTCCTCCTCAGCTTTCCCTCATGGCATTCAGCTTCCACCTGGCCTTCCTCTTCTGCCTCCTTTTCTGATTATCACTATGGATGGGTGCTGGCCCATTGCTTCTGAGTCTCCTACTTCTCTCCACCCCTCCTCTGATTTCTCTGATTCCTCTTCCTCTGGCTTACCTATTTGGCTTACCTATTGCACTGCCACGCTGCCCAGAAACACCTGCCATCTTTAAGGGCCATTTCCCAGACAGAAGCTATACCTGTCCCATCACTGGGATTGCTCAAAGTAGGTTCTTCTACTCTCCAGTCCCATTCCCTGCACCCGATTTCTTTCCAGGTAGGGGCAGGTTGTTCCCCCTAACAGGCCATGGGAAAGTAGACATGAGGACAATTGAGAAGCCATGACAGAGTCAGAGAAAGCAGCAGACGGACATGTGCATACAGTAAAGTGGACACAGACTCCAAGAGATGTGAAGATACAGAGCATGAGGAAAACAGCTTCAGGGAAAGAAAAAACAGAGAGCAAAAACCAATAAAAGTGCAACAAATACTAAAACCAGAAGGGCCTGCGGAGGAACCATCCGGAGAGCAGTGAGAGGATGGCTGACCTCAGTGGAGTTAGGTCAGAGAAGGCCAGGAGGGCGGGGGGTCAGTATTCGAGGGGTTGGAGGCTAGAGGAATGGCGGAACAGAAATCTCTCAGGAAGGGTCACTCATGTCCCAAGCTGTTGGGCTTACTGGCTACAGCAAGCAGAATCTATTTAAAACACACCAGGCATTTTGCCTTGTCCTGTTTCCTTGCCCAGAAAGGGCTGGAGCCAAAGGCTTAGGGAACCATCCCAGCATTAGGACCCTGCACGGACTACAGGGCTCTGAGACCATGAAGATCCCTGCCCCATCTAGGAATCACCAACCTCCACCCTCCATACAAGCTGCCAGGACACTAAACTCATAGCATATTGATCACAGTCCCAAAGGTTACTTGTGTTATCTATGTCCACTGGGAAAGGCTCAACGAGTCCTTCGTTCTCTCTTAAAGCTCGTCAGAAAGCAGATGCTGCTCAAATGTGACATCTGCTCGAAAGGGATGCTGAAAGGGAGCTCCTTGACCAGTGGGAATATTCTTAATGATGACTGGAGAGGCCTGGGTGATTAGATTACAGCAAGACAAGGAAGAGAGTGTGAAAGGACATCAAGGATAAAATGGCCCTAGGGAAACCATATGGGACTTAAATTGGAAAACGCCAAGTGCCTCACTCCTTTCCGTAGACTGCGTATCTCTGGGAAGCTCTAATCTAAAGAAGACCTGATTCTGTATCCATCTGCCATGGAGGTGTACAAAATGAGGCTGGGAGATAAGAAAAGTGGCCAAGGAGAGCCGTCCACACACACTGTTTTCTCTGAGACGGGAATGACAGGTTCTTCTTCCCCCGGTTCTTGAGCCTGTAAATTGTGTAAAATACTGCTCTGCATGAGATTTATGAGTGATTTATTGACTTATAATCAAATCAAGTTTTGTCTGCCAGAGGAGTTGGCTTTTGAAAATAAATTTGGGGTCAATCCTATGCTTAAAGAGAAAGATGGCTTTGAAGGTGACTAATCATTCTGGTTCATGTTGTAACTTTGGAATTTTGAACGTCTGTTTTGGGGGGATATGGGGATGGCGAAGGGGCTGTCTCAAGACCCACATATAGTTTGCTTTTAGGTTGTAATTAAACATTACTTTAAAACAAACAAAAAACTTAAGCAGATAGCTCCTGTGTTGCTATCTGGAGCTACTGCAAAGAAATATGAATTTCTTAAAGTCCATTACGGAAAATCTCATGTATATTTAAAAAGTAGCAAGCTTAATATAAAAAAAAAACCAGCTTCAACAATTATCATCTCATGGCTAATCTTGTGAGAAACATGGACTTTGAGACAGATGACGGAGAGAATGAACTTTACAGTACAAGACAAATAGGATCAGTCCCACTGAGGCTGCAGGATCTGAGTTTCTGCAAAAATGCCCTAGACTAGAGCCTGGAATATGAAGAGGAGGGTGGAGAAATGTATTTCTGGTTAACAACGAAATAAGAAACCTGGGACTTAAAAAACAACACACACATACACACTCCCCATCCCTCCTCAAGGCAGTACCATGCAAAAGTAATAGTAACAGTGGTTTCCTTCGCAATGGAAAGGACTGGCAAGGAGATTCCCTTTTTACTTTACATGTTTTTTTAAAAATTGTACTATGTGCATGCATTAGCTATTTTTTAAAGTAACTTGTTAAAAATAAACGTCATGAAGCTTTGGACAGTAACCAAGTCCACTAGATGTGACTAAAGGGCAAACTGCGTGGACCCAGACCGCCAAAACTCTGTCATATTTTGACATGGATGTGCTGTCTTATAGTAATTTTCTCAGCTAGATGAATGTACAACCTTCCAATCCCAAGCTGTATATCAGGAGGAGAGATGCTTCGTGTAACAGAAAAACCTAGCCTTTAATGTTTAGATGGGTGTGTACATTTGTCAAAGTTCACCAAGCTAAACTCTTAGGATTTGTACACTTTAAGTTCATGATACTGCACTTCAATAAAGTATTATTAGCAACAATAACAACAAAAATCCCAGCCCTTATATATGAATAAGCCCAAAAAATCACCATTTGGGGTTCTATTGGGTTTGTGGTTCCGAGAAAACTGGTTTTTGGAGAAAACAACATAACACGGACTTTTTGCAAAAACGTGCTCTGGAAACCACCCCTACAGCATGTGCTTTCAGTTAAGCATTCCGTGGCTGAAACGCAACTCTGTGCTGAAATGCCGAGAGGATGAGGCAAAATCTTGGCCAAGGTCAAGCTCTGCTGATGGTTTGAGAGGGGGATGGCAGCCAACTGCTATGCACTTGTATAACATTTAAAAAAGAAAAACTAACCCCGAGTCATCTTCTGTTCCTTTTCTGAGCCAACTTTAGTCCTGCTCATTGTATCCAAGAACTCAGAGGAAGCCATATGTGCTACAGCCCAGGCCGACCAAACCTCCAGGGCCCAAACACAGATATCTTGATGAAAAAGAAACTAAGCTAGCTGACTGGGGGCTCTAGTTGGCTCTATGAGATATAACAAAAGGTGTCAGAATTTTAGACAAATTTAGGGTCCATCTAAGAGAGGGCAGAGAAATATATTTTAGCTTCCTTTTTGGCTATCTGGTCCCTTTTCTGGAATAACAATAGTATGACTCCAATATGGTAGAAAACGGGGGATCATGTCTATGTCTAGGTGATTACTGTAAAACAAGCTTCAAGTTTAGGATATTTGGTACCAATCTGCGCTGCATAAAAAAAAGCCAACACACCACACCCTCTTTGGGACTGAAAATAAACACCAGGATGGACTGGAAAATGTATTTTCTGCCAGGTCATAGGGAATGGATAGTGAAATGTCTTTCAGCAGCTTATAAAACACAAACTTGACATTTTGCACATGTCTGTCTCTCTGCTGGCCAAGCAAAAGTAATCAGGGCAAAGTCAGGGTTATGCAAAATGCAGGCCCCAGAGACATCCCTGTGAGTTAATTATGCCTTAGGATTCATGGATGGATAACAATGTGTTAACACTGTGAACCCCTATATTTTCTTAGGTAGTCATGACGACACAAAAACAAGAATGTTTTTAACTCATTGGTTTAATGTTTTCCCTTTAAAGGACCCAATTGTCTATTCGATTCTCTCTATATGGTATAGCTTTAATTTTTATTATGTCCTTAAAATGAGAAGCAGTCTTTTTTTCTTCAATATCCTCCCATCTACAACACTTGGCAAACTTGCCTAATTTCCATTCCATGCTTATCTCTTATTAAACCTTACAGCACTAGAAATGTGCTGAAGATAAAGATTTCTCTTCTTTCTTTACTGTTAAAGGGTGAACTGGGTAGAAGAAACACGAGTTCCCTAAGGCCACACACAGCACATCTCTGGTGAGGAGAGTATTTTGACCCCAGGTAGAACACCAGATGGAGGGAGCAGTCTTTTCTCGAGTGAGTGAGGCCAGGAGGACATAGTGTGGTATTCTGTTTCTCTCACTCCCCTCCTCTCCATAAGCAATCTCCATTCCCAGGGCTGGGGGCAGGATGAGAGCGTGCAATGAGGCAGAAGGTACAAAGCACCCGAGGAAAAGTACCACATCAAGAAATTGTGGGTGCTTGCCTTGGCAGCGCATGTTCTAAAATTGGAACAATACAGAGGTTAGCATGGCCCCTCTGCAAGAATAACACACAAATTTGTGGAAGTGTCCCATATTTTTATATAAATGTCACATATATATCACCTGAAACTAATAGAAAACAATATTGAATGTCAACTCTAACTGAAAAATAAAAATGAAAAAAAAATTGGTGGGATGTATTACTGAAGTGCCCTTACAGAACATCTAATTCCAATTCCTAATTTTATTGAAAAATATAGGAGCCCAGAAAAGTTACATGGCTGGTCCAAAAATACACAGCTAATGTCCAGAACCAGAACCTAGTTCACCAGCTCACTCCTTGGATCCTCCAGTCACAATAGAACTGAGTATGGGCAAAAGCAAATATGAAGTACATGGGGTACACGCTCATCATCCCCACCAACCAAATAAATGTACCTCTTTTAAAACTACCCATGTCTCAAACTTCCATTTCTCTTCAATCCCATTAGCTTACTAAGCTCAAATTTCTGATTCTGATCAGGACTTAAGAGAGGCTCTAGTGGCCTGAATAGTCAGAATCCCAACTCTCCCCTAATATGTTGCAGCCTGAGAAGGGAGATCTTTGGGAAGCAGGAGCAGGATATAAGTGGCCTCTTCAACTCAGAAATATTCTGGACCACACATCATGCTTATAATAATGCTGACTCTAAACTCAGCAGCTTTTGAATTTTTTGCTGGCAGAAGGGCAACAGGCTACCCATTTAATGAGAAAAAATTTGAGAATTAATAACAAATAAGGATGCTGGAAGGAGGGCACATGCTTTGAGTTCAGTCTGTAGGGTATGAGATTAACTACTTCCTTTCAGTCCGAGCGCAGTACTTTTAAGACAGTGTGAACATTAGAAGAGGGTACAAGCCAGGATGCATGAACTAGGTCCTTTGACAGTCCCTATTCCTGTGCAAAAAAGTCAGTTCTTGATTAACCCCCAGCAATTACCCATTTGGTCCCATTACCCGCAATGTCTAGGGACCTCCAACCAGTCTTGGCCACAGACAGAGCTGGTTAGAAGAATACAATGTCTAATGTATTTCCTGCCTTCCCAAGTAATATGTTGGCATTTTAGTGAGGGCCTTGGTGCCTCAAGCAAAGGGAGTGACCAATGCACCTCTCAGTAGGCTGGTGGGACAGGCGCTTTAACAAGTGGGCCATGTAGGTGCATGTCAGCCCTGCTCCACTGCCTGATGCAAAACTGCTCCAAGACTGGGGACAGGCAGAAGGTATTAGGCTCCAACATGGGGAGAAAATTTGGTGAATATCTGAAAAGCATAGCTGAATTCTAAAATAAAAATATGTGGGTGATTCTGCATTATTTTTATGTTATTCAAATCAAGAGTTAATCATAGCAAGAATCATTCTTATACCCTCTTTTGGCTTATGTCATTCCCAAAATAATGGATTCTCACTGTATTCCTGAGGGATTAGTTAATTTAAAAATGACCATCTAATCTTTTTAAAATATATAAACTAGCAAACAGAGAAACTATCTCCATTAATAGTAAAACGTGATACCTCTCATTGAGAATGAGATATAATGAAGAAAAAAAAAGAGGAAAGGATAAATGAATGAATGAAAAACTCAAGCAAAGTAAACTAAGAACTTAAATTACAGTCAAGTGTTAGGGTCCCAAATTAACAAGCAGAATTTAAGAAACTGAACAAGGGTTCTTTCCGCCTACTGAGTTCCTAAGAGTCCAAAATGAGGGATTAAAATGGCTTTATTTCAACAGAACACATTTTGTCATCTGATCCCTATCTGTGACATAGATAAGAAAAAGTAAGTTTTGGCTACACTCGTAAGAAGCAACGAATCCTTGAATACTGCATCTTGTTCACTTTAGGATGGCAAATCACTAATTAGTTGTCCATCAGAAGAAAAAAAGTTCTGTAACTTTTATTTTAAAATAAAACATTTTATTTTAAATTTAAATTTTGTTAAAATTTAAAATAAAAGTTTTATTTTTAATTAAAGTTTTTTTTACAATTTTATTTTAGAATAAACAGTTTTTCAAAAAAAAAAAAACACTGACTGCGAGGGGGAAATGAGGCAATAAAGGGTGGGACACAGAAAGGAAGCAGTAAAAAGTCCTCAAGTCTACAAAAATAATGATCAGGGCACATTCAGAGAGGCCCTTGCTATGACACTGTCCTCTCGCCACTACTCATATGGAAACTCAGCAAATGCACTGGGACAGAAACTGCAGGGCCAAAGAGAAGCATTACCTTGATACATGCTCTTAAAGGTATATCACTTTGTGCTCTGGAAATGTGAGTTCTTTCCTCACTACCCGATTTCTAGGATTCTAATGAAATTATTAAAGATATAGTCAAAGATTTATATACAGGAAAGTTCACCACAGCATCACTGATATAAATTTTCAAGTGTTGGAATAAATAACTAAAGTAAGGCGGAGCCACTATAAGTCAACTTTCAAAGATTTAAAAGACACAAGAAGCTAATTACTTGTGATACCATGTTAAATGAGGGGAAAAATAAGATACCAAGCTATATATATATGTATGACTCTCAATTCTGTTTAAACATTATATGTATTACATGCATTTTTAACTTCTAGAGGGAAATTCATAAACATACAAGCAAAAGCTGGCTCTGTTCTAGATGGAGGGAAGATGATTTTTATTCTCTTTTTAGATTCGTCTCTAATAAGCATACATTACTTTTGTATCAGAAAAATATATATATATTTATTTTATAATATGCTACTCTAAATAGCAATTGTCGGTCTTAGAGAAAGGCTACTAAAGTCCAATGCTGACTCAGAGAACAAAAAGATTCAAATCTACACAGTAACACTTCTGAAAAGGATGAGAAACTTCATGTGCCACAGTCTAGCTTCTTCCTCTACCATGGCGGCCGGCTCTGTTACTGGGCTTTGCAAGAAGCTCTATTGGAGAACCCATTCCTTCCTCCCACAGCAACCACTGCACCTTAAATGACCTCGTATGTCTTTCTTACCTCTCAGCATGAGGATCACAGGGAGAGAAAGAAAGAGCCCTAGTTCCTATTTCAGAGGAAGAAGTTTTTTTTTCCTAAAGCTATCAAAATGAACCTAAATAAGATATGCAAATTCTGAAACATAAGTTATGAGTTACGTTCAGCATATATAAAAGCTTCTTATTTCTCAAGAATTAATATAAAATAAAATCTATGAGTGCCACCTTGTGGCCAGCCTCACTTCTACATGACCATCCATCCATCTCTATGGTTCTCCCCCACTGGGCTCCATGCAGTACGGCCACCGAGATACAGGCCCCAAACTAACCTACTACATTGAACACACAGTCCCCGAAGCAGCTGGTACTATTCATTTTCTAGTTTCGATTCCAGAAATGCCTGCTTGAGGAAAGTGGGAATGAAGGGGCAGAGAAACAAAACGTAGGATGTGCACATGCGTTTGTTGATGGGCCAAAGCTACGCTGTACGTGTGGTATAGCCATTTGTGCACACAAACCATGGGGCTGCCATATGGGAGGGACCTGTAGGATAACTATCTCCTCCCCCAAGAACATTTACTAATTTTGCAAAGTTACGCAGGAAAAAAATTTACATTTACAATCAGTGAGTTTTGTGCTTAGAAGTTTTATTTATCAATGTTAAAGCAATCATTATCAACTTGGACACAATTCTAAAACAGAGCTCTTGTTCTGGCCATAAAATCTTTTTTTAAGTTTATTAAGATCTCATAAAGTAAGAAAGTTTTCCTAATACTTTAGAAAAAATACTAATCACTAATAAGTTGATTTCATGCTCAAAGTGGTGACCCCACATTTTGAAAGATACACACCACTGCTTTGAACATCTAAACATATTAATTCGTCTTGGTGTCCCCAGACATGAGAGGAAATGGAGAAACCCTCACATTGCAACCTGACCAAATGACTCCAGAAGAGAATTAAGTGCTCAAAAGAGGTCAGTATTGCAAATCTGAAGGGACCTGATACTGATTCTGAGAAAAGATAATCTTCCTCTTAGAAAGGGATTAAGCTAAAAACCTTGCAGTTCTAGGCAGGATCGCAACAAGCAGACAACAAACAGTAGAAAGGGAAAGCTGAGCAAATTATCAAAATTCTCTTGGGAGATGGTGCTTATGCTTCTTACTGTCCCACCCGGATTGAAGGCCTATTTCCAGGAAAGGATTCTCCCTCAGTGTTAATGCGGAAGTGTAGGGCAGGAAGTTGCTGCTTTGGTCCTGGACCTGTAAAGGGGGAGCCTTCTCAAGCAAGGGAAAATAAAGTGAAGTGACACAGATGGGATAGATGCCAGCCAGGTAATTATGGGAGAGTATGAAGCCAAAGAGTTTATAATTATGAGGCTGAACTGGGAAAATGCATCTAAACCCTTGTTCACCTCCCCAACTCCCTGGAAGGAATTTTTCTCCCTTCCTAACCTGACACAACAGCCCTTTTGAGATAAACCAACATACTGGACAGGGAAGAAATGTATTAAAAACCTGAGAGTCTGGAGAGGTCACTTCTGGGAGAATCTTTCATTTGCCATCTGCACAGGGAAAGCAGAAGAGTAAAATAAAGGCCAAGGCCCCACCTTGACCACAGAAATAAAATAAAAGCGAGGAAAAAAGAATTTTTACCCCGCCCAGTTAAAATGCAAAAACCATAAGCTCCCCTTAAAACAACAGCCATGCTCCACCAGAAGCATCCTGGGATCAGTATGGGTTAGTATTCTGAGCTGTGTCACCAGGCTTTGACAATTAATGATGTATTAAAACAGGAAAAGGTGACTTTTCAACCTTGGTTCCAACTTCCCAGCACTCTTAATCTGGGAGGGAAGCAGCTATCACGACAGCTTGATGGGAAGGTCTTCCCCGTACTTCCGGAGCAGCTTCTGATGGTTGTGGTCCACAGACCACTGTTGGGGCAGGTGCTTGGGCTGCATGGAGTCCAGGAAGTGCTGACGCCAGCGCCTCTCCAGCTGCATGAGGGAGCGCAGCCCACCCTGGCTATGGCACTGCACCACCTTCAGCCCATGGGGAATGTAGTTTTCATTGGAAATCCTGCCAAGACACAAAGTACAAAGGGTCTGAGAGAACCAGGCACAGGACGGTCTCACAGTTGGCTGCAAGTGCTGTGGCCAAGGGGCTTCCACAAGGGTACATGAGAGGCTGTTAGATTCCTAACATGTTGGTCACTTTAATGTTTTTAAAACATCCTCTTTTCCATATCTGCCTTAAAAAATAGTTTGGATATATTGTTCACAATCTATCAGAAGGCTTTTGGGTATTCTGAGTTATACTTGTGGGAAAACCACCGCATGATTAGAGGGGCCCTACTGTCTGGCTGCTGATGCGTGAAGAATGCTGGTTCTGTATTTATTTCAGGGTGCTGTGACCAGCTCACGCTCCAAGTTATTCATCCTGTACTTACTCAGTACTTACATGAGGCTGCTAATCAGCCTACATGTTCCAGTTTTTCACAACAGTAATTTTACCTGAATATAAAATGCAAAGTGGGACATTTCCTTAGTGTCTTCTTTCTCACAAAAAGAATGCCAAACCACATTCATGAGAAGTGCTTCGCTCACAAAGAAATGCTACCGTGGTTGCTCGTCGTGCAAAGGTGCTGTTTAACAGGAAGATGAATCCCTGATTCCCTCCCAACTAAGCAGAAAGGCCTTACGAACTGCTCCTACGAATAAAGATTACCTCTCTCAAGGAAGCTCCCTGCCGCAGGGGCTCCGACCTCTCCCTGCATCCACCTCCCACTCTCAGTCCTCCCTCCCAAGACTCCCGCCAGTCCAGTGGTGTCAGTGCCCTCTGGGTATCTGCAGACATTTTATTATTTAGCTCCTGAGCATCCCACTAACTTGTCTATCTTTCCCGAAACAGCTGTTCTTCTCGGTCCTAGACATCCAAGTCCAGCTTCCTTCTACCCAAGTCAGCAAGATAGATTTATTAGAAAGGTCTATCGCTGAAAGGGGAAGTTGGGCTGTTTTAGCAAATATATTTGGGAATTGGTTAAAGGAGACAATATCATTAATTTCTAATATGACTTTGGCAAGTTACTTAACTTTAACCTTGGGACATCTAATATAAAACTTGGAAAACAACACCTATTCTACAACCTCGCAGAATGGTTATAAGAATAAAGTACGATAACAAATTTTTTTAACTGAAAGATTTAAAAAGTGTAAGATATAACGTTAGGAGTTACCAGCAAAAAATCTAAATCCTACCTCATAAAGTTGTTAGAAGAACTAATCAAGGCGATTTATGTAAAGTTTATTAGCTTGGTTAGATAGATAATTATGTCTACAAATATCTGTTCAATAAACATTTGCTGCTATAAATAAAGTGTTTCGGTTTTCTGACAATAAAAATATTATAGACAACCAGCCTATATCAGGGTTTTGTGAACTTATCAGTTTAATTATTTCAGCCTCTTACTTCTGAAATAAATGAGAGTTGGGAAGCAAAATTATAATCAGGTAGCCCAGTTTTGTCATCTGAGCCATTGACCCATTCATTTCCTAGACCATAAACTTCTCATTTACAAACACTGAGTTAAGTCATATAAATTCAACTAGGTACTCATGGAGAAGGAGGGAGAAACCAAGGAAGGAAGGAAGAAAAAAGGAGAAAAGTAAATAGTAATGGCAATTCTGGCCAACATTCCATTCAGTGGGCCAGTACCCTGGAGTACAGGTGAGACAGAAAACATGGATCTCAATTCCCACAGACCTGGATAAGGTAAGGGACACAAAACCACAAAACTGTACTTCATGGGCAACTTTAGAGATTTGAGGGTATTTTTTTACTATAATTTTCATCTTATGTGCTGACTTGAGGATTTACTTCTGCATTGAATATATAAGGCACAACTCCACTGTATTTGAACTCTCCTGATAATCATGAAAATGACTGGACATAAGTATATGACCTCAAAGGGTCAAGGATAGAAGGAAGGCAAGGCTCCTATGGAAAGGAAATTCTCAAGTAGATTGTTCTATCCCACCCCCATGGTATTTTAAGCCATTAGATACTTAATGGAATAAACATGAGGTTATGCACTGCACCTAAATGACTAACATTCCCTCCCTGGCAGGCGTTCCCACTAAGTAAGTAGTCAGGGTTAATGTTGCTAAGCTAGTCCTCAATCCCATCTCTGACCAGAACTGTCCACTGTACCTGGTCTCCAGGCTGGCAGCCTCTTGCAGCATCTCATCCGTGACCATGTCTGTGTTATAAAACTCTCTGAGTGCTTGCAGTAGCTCCTCCTTTCGATGAGCAGGCAGGCTCTCTGCATTGAGCAGAGCCCTGGCCCCAGAACGCACCTGCCGGCGCTCAGGGTCTTCCAGCAGGCGCAAGCCTTCCTCTGAGCCAATGGGGGCCTCGAACTCCTTGGCCAGCTGCTGCTTCAAATGGTTGTCATAGTAGTTGGAGATGGCATGGCAGGAGGTGCAGAGTAGCAGCACATCATGGGAGTTGTGGTCCTTCATCTCAATGGGAAAGTGCTTCCGGTACTCATGCGGAATCACGTTCTTCCTGAGCAAGTCCACCGGAAGGCAGTGCTCATTAGTATATGACACAGACACACATGGAGCTAGCAGGAGGGCTCCTGGCATTCTGATCTGGGCCTAAATAAGACCGTGATGCCTTGGGCACCACAACCCAACAGAGATCACATGAAAACCTATTCCACTCTCGACTCAACTACCTACCTGCGCCTGAGATTCCTCTTGAAGTAAGAACAGACCACCCGCTATCAGATTTCAGTGGAGGGCCAGGGGTAGCAAAAGGCTAACAACCTTTGGGAAGGTTGTGCTCCAAGAAGAAAAAGAATCAGGAAAATAAAAAGAAATTCTAATGACCTTTAAAAACTGGAAAACAACTCTCTCAAAACATGTTGCAGGTAACCTTTACTCCTGAAATTTTGGAAGCCTGGTGACCTGAAAAAGCCAATTTCCTTCACCTGAAGAATCCTTTACTCTAAGACTGTGTCATCAAAGTCCATCATTATTTTCTGAAGAGAACTAAGCTCTCAGGAAAAACTCTTAGCAGCAACAACTACTTGTCTCACTTTGCAGGGGGAGAGCGGAGGAAAGTGAGTTATTCCACAGAAGCCAAGGAGAAAGCCTAAGTGTCTGGGCACCCAGACCCAGCAGGCAGCTTCCTCTTCATTACGTGGGGGCCCTGATACAGAATTATCTTCCTGGACTATTGCAGTGTGTGCCTTCAGGTCATCTGGATACTTCATGAATAGTACCAAAGACCAGAAAGCTCATGAGCCACTTAAGGGAGGATTATGACACAGAGAGAAAAGCAGCTTCTGAAGGAGCTGGTCTCAGTTCTCTCATGAGCAAAAGGGAACCACTCTTTATAGCAAACTGTTACTGAGAAGAGTGCTGCATTCCAGAAACTAAAAACTGGGCTCAGGAAGGGTAGGGGCCACTAGAGCACGGCCAGGCAGTGTCAAAGCTCTCAGGGAAACTGGGATGTGCCCTAGGGACTAGTCTCTCAGCCAAAGTAGACAGACTCTAGCAAGGCCCCTGAGGATTGTGCATGTGGCTACAAGGGCAATTTCCACTGGAGGCAGAAAATCAGTTCAGCAACCCTACACTCACCGAATGTAGGAGTCTTTCTTGCCACACACTACGCACAGGTTCTCTTTAACCATCAAGTAGTAGTCTCCTGGGGATTCAGGTCTTCCTGCAGGTTCAAACTGGAGCCTGACCACAAAAGGCTCTTCACTCACCAGCTCTTAGAGAGAAAAAGAAGTTTTGTTAGTGTGTGTGATTGCTTGCCTCTCCCCCAGGGAAGAAGCACCACCTGAACTGCTGTTGGCTGTGTCCTGGCAGACATCACTATCTCTGGGTTTGAATAGCTCTGTCTCTGCCTTCTATACATCCCCCTCCCTTATCTCATTCCTCTCTTCTGCCAGTGCCCACATGCACCTAATTATAGATAAAATAGGACAGTTGAATCTCAAACCTCCAATGCCTTTGTCCAGGTACCACTGAGCTTTTCTTCGATCACAAGTGCATAGGGGCTGTCCATCAGGAGCATGGAGAAAGCAGTTATCATAGAGGGGAGATTTTCTGCAGGGAAAGAGAGAGAAATCCAAAACTGAAAGCTACCTATTGGTCAAGGAATTGATTGCCTCCCCACGTTCTCTTCTGAGTGACCCAAGCTATTCTTAACACTAGCGATAAACATTACATCTAATGGAAACAAACAAACAAGTTTTTGCCACTGGTATTGGGCTAGGAAATAGAAATAAAAATGAATTAAGTTTATACTTCTAGTTTTTATATTTATGGATTGGGACATTAGGGAGTGAATTAGGTAGTGTTACACAGTTCTTTTGTGAAAGCAAACAGGAAACAGAGCACCAAGAAAACTGCCCTATAGAGCAATCATTGGATTAAACAAAGTAAATTTAAAATGAAAGAACTTCAGGGTAAAGTAATGAGGGCTATGCGGATTTATTTCTGGATCATACACAATACTTGCTTGAATTTAATCATCCAATTCCTAAAGGCACAGGGACCAAACCACCCCGGAGTACTTATTAGTCATTCTTCTGCAACAGAGGCTTATGTTGTACAAGAAAATTCTCCTTGGCTAGAGAATAACATTGGCTTAGAGCTAGATGCCATTCTAAATCATCAAATACCAAATGAACAAGAAATCAGATGATGCATTTTTCCTGGAAAGTATGAAGCACTTCACATTATTAATTTTCAAAGCTACTCTGAAGCAAGCAGGAATAATAATTATACCCTCATTTATAATTAAAGAAAGTATAGGTCTAAGGTCAAATCAAGGTCGGTGACAAAGCTAGGTTAAGGCCCCCTCATTTCCGCTCCAACCAACCAACCATAAAAAAATAAAAAAGAGAAAAAGGAAAAAAATACAAAGAAATCAAAGGATAGCTCTGAATGTCCTTGAAGGAAAGGAAGAATAAAATTAACCCCTGAAGAGCCTCTGCTACCTTAGCACATAAGCCTTCTCCCCAGACCCAAGGTGAGGCATCACATGTGCCTTGCTAGAGGCTGAGCCTCTGACAGGGAACAACTCAGTTACCTGGCAGAATAGCCCACCCCCAGGGGCTTTCTTTTATGTTTTCTGGGGTCTTTCCCTTGGGGGTTGCCTGGCACCGTTACATCGATCTTAGACTTCTTGTTTCTTGGCTTCTGCGGAGATTCTGTTGCTTCCCCATTAACCTCTTCTCCCAATCTGCTCATTTCTTTACTCCGGAATGGGATGTCTACCACATCCTGGCATTTCTCCAAGACTTTTCTCCAGCCAACGAGGTCACTGTTTTCTTCTAAAGGTGAATTCCTAGAGAAAGGGTATCCAAGAAGACGAAGAAAGAGAGCCACTGAAATCTGGGCATCCCTGGCAGCATAAATTACCTGAAGAGAAAAGTTAGAGATCAGTGATCTGGAAAGTGAACCGGAGAGAACAATTCAAAGTCAATCACAAAGATATAAACAACTTTTAGGTCTAATTCAAGATGTACAATAACCTAGGTACCATGTTCTTCTTAAAAACTCATTATTATGAAAAATTTCAAACTATAAAAAAATAGATCAAGTAGTATAATGAATCCTCACGTTCCCTGTCTTTAACTAAAATAGTTAAAATAATGACTTACTCCGAATGCTTGAAAATCCCAATCTATATACATCAATGAAGTTTCCTTCTATCTGCTACCAAACCTACAGGACAGATTTTTCTCAAGTCTGGGATAGGGCAGTTACCACAGGCCTAACAATTAGCACATGAACTTCACTTTGGGGATGGTTGTCATCTAGAATAGCTGAGACCAAAATTCGTTAAGAGACCTGTGTGACTATAGTGAAGTTCATTGCCATGTCTAATAATAAGATGTTGAAATCAAGGAAAACAAATGGTTTCAAACATGGCCTCATATCAAAAGTCACAAGGGCCTATTTCTGGAATTTATGTCTTTAATAATGGTAAGTCATTCTCCCAAGTAACTGGTCATAGATAAAAGTAGTCAAAACTATAATTAATAGCTTTTCTTAACAAATGCTATTGTAAGGGCTTTAAGATTCCTTTAATTCACCTTTAATAACCAAGCCTGGTAAACAATAATATTAGTAAGGATTTTTTAATGCTTTTAGAGTAAAACAAGTTTGTATAAAAATTTCTACCTAGACCAAATAATCTACATATCTATCAGCAAGTTTTCTCCCACAGGAAAAGTGTGCTTGAATGTAAAAAGTTCGGAGTGCTTTTTAACAAATTATTTTCAAATGATAAGGAAACCAAGGTATTTTCAACAAATGGTGCTAGAACAACTAAATGTCCACATGCAAAAGAATGAAGTTGGACTCCTACCCCACATCATACACAAAAATTAACTCAAAATGGATCATAAATCTAAGTGTAAGAGCTAACACATAAGACTCTTAGGAGAAAACATAGGAGTAAATGTTGGGTTAGGCAATGATTTTCTTAGATATGACACCAAAAGCATGAGCGATAGAAGAAAAAATTGATAACTGGACCTCATCAAAATTAAAAACTTAAGTGCTTCAAATGATCCCACCAAACCTAGGTGTTGGGGTGGTGGGGTGAAAGGGGAAATGGCTGTTAATGGCTGTGCTGTTTCTTTTTGGGGTGATGAAAATGTTCTAAAGTTAGATTGTGATGATGGTTGCACAACTCTGTAAATATACTAAAATCCATTGACTTGTATATTTTAAATGGGTGAATTTTATTGTATGTAAATTATATTTCAGCAAAATTATTAAAAAGAAGGAAGGAAAGAAGGAATGAACAAACCAAGGCACAAGGAATA
>NW_011888796.1:784686-789060 GCF_000151845.1 Pteropus vampyrus
TTTCTTAGATATGACACCAAAAGCATGAGCGATAGAAGAAAAAATTGATAACTGGACCTCATCAAAATTAAAAACTTAAGTGCTTCAAATGATCCCACCAAACCTAGGTGTTGGGGTGGTGGGGTGAAAGGGGAAATGGCTGTTAATGGCTGTGCTGTTTCTTTTTGGGGTGATGAAAATGTTCTAAAGTTAGATTGTGATGATGGTTGCACAACTCTGTAAATATACTAAAATCCATTGACTTGTATATTTTAAATGGGTGAATTTTATTGTATGTAAATTATATTTCAGCAAAATTATTAAAAAGAAGGAAGGAAAGAAGGAATGAACAAACCAAGGCACAAGGAATACCTTACTGAGGGTCACAACAAATCAGAAATAGCTGAAGAAAACAAATTCAAGTAATTTGATTCCCAGAGTTCTCTCACAGGATATTAACCTTAAGATAATAGCTATTGCTAACTCTATTAACATTTGGAAGGATGAATAAGTGGAAACTGACTCAAACCTAGGCTTATAGAGAGCAGTAAGCCAAAACTCCAAAAATCAAATTAATCTGAGCCACAGAAAATGGTAAAGCATAGAGAATGAGGGGCAGCAGGTATCTGTGAAAGCAAAGATACAAGTAGGGGTAGAAACAGAAAGATAAGGTGAAAGTCTTCATAAAGAACACTTAAACCCCATCTCTTCTTTTAGACCACAGGGCCAGACAATTACTCCATCTCTATTGCAAAAAAATAAAAGATTGTAGAACCAAAACTAAAATAAAGTCATTTATGTCAGGAACAAAATGGAGTTGGCCAACACAGGCATATTAAAGAAAACAAAGTTTTACTTAACATAAGTTACAGAATGTACAGATCTCCTCAAAAATCAGCAGAGATAGCCAGCCAACCCCCAAACACCAAGTCTATTCATACCATCTTTGGACTTCCTTGTTCCCCTCTCTCAGCTACCCTGATCCAAATAAAGAAGAAGACCACGAGGCAACCCATCAGCTGCAGTTACCCCATAAAAACCCTTTAGTCGGAACTCATTGCTCCCTTAGCTTTGAATTTCCTGGCTTACAGGTTGAAACTCTTGCAATAAACTCATCTTTCTGCTTTGGTTTACTCAATGTGCAGGATTTAGTTTTTGACACGTGTAAGTCATATAAACAGCTAAATCACAGAAGATCTGGACCTTATAATACAAGGCATGGCAGAGGCTGGGGTCAAAGTGTCACCTGAAAAGAGGAGGATTATGGGAAAGTCTACATATTGGATGGTTAGACTACCAGTACCTTTCTCCCACTCAGCTACCAGAATATAGGCTGTGGGGCTTAGATCTCTTGGGCAGAAGACTAGAAGATTCATCTCTGGAGAAACTGAGTAGCCTGAGAGAAAAGACTCATAGTTACTAACATTTGACTGTAATCTATAGCTACTGATAATAAACCCCACTAGTCCAAAAGCCATGACCATGTGCCCTGTGCTCTCAATCCATTTTTTTTCATGGCAAATTTAAATATTATTTTCTGCACTTTCTAAAATCTCACTAAGCATTATTATAGACCAGTCACCTTGGGTATTATTAGATAATGAGTCTATTTTAAGGCATTTCTGCCTAATACTTATATCATATTTGAGAATAAGAATTTTAAAAATAATTATACTTCACAAGCAATGACGCTTCCATTCTTCAACTATTCTGATAAGAAGTACCTGGTCCTCAGTAAGATTCTCAGCATCCCAGTTGCTGCAACGAAGTACAAGGGACTTGTCAAGGGGAAAGTTCAAAACAGCCTCAGCAAGTGATTTCAGGCTAAGCCCATTACAGAGCAAATTGTTTCTATAAGAAATAAATAAAATCATGTATCAAAAATAGGCAAAGGACAAGAATAGGCAAATAAAAACATATAAATGGCTAATAAGCAGATGACAGATAATCTCACTAGACATCAAATCAAATAAAAATTATACACAATTTCTTAATCTATTAGATTGCAAATATTTTTTTAAAATAACTATATCTATTATTAGTGGAACATGATGAACCAGACAGTCTAATCTAAAATTCGTGAACTGTACATTTTTACAACATTTATTAAAAAAACTTTAAAAATAAATAGCAATCAAAATTTTGAACATGAAAACTGATTCAACAATTCCGCCTCTAGGAATTCATCCTAAGGACAAATGTACATAAAACAATCTTCATTGTAGCACTATTTACAGTAACAAATAATTGAAAACAACCTAAATGTGCATAAGGTTTTGGTTCAATTAATGGAAATTAAGGATTTAGGGAGACATAAAACTTTCTTTTGTTTTATTAGAAATTGTAAAAGTAATGAACACTTATTATTAAAAAATCAGACAATACAGCAATATAATGGGAGAGAAGTGAACCCTCTGCCCCACACTTCTGAAACTCCTGGGGAATATGACTATTAACAGTATGCTCTGCCCCACCCCAGAATTTTTCTATGCACAAATAAACAGATGGTTAGATGGAGTAGATATAATTTTCTGATATTTATTTTGCTTTCTGTTATGCTACTTGCTCTATCACTCAATGACATGACAGTAAGTACAAATGTACTTAGTTCAATCTTTTTCACAGTTGTGTGATTTTTCAAACATGGATATTCTATAATTCTTGAAATCAATACCCTCATTGAAAGACAGTACTTATTTTTAGTTATTTAATTCCATTTAAGTCATTAGTCTTTTTTTTTTTTTTTTTTTTAGGCGAGGCAACCCTTGGTTGACCTCACAGATTACAAAGACCTTGTCAGGTTACAATCCCTTATTTTTTTATTTTTTACGCCTACAGCACCTGGTCTTCCTAGATGGTCTCCCATCCAAGTACTAACCAGGCCCAACCCTGCTTAGCTTCCGAGATCAGATGAGATGGGCTTGTTCAGGGTAGCATGGCCGTAGACTCATTAATCTTTTTTAAATGTCATATTTGGAAAGGTTTCACATTACTTGAGGATGAATTAAAAACAAGATGCCGCCTTTGTTACTTCAAAGTTTCACTAGGAAAGATTCCAAAATCATATATAACAATCTCTATAAAGAATCATTTTTGGTTAACACATAATAAAAATATAAAGAGTATGAAAAAGATAGCATTAACAAAAGAAAGAAAATCTGTGCTCCTCCCCAAAGTCAACTGAAAGTTACAACTACTTATGGCAAACATCAGGAGCAACCTGTAGCTACAGTGCTAAGTATAATTCTTGCACTAGAATGACAAATTTCTTACACTATAATATATTTAAAAATTTATTTTTACTAAGTTGTTCAATAATAAAATAATGTTTAGTTTTATTAAAATTTCATTAAAAATTGAAAGGCCTGATAAATTCTTCATTCTTATTTCTAGAGAAGTTCATGGTAGCATTCAGCTTTAGCCAAATCATTATTCTGACACTTGGCTATTCTGCATTTAGCCAGACAGAGAATTCAGAGCACCACTAATTTCTACATATTCCTAATGAGGACTGTAATTGCATAGAAAGAGATCTGGAAAGACAAACCAATCTGATGATGATGATGATGCGGAAGGTGGTAGTGATGACAGTGTTGATGATGATGGTAATAGTTAAAATTTAAACAGCAAGAATGCTGTGTCAAACACTATTTCTAGTTCTTTACATAGTTTAACTCATTTAATCCTCACATCAGTCGTATGAGGTGGGAACATTATTATCTCTACAGATGACAGAACTGAGGAATAAGTGCAGTTTGGTAATTTGCCAAAGGTCACATAGCTGACAAGTGGCAGCTCTGGTGCTCCCACCCACACAGTCCGTTCCAGAGTCAACTCTTAGCCACTGGACACACCACCTCTAGCAACAGAGTAACAGTGGGCACCTCTGGGGAGGCAGTGCCAAAGGGCAGAGAGCCTGATGAAAGATGGCTTCTACTTTTATTTCCAAACACTTTCAGAGTTCAAAATTTTTTAAAGTAAATATTTTCATGTATTATTTGAAAAAAAAAATGATACTTATGAATTTTATTAACATAAGCAAACTACAAAGCTAAAATAAAATTTCATTTTATACTAAAAAATTACAATAAGCATAGATTTTAATCCAGTCCTCCCTTAGTTTACTAAATCCTCTAAACTTTTAATGTCAATGTCATTTGAGGCAGGGAGAGAAGCAGTTTCAGTCCGCATTATTAAAATGAGGATCTGATACACATGAGAAGGTAACTTAGACTCCCTAAAAAAAAAAATTAGAATAGAATTTCCATAAAAATATAATTCCAAGGGAAAGGGAAATCTCTCTTCCTCCCAGTAAAGGATAAGAGCTGCCACCACTGTTGGCCTAAAGCAAGGTATGCAAACTCAAATGCTTACAGGATGAGTTGGGGTTACACT
>NW_011888796.1:790200-794890 GCF_000151845.1 Pteropus vampyrus
TCTTCCTCCCAGTAAAGGATAAGAGCTGCCACCACTGTTGGCCTAAAGCAAGGTATGCAAACTCAAATGCTTACAGGATGAGTTGGGGTTACACTGGGAGAGGTGTGGACTTGAGCGAACAGAACAGAGCATCCTCATTTAAAAGAGGACAGTGCTACCCAGACAATTGTTGCCATCAAGAACTACTGACCCTATCTGGTGATAGCCAGAAGAGAAAGGGGTTGGGAAACTGGGGGAAAGGGGTGAAGGGTTAAAGAAGTACAAATTAGTAGCTGACAGATGGTCACGGGGATGGGGAGCACAGCACAGGGAATGTGGTCAGCAGTAATGTACTAGCTAGGTGCAGAGCCAGAGAGGTGATGGAGTAATTGGGGGGATTGTTTCATAAACTATATAAACGTCTAACCAATGTACTGTATACTTGAAACTAATAAAAAAATAAAATACTAAATAAATAAGAACTGACCTCATATAGTCAAATCATCTAATTTTTCAAGAGAAGTCAGAAATACAGATTTTTACATTAAATCTTCTACAATCCATTTAAACTAAGATTTAAACTAAGATTTAAACTAAGATTTCCCAAAATTATCATATGAAAACAAAACAAAACAAAACAAAACACCTGCAGCCCTAATTTAGCCAGTGGGGCCATCAGGTTACAATCTGTAGCTTACAGAGACACCTTATTAAAGTTTCATCTAAAAAAACCAATTCCAGGTAACTAAAGTTTTTTCAGGAGCTGGAATATTTCCTCAAAAGTTCAATATGCATCTCAGAAGCCACTCTGTTCCTCAAGAATTTCAGATGCTTCATTATTGATTCTCATTAATCTACAAATCTTGCTAAAATATTTGCCGCTGAGCTCCAGGAATCCCAGCATTGTACAAACCATACCTCTGCATCATGGCTAGGTATCGGAGGTCCAGGCACCCCTTAACGACGAGGCCATAATCCTGCAGAAGCTTGCTTGCATCTTCTGAACATCCTACTCCAACTTTTAAAATAGTGCCATCTGCCAAAATGTTCAATAATGTTTTTGGTAGTGTTTTTCCTCCACAGATCAGCTTGGGCAAGCGAACCAAGACACAGAAGCCACTTGGGGAAGCCATTTGAAGGAGAGACAGAGGACTAGCTTTGCCTTCCAAATTCACCTGCAACAGAGGAAAAAACAGGGCCACAGTTAACACCCTAGCACAGCACCAAGGACAACATGAAACCGTGGCAAAAAAAGGTCTAAGCGGGTATATCCTTAACTTCTCAAAGGGAGCAGCTGACCAGATTTCGGTTCAAATCTAAGGATCAGCCCATGCTAACAAATGCAATGTACTTTGTGAAGGAGCAACTTAAACAGTGGTTACTGAGGGCCCAAACTCCAGGGCCTGAAATATGAGCAGTCCATAAATAGTGACCAGCAGACACAGAGGAACACTGGAACATATATTGGCAGAGTCATGTGAAACATACTGGTTTTAAAAGGCTAAGAAAAAAATGCTAAGGCGCAGAGTGCCAAACGATAAACAAACTCTTTATTAGCCAGACTCTAATGTACATGCTAGTGACTTAACTCATTTACCATCACTGCCTCAAGATCTGATTTTTATAAGGAGATAGAAATACAATACTAGTATAAATAAGTGGTACCTGCCAATATAATAAATCCTGATAGCCCTAAGGGCTTTCTCAGCATTCTGTGGTCACAAATGCTGTGTGTGTGTGTGTGTGCGCGCGCGTGCGTGTCTGTGTGTGTGTATATATAGATATTTTTTAAAACATATAGTGAGCATAAGCTAGGATTCTTATATCTTAAGAAATGAAAATAACTTTATGTATTAACTGATCTAGTTTTAATCTTTTTGAGGTAATAAATAAGTTGGAGAAAATGCTAAAAGTTAAGGAAGTTATTCCCAGAAAATTTTACATTAATTAAAGGTTCCCTAAAGCTATCCATGGATACCAGGCTAAATATCTGATAAATTCCAATCCTCATTTTTCAGGAGAGGAAATTTAAGGTCTACTACGTACAGGTGAAGAAGTTTGCCTAAACATGGAGAGATCATGGCAAAGTCAGGACTAGAACCTAAATTTCCCAATCTCTAGAACAGTAGTTCTCAACCAAGACTGATTTTGTACCCCCACCCCAGGACATTAGGCAATACCTGAAGACACCTTTGGTAGTCACAACTTGGGGAAGAGTGCACTGGTATCTTAGTAGTCAGAGGCCAGAATGCTGCTAAACACGCTACAGTGTACAGGATTGCCCCTGCCAACAAAGAATCATCTACTCAAAACGTTAACAGTGGGAACCCTGCTCTAGGCAACAGAATTCTCTCAACACCACAGTATGGGTGTTCTAGGCATTGAACTGGGCGCCACTGAGGATATAAAGTTATACAAGAGATGGAACCTGGAGAGAACAATACACATGAGCTCATGTCCTCAGAAATTGCATGGTAAATACCAAAGGAACAGTTCAAACAAAGTGCTACGAGTAATTGGGGGAAGGATATTTCACTGTAGAAGTAACCAAAATCACAGAGAAGAAATAGTCAAGATCATGAAGAATCGTTGTTAAAAAGAAAAATTCAGTAGGGCCTCTGCCCTCCATTCAACCTCAGTGCTAAGTAAAATCATGGTTTAACTCACAAAAGTGTTAGGACTTCCCTTCTCAGGCACTGCTTTTCAATGAGGGCATTTCCATATCCTCAAATGAAAGCATGTCAGTGTGATCTCTAATGTGTCTATTTCTTGGGACTCAGTCGAGGTCAAAAAGACCTGCAAGAAACTGACTACTGGGTCCTGTTCTATCATAATTCATCTGGATGCGGCCGAATTGACTTTTTTCTTATTAATAAGTAATTCCCTCCCTCTTTAATACCAGCTTTAAGAAAAAGCTATAAATCTCCACTTCTAATATTTAGCACTGCTAATTTGACATAATATTCACTGCAAATTCCTACGCTGGATCTTTGTACATCTTTTCAGTTGGGTTCCATTGTCCAAAATACATTAAGTAAGTAACTAGATAGGTGAACAGATAGATAAGTTGTCTTTTTAATGCTGTCTCTGGATTGTGCTTAAGATCCAATGTATTATAATTACGGTTTTCCCACTAGAAATCCAAATGTTCATGATGCTAACAGGTACCCAATTTATACTGGATGTATAAATGGAAGAATAATGCTTCTAGCAGAGTTAATTTGGCTTAAAGAATAAGCTGTGTAGTCTTCATTTCTCATATTTCCCCCTTTTGCTTTTTAACATCTTTTTGCCCTGATATCACTTACTACTCAAGGAAAATAAGGGCTTACTAATGTTATAAGCAGGGTTCTTAAAAGTCCAGAACTGATAAAATCTTCTGGAAAAGCCAGTGATTCTTTAAATGACCCCACGGTGGCAGCAGAGAGTAGAGAAGGATCTGGTACCATGTTCTGGGCTGAAAACAAGTTAACTAATGAGCATCCCTAGTCTGTGGCATTTATTTATCATTTAAATTTAGACCATGGCTTTGAGACAGGAATGAGTTTGTCCTGTTCAAGCAACAGAGTGAAGGCCCAATGAGGCTGGAAAATAATGAGAAGGATGAGACGAAAACAGGAGACAAAATCGGATGTTGAGAGAAGACAGAGCATGGAAGTCCTTAAGAACATGTAACTAAGACATCTTTATTGGAAGCAGTGGAAGATTTTAAGCAGAGGACTGCCACAATCTGATGTGCATTTTTCAAAGATCACTTTGGTTACTACAAAAGAATGGATTGTAGGAGCACAAGAATCCAAGCAGGGAGGCCAGGATTGTAGGAGCACAAGAATCCAAGCAGGGAGGCCAGTCAGGAGGCTATTGCAAAGGTCCAGAGGAGATATGCGAGGCCTGGACTAGAAAGTCGCCGAGATGCAGAGAAATAGATGGATGCAAAATCTCTTTTGGAGATAGCACTGGTAATACTTCCTAAATGGGAAGGGAAGCAGTAATAGTAAGGAAAAGGGAATGGACCTCAGACAAGCCTGAAGCCTGGGCCTGCAGAAGAATGCTCTTGGGAAAATGACCTTCACTTCATTCAATATTTATTGCACCAATTATTTGCACCTGTTAAGCAAGGACGTCTGTAGCCAGAAACGCCAGAAAAAAAATCAGGCATGAGTCAGGGGCCAGAAACATATTTAGCATTTCCATCCCTACATCCTCAGGAGAAAGGCAAAATAATAGTTTCTAAAACATGGCAGAATCCTTATTTGTACAGGTGATTTATCCATAGTTGTACATCACCATAGGTAATTCAGGGGGATCTGGAAACCCATATCTCTGTCTGGTAGCATGCTGTGTTGTTTCCCAGTTTCTATAACCACTTTTTTGAATTTCCATATATTTTGCCATTAAAGAAATTTAACATACTATAACTGCCTGTTTGTGTCTTGACTTTCAATCATATCACTCTGTTTGACAACCCTTAGGGGGAAGTATGTCTCCCTAATTTTAATCTTAAAGGTGGAGACCAGGGATAATATAGGTTTGAGAAGAAAAATCGAGAGTTCTGTTAGGAACATGTTAAGTTTGGGATGACTATTAGACATTCAAAGGGAGATGTCAAGTAGGCAGATGGACATAAAAGGCTGGAGTTCTACTTTTGAGAGTCATTAGCATATCAATTATATTTAAAACTATAAAAAATTAGATGAAATCACAAAAAAAA
>NW_011888796.1:795830-802684 GCF_000151845.1 Pteropus vampyrus
TGTATAGCAGGTTCCCCATTTATATAAGGCATGAATTCTCTAATTCACCATGATATCCTCTCAACACTGAAGCCAACTGTCATTTCCCATTTATCATTGTATTCGTACACCACTATTTTTCTAATACAAATAAATATTCATCAGGATCCGTGTCTCTATCAAAACTAGGGAAATGAAAGATCATAAAGGCCTTGTGTTTAAAGAATAATAGGGAAGAAGCACATTTATTTATGAAATTTAAGAATATTTCTATGCATTTAAAAATGCAATCACTCTACATCATTCATTCGCATTTCCTATCTGGACCTTGTAGGAATCTTGAGTTTGCAATCCCTGGGGGTGGATACAGAAGAGAACAAGTCTGAGCCATGTCAATATTTAGATATCAGGTAGACAGGGGATCAGAAAAGGTAAAAGAGGAAAGAACAGTAAGATAGGAGATAGGAGAATATGAGGGCATGAAAGCTAAGAAGAGAATGTCTTGCATAGGAATTGCGCAGATGCTTTTGAAAGCTAGAATAATGAGTCCAAATAAGTGTCTGCTGGATCAGAAAACAAGAAAGCCATCAAGTTGATCAGTCACAGTGGAGTAGTATGATAGGATGTCAGATTAAAGTAGGCTGAAAAATAGAGAACAGCAAATTATACCCAAGCAACTAGAAGAAATAATAAAGAGCAGAAATCAGTGAAATAGAACATATACAATAAAGGAGATTAACAAAGCCAGAAGTTGGTTCTTTGAAAAGACTAATAAAACTAATAAACCCATGGAAAGGGTAATCAAGAAAAAGAGCAGCACAAATAAGCAAGAATGTCAAGAATGAAAAAGCAGCCATCCCTACATATCCATCACACAGGAAAAAACTGTCAGAGGATATTATAAACAGGTTTATGCCTATAAATTTTTGAGAAGACAGATTTAGCTGAAAAATAGAATTTATCAAACAGACATGAAGAAATAGAAAATATGAATAGCCTGAACACTATTAAAGAAATTGTATCCCTAATTCAAAACTTCCCTTAAAAGAAAACTCCAGATGACTTCACTAGTAGATTCTAATCAAACATTTAAGGAAAAAGAATGACAGACAGTCTTACATAAACTATTCCAGAGAACACAAAGATAAGGAACAGCCCTAACTCATATGAGGCCAGCATAACTTTTTTATCAAAATCTGAAAAGGTCATTTCTAGAAAGGAAAATGATAAGCCAATATGACTCACGAACATAGATTTTTTTCAAAAAAATCCTCTAAAAGTCATTAGCAAAATGAATTCAGCAATGTATCAAAAGAATAAAACATCATGACCAAGTTGGATTTATTCCAGATAGTCAAAAATTAATGTATTTCACAACAGAAGAAAAACTACAGTCATCTCAAGAAATGCAGAAAAAGCACTTGATAAAATTCACCATTTATGATTTTTAAAAAAACCTTTTAACAAACCAAGAATAGAACTGAACGTATTTGCATACCCAATAATAAGGACCATGTGTTTGTTGCAGCATTCTTTGTAAGAGCCCCAAACTGTAAACAACCCAAATGCCCATCGATTTTAGAATGGATGAATAAATTGTGATGTATTTATACAATAGCAATGAGTCACAGTCACATACAACATAGATCTCACAAACATAAAGTTGAGCAAAAGAAGTCCAACACAAAAGAATACATACTTGATAGTTTCATTTACCTTAAATTTAAAAAGCAGGCAAAACTAAATTACAGTGTATGCTTGAGTAGTAAAAGTATAAAGAAACAAGAAAGTAAATATCATGAAATCAGGATAATGACAATCCTTAGAGGGAAGGCAAGGGAAATGATTACAAGGGGAGTTTCTGAGGTACTAGCAATCTTGTTTCTTGACCTAGTTTCGAGATACACTGCTGTTCTCTTAAGATCATTTTACTGTTAATTTTTGTTTCAGGAACTTTTTTTTTTGTCTTTATTAAAATATAATAGACAATTAGTCGCTTGTATTTACATTGTACAACTCAATGAGTTTTTTTCACTTATAGTTGGTATACAATAATATACCAATTTCAGTTGTATAGCATAGTGATCAGAGAACCACATAACTCGCAAAGTGATCACCCCACTAAATCTAGTACCCTTCTTCCCCCTTACGTATTTATTACATTATTAACCATCTTCCCCAAGCTACACTTTACCATGTCTATTCTGCAACTACCCATTTGTACCTCTTAATCTCTTTGCCTTTTTTTGACCCTCAACCCACATCCTATCTAGTATCCCTCTTAACATTCTCTGTATCAATGTTTATTTCTGCTTTTGTTGTTGTTGTTTATTTTGTTCTTTAGATTCCACATGTACATAAAATCATGTGATATTTGTCTTTCTCTACCCAACCCATTTCATTCAACACAATACCCTCTAGGTCCATCAGGGCAATATCTTTTTCCATCCCCTTCCTTTGAGTCTGGTGTGTCTTTTAATCTGAAATGAGTCTCTTGTAGGCAGCTTATTTAGCGGCCCATTCAGCCACTCTGTCTTTTGATTGTGCACTTAATTCTTTTCCATTTGAGGTACTTGTTAATAGGAATGTAGTTACCATCCTTTATTCCTGTTTTTGATACATGTTTCTTCTTCTTAAAGAAGTCTCTTCAACATTTCCTGTAATACTGGCTTGGTGATGACAAATTCCTTTAGCTTATTTTTGTCTAAGAAGCTCTTTATCTATCCTTCAACTCTAAATGATAGCTTTGCTGGATAAAGTATTCTTGCTTGTAGATCCTGGGTCTCTATCATGTCGAATATTTTGTGCCAAGCCCTTCTGTCCTGCATAGTTTCTTTTGAGAAATCAGTTGCCAATCTTATGGATGCTCCCTTGTAGGAAACTAACTGCTTTTCTCTTGCTGCTTTTAAGATTCTTTGTATTTAACCTTTGGCATTTTAATTATGATGGGTCTTGATGTGGGCCTCTTTGGGTTCCTGGTTTTGGGGATTCTCTGAGCTTCCTGGGGTTTTATGTGTATTTCCTTCACCAGGTTAGGGAAGTTTTCCAACATTATTTCTTCAAATATATATTCAACTTCTTGTTCTCCCTCTTCAGGTACCCCTATGACATGGATATTTTTACCTTTAATAGTGTCCCACAGGCTCATTAAATTATTATTATAGTCTTGGCTTCTTTTTTCTTGCCATTCTAATTGAGTGTCCTTGGCTTTCCCATCCTCTATATAGGTCATTTGATCCTCTTCTTTATTCACTTTGTTTATTCCATTTAATATACTTCCCATCTCAAATAATGTGTTCTTCATTGCTGACTTGTTCTTTTATATTTTCCATTTCTATTTTTATGCTTTTTATCTCTTTGTTGAAGTTATCACTGAATTCCTCTACACTTCCCATAGTTCATTGAGTATCTTTATAACCAGTGTTTTGAACTCTGCATCTGTTAAATTGCTTGATTCCATTATTCCTGGATCTCCATTCTGTTGATCTCTCATATGGTTTCTGCTTCTTTGTCTTCCCATTTTGGCTGCTTTTCTGTGTCTGTTTCTATGTACTAAGCAAAGCTACTAAGTCTCCCAGTCTTATTAGTGTGGCTTTATATGGTAGGTGTCCAGTGGCACAGTCCTAAGAGGGGTTCAGCTGCAGGCCAAATTTATCCCCAGCCTGTGAGCCCCTCCAGGGCCACCTATTAAGATTCAGCAAACAATCCACAGACGCTGTGCTTATATTTACCTCAAATGGCCACACTAGAAACTGAGGCCAGCTGCCACCAATGTAAGTCTAGAGGCTGCTCAGCAAGAAGCACCTGACTCACCTGGATGTGGCTTGGGTGGGGCCTCAAGTTGGGTGAGGTGGAGTTTCAGGGAATCCTCTGGGTGGAGCAACCTCTGTTATCCAGTTTGATGATGTCTCCGCTATGGCAGCACTGACTCCACACACTGGGAGGGGGCAGGGCTCAACAGAGGAACAATGGATACCCCCGGCACTTCTGTACAGAGCGAGTCTCGCCTTGGCCCTCACTCTGACCACTCAGTGTTCTCCTGTAAGTCCTTGAGCAGAGGAACTGGCACTAGTGTTCAAAGCGAGCAGGTCCGTCACCACCAAAGTCCACTCATGGACACAGCTCCTTTAAGAGGCATCTGTAGCTGCCACTGCCACTGCCACAGCCTCTGCCTTGCTCAGCCACTTGGGACCAGGTAGCCTCGTGTCCTCACCCAGTCCTACCTTCTGCCATTGCAGGGTGATTTCTTAGATTTCTCCCTAGTTGCATGGCTTGTTCATCTAGATCCCAGGCGATTTTTCCTTGCTGTTTGCTCCTTGTTTCTGTCACAACTTGATTTAGTCGCCAGAGGAATGAACAAAGCCTCTACCATCTACGCCGTTTTTTTTTTCCCGCCCCCTTCAGGAACTTTTTTTTTGATGTATTTCATAATAAAACAAAAGTTAAAAAAAAAAAATTCAGGGGGCAAGTTAAACAGATTAGACAAAGTTAAAGAAAGAAAAATGGAACTGTAAAAGCAACCCGAAGAAACTGCACAGAATGAATCTAGAGAGACTAGATTCATAATATATGTTAAATATAAAAGAGGCACCAGACATGTAAGATAGCATAAAAACTTGAGAATATAGCTGATCAAATTCCAGCAAGAAAGAAAGAGGAGGAGGAAGAGGAAGAATGGAAGGAGGAGAAGAAGGAGAAGAAAAAGAAAACACAAGAGAAAGACAATCTTCAAAGAGAATTTTTAAATTGATTTAAAAAATACCAATCCTCATGTCCAGTATCTTTCTGAATCTCAAGCTGGAAAAACAGAAAGAAGACAACACATAGTCTCATCATGGTGAATCTCTAGAACCAGAAACTCAAAGAGAAGATCTTAAAAGGACCAATTAAAAATTAGATTAACACAATGCAATATATATATATGTAACACAATGCAATATATATATATATATATGTCTTACTGCTAAACTACACACCTTAAAACTTACTGGATTTCATTAACTAATGTCGCCATAATAAAAAAATAATAATTGGATTACCTATAAAGAATTAACATTTAGACTGACTTTTGACAGCAACAATAAAACCAGAAAACAATGACAAACTGTCTTGAAAATGACGATAAATTGTCGAACTAGAATTTTACATCCAGTGAAAATCTTTCAGGATCAAGAGCAAAATAAAGACACTTTCGAAACAATAACAATAAGTTTATTATCAATGAGCCCTCAAGAAATGTACTTCTAAAGAATGATCTTAAAAGAAAATGATCGCAAAAAGTTCTGAGAGATGAACAAAGAAAAAGGTAAACACCTTCGTAAATCTAAAGAAATACTGACTAAAATAGGAGCAAAAACAATAAGTAAACGACACTTACACAAAAGTAAATAAAAGAGAAAAGGAAACAAATGGAAGAATGGCGAGAACAAGGATGGATGACTTCTTAAGTTTCTCGGTGGCAGCAACTGGGGAAATGCAATCACTCCTGAAGAGCGGTGGCATCCAGCAGGAACTTGATACATATTCAAAGCCAAAACGAAGTGAGTTTTGAATTATTTGCCACTTTAACTTTTCCATGCTTCTGCTATAGTAATTAAACATGTTATTATTAAGTCAATTGCTGTTATTAACTATTCACTTTGGAACACTCCATTGTTGCTACAATTATAAAACTTCATTTAGTTGGAATAATCAAGGTATTTAGAAAATGTGAATTTTCCTAATCTACTAAAGCTCACTGTTTATTAATGTTTTCTTCGATGGTTGTTGGTGTAAATATTTCTAAAATGATATAGTGATATGTAAATATTTCTAAAAATGATATAATTTCTTATACAGAATTAACTAAAAGTGCCTAATTCTTTCCTGATGGCCAAAAGTCATTGGTATAAACAACTATTGTTGATATAAATAAATACCCTCAGTAGCTAAGGTGTAAGGCCTTGTGTGACTATTAAACTTTTCCTTCACTGTCAGGTACTCTCTTCTTGGTCATTATTTGTATTAGCATCTAGTTGTCCCTCCTAGCAACCTCGATCCGACTTTGTGGCAGCTATTCTGCTTAGGGTCTCTTTTGATTACATTTCCTAGTTCTTGGCTGTATTCTAGATATCCAGAAGACAAATATCAGGGATTCTTAGCAAGATATTATTCTGCGTTAACAAGAAATGATAACTCTGATTTATTTATATATTTATTTATATAGTATCTTCTATTTCAAGGAGATTAAAGTTTCACACTGAATCAGAATGACAGAAGAGTAGGTGTGCCATATCATCACCATCACAACTATGCAACAACTACCCCTAAAGTAACAGCCATTAGAAAAATTAACCAAACAGGTTAAGAAAGCCCTCCGGCTCAAATGATGCTTACTAGCTTTGTGGCCTTGAGCAAATAACTAACCCTTTTATGCGTCTGTTTCCTATATGTAAAAGTGAGAATAATAACAGTATCTCCCTACATTTAGGATTCTTATGAAAATCTAAACTAAATGAGATGTTGCAAACAAAATAGCATAGTACTAGCTTAGAGCAAACAATATTTCAGATTTTAACTGTTATCTTTAAAATCCTGACTTATGTAGTAACTCCCATTTAAATAGATTTCCTTAACTATCTTCTCTATGGTACACTTATGAAAATACTATTAAAAATGTTAATAGTATTTTAACATTAAAAATTTTAATGTATTTTAATGTATTTTAAATGTATTTAATGAACAATTACTGTATGTTAAAATTGTATTAGTCTATGGCCATGCTACCCTGAACGTGCCCAATCTAGTCTGATCTTGGAAGCTAAGTAGGTTCGGGCCTGGTTAATACTTGGATGGGAGACCACTGTGGAATACCAGGTGCTATAGGCGTTAAAAAA
>NW_011888796.1:804179-829006 GCF_000151845.1 Pteropus vampyrus
GAAAAGGACAAAACCTAGAGAGAGAACCAAGATGTTCAGGAGGAGGCTGCAAATTGAAATGTCCACAGGGTCAAGCCGGGATAACGTAAATAAGTGAAGCAAGCCAAGAGACAGAAAACTGACACAGATAGTGGATTAAATACAATCATATGCCACATACCACTTCGGTCAGTGATGAACCACACATACAGTGGTGGTCCCATGAGACTGTAATGGAACTGAAAAATGTCTATCACCTAGTGACACCACAGCACAACATGTTACACACGTGTTTGTGATGATGCTGTTGAAAACAAATCTATTGCACTGCCAGTCCTATAAAAGTAAAGCACATACAGTTACATTCAGTATATAATATTTGATAATAATAAACAACTGTTATTAGTTTATATACTTACAATACTATACTTTTTATCGTTATTTTATTGTATACTCTTTTCTACTTATTAAAAAAAAGTTTACTTGAAACAGCATGCCATGTTATGCTGTGTTATGCTGACAGCCTCATACATCACTCATGGGTTTACCACTTCTCTTGACTGCATCATTTCTGTCTTGTGCTTCATTTAATCTCATGTTGTTTTATAGTCACATGCTGTACAGGCTTGTGCCACAGAGACTAGGTGTGTAGTAGGCTATACCATCTAGGTTTGTATAAGTGCTCTCTATGAAGTTCATACAACTACAAAATCGCCTAACAATGCATTTCTCAGAATTCTTGTTAAATGGTGCATAACTGTATATAGGAACAATGGTTACCTAAGGGTAATAGAATTATAAATAATTTTGATTTTTCAAATTTTATACAACTATGTATATATTCATAATTAGAAAAATACAATTTTTAATGGTTTTTTTAGAGATAGGCAACATAAATATCCCACTTTTCACACTTAAGATATAATTATATTCCTGAAATAAATTATATTTTAATGAATTAAACAAATACGTTAAAGTATTCAGACAGCAGCATACGGTAAAGGATAATGACATGGGCCTTAGAATCAAATACCGTGGGTTCAAATCTAGCCTCTGCCACTTGTTAGCTATATAAACTTAGGCAATTTACTGAACTTCTCTAAGCCTCAGTTTCCTCATCAGTAAAATGAGAAGGACAGTACCTACCATGGAGGATTATTGTGAAGCTTAAGTAAGATGATCAATATACTTCACTTAATATATTGGCTAGGACATTAGAGTTCAATAAATGTTAGCTATTACTACTACTAGTATTCTATAAACCACAGAACATCTATCTAGCAAAGGAAAACACAGACTCATAGAGTTAAAGTTTAGGAACTAAATCTGACTTCCACACAGTTCAAGAATCTTTCCATGGTAATCAACACAGATCTCTACCTGGCCTCTGACCTGGTCTCTACCCAAATTCTTCTAGGAACAGAGTTCATTACCTTAAGAGGCAGTTTGGTTAAAAGTCCTTACATTCTGTAAAAGTTCACTGCACAGAAATTGTTCTCTTTGATGATCAGTCTAACCTCTGAAATAAGTGTTTACTCCCTCCCCGAGAGCTTGTGAAATATGTAAAGACTGCTCTTATTACTCCCCTTAGTATACTCTACTTAACACAACCAGTGTTCCTCTGACCTAGTTTATAGACTACTCATCGTCCAAGCTAGATCCTTTTGAATAGCCCAAAGTTTGTCAATGTATCTCTTAATTGACACCCAGGTCTGTATTCAATATTTGAGACATGGTCTAACTGGTATGGGCTACACTGTTACTATTACTTATTCCACTTATATTTTATTAATACTGTGTGAAACATGTTTTTGAGTAGTAGAATCACACTGATGGGTCATACAAAGCTTGTAGTAAATTAAAATTCACTGATACCACATTGAATTCTCTATTTTATATATTTGAAATTATATTTTGCACTTAAATCCAAAACCCTATATTTCTTTCTTCTAAATCTCATCTTGTTTATCAGCCAAATGTTTCATTCTTTGAGACCAACTTGTATCTTGTTTGTGCCTTCTTTCTCAATTTAATTTCGTTTTCAAAGAAAATAACATCGTCTAATATGTTTTTATAAATTCATTTTAAAATTTATTTTTCCATTTCACACTATTTCCATATTTAATAACGTTAAAATGGGGTTAAATTAAATTAGAAATAGCTTAAAAAACAAAGTACTGATTTGCTTCCATTGAGAAGGGCCCCTGCAGATATGGCATACAGTCAGGTTCCCAACTGATTCCTCGTCATGTGCAGCCTCTGAAAAGAAAGGCCTCACAGAAAAATTGAGGGAGCAATCGGGGTACCTCTATATGAGGGAATTCCTGGCAATATTAAAAAATCTTATTAATTCATTTTTATATGGAGAGGTTTTGTGTGTGTGTGTGTGTGTGTGTGTGTGTGTGTGTGTTCCCCAGCCAAAGGATTCATTCAGCAAACATGTAAGTAGCACTTTCAATAAGCCAGACATTGTGCTTGAGACTCTAGGTAAAAAGTTAAAAGACACAATCTGCTTTCAAAAATTTAGAATTCAGAACAGGAGAAATACATGTAATGAACAAGTGCAATACAGCAAGATAACACCAACAACAGAAGCACACACAAGTACAGGGATGGCGAAGAAGAAATTATTAACAGAAACACTAGCTGAAACAAATGCTATCTGAGGTTGGTACTGGTATTAAAAATGAAGAAAAAGTTCTCCAGGTGCATAGGGCAGATAGGAGAAGGACATTCCAAGCGGAGGGAGGAATATGTGCAAGGATATGAAGGGCATGAAGCATCATGGCATAGACGAAAAAGCTCAAGCAAATTTAACATGTACTGTAAGAGTAAAATACCAAATTTTGAAGACTTACTAAGAAAAAAAGGTAAAAATACCTATTGATAATTTCCTTATTGATTTTTAAGGTGACCTTTTCCTATTGTAGTAAAACATACATAACACAAAATTTACCATTTAAACAATTTTTAAGTGTACAATTCAGTGGCATTAAGTACATTCACAATGTAGTGCAACCATCACCATTACCTGTTTCCAGAACTATTTCTTATCCCAAACAGAAACTCTGTACCATTAAGCAATAAACTCACATTCCCCCTTTCCCGAACCCCTGATAACTTTCCTTATACTTTCTATCTCTATGAATTCCATATTGATTTTTTATATCTATGTTGAAATAATATTTTGGATAAGGGTTAAATAAAACGTGTTATTAAAAGTAAGTTTACCAACAACAAATTGCATAGAAGAAAACATAGGAACTAAACTCAAGGACCTTGGACTTGAAGAGGATTTTATGAATTTGACAAGGCAAGGGAAGTAAAAGCAAAATTAAATGAATGAGACTACATCAAACTTAAAAGCTTCTGCACAGCAAAAGAAACCGTCAACAAGGTAAAGAGACAACCATCTAAATGGGAAAATATATTTGCAAGCAATGCCTCTGATAAGGGCCTAATATGCAAAATGTACAAAGAACTCGTACAACAACAACAAAAAAACAATCCAATTAAAAAATGGGCAGAGGACCTGAATAGACACTTCTCCCAAAAAGACATACAAATGACCAACTAACATGAAAGGATGTTCAACATCGCTAGTTATTAGGGAAATGCAAATCAAAACCACAATGAGATACCATCTCACACCTGTTAGAATAGCTATTATCAACAGGACAAGTAATAAAAAGTATTGGAGAAGATGCGGAGAAAAAGGTACCCTCATACACTGCTGGTAGGACTGCAAATTGGTACATCCACTATGGAAAACAGTATGGAGGTTCCTCAAAAAACTAAGAATTCATCTAACATATGATCCAGCAATCCCTCTACTGGGTATTTACCTCAAAGACTTGAAAACTCATATCTGAAAAGATATCTGCATACCGATACTCATAGCAGCTTTATTCACGGTGGCCAAGACATGGAAGCAACCAAAGTGTCCTACAATAGATGACTAGATAAAGAAGATGTGGTACATATATACAATGGAATATTACCCAGCCATAAGAAGAGATGAAATACTGCCACTTGTGACAACATAGATGGACCTTGAGATAATCATGCTGAGTGCAATAAGCCTGACAGAAAAAGTTGAAAACCACATGGTATCACTTATATGTGGGATATAAACCTAAAAGCAACAAACAAACAGGGCAAACAAACAGAGGCTCAGGGACATAGACAATAAACTAGTGGTTACCAGAGGGTGTGGAGGAGAGAGAGGAGGTAGGTGGGGTAAAAGGGGTCAAATATGTGGTGACAGAAAGAAATCTAACTATGGGCGGTGAACACACAATGCAATATATATATGCCTTCCTGTTGAATTGTACACCTGAAACTTACTGGATTTCGTTAACTAGTGTCACCATTAAAAAATAATAATAATAAGTTTACTTTGTTTCTGCTTATGTTTTTAATGTGGCTACTAAAAAACTTTATTTATGGAGCTCACATTATATTGTTACCGGAAAGTTCTGTGCTAGAGTGTAATGTGCGAGAAAGGAAATAGAGATAATGCTAGAGTGAGTAGATACAAGTCAAGTCACAAGGGGCCCTACGTTACCCTATAAGATAAAACAATAGGTAATAGAACCAATACAGATTAATAAGGGGGAGTGACAGGATCAGGCTCATATTTCAAAGAACACCATGCCGGCAGTGTGGGTGCTAGATCGGAGGAGGGCAAGGCTAGAGACGGGGAGATCTGTTAGAAGACTCACGATAGTAGAGCCAAGAAAGGAAGAAGATCCAAATCGGCAAAAGAAGGCAGAATGAAAAAGAACCACAGTTCCTAAAAGAATGGCTACTCACTATTTTACAACTACTCAAAACGACCCGGCATATGCACACACACAAACCTAGGTATAAACTCAACATGAAATATGTAAAATCAATAGGAAGAAAACTAGAAAACTTTACCGAAGATATAGAAGAAGAAGACTGGAAGAGCAGAGATATATTATAGCAGCTATCACTCACAGAGCACATATCATGTGCCAAGCACTTTAAATGTATACATACTTACGTATACATTACTCATTTAATTCTTTCAACAACCCTCTGCAGAAGATACTATAATTATGTTATTTTTTAAATAAAGAGATTGTTTTACAGAATTCCTCAAAATACTATATGAATTCAATGCAAACTTAACTTTTAAAAACTTTTTAAAAATTGAATTGGCCATCAAGAAAGTACAAAGACAACTTAGAGGATAGGAGAAAATATTTGCAAATCAAATATCTGGTAAGGGCATGTATCTAGAATACATAAAAAGAACTCTTACAACTAAATAATAAAAAGATAAATAAACCAATTCAAGGATCTGAACAGATGTTTTTTCAAAAAAGATATACAAATGGCCAATAAGCACATAAAAAGATGCTCAGTGTTATTAGGGCAATGCAATCAAAACCACAATGAGACACCACTTCATACCCACTAGGATGGCTCTAATCAAAAAGACAGATAATAAGTGCTGGCAATAATATAGAGAAATTAAAACTCTCGTACATTGCTGGTGGAAATGTAAAATTGTGCAGCTGCTTTGGAAAACCCTTCAGCAGTTCCTCAGGTGATTAAACAGTTGCCACGACCCAACAATTCCACTCCTAGGGATATATATCCAAAAAGAATGAAAACATATGTCTGCACAAAAGTTCACAGCAGCATTATTCATAATACCCAAAAAGTGGAAACAACCCAAATGTCCATCAGCTGATGGATAAAATATAGCGTACCCATGATGTTATAGGTTGTATTGTGTCCACCCAAAAGACATGCTGAAATTCTAACCTCCGGTACCTGTGAATGTGGCCTTATTTGGAAATAAGGTCTCTGTACAAGTAATCAAGTTAAAATGAAGTCATCCTAGAGTAGAGTGAGCCTTTAATCCAACATAACTGGTGTCCTACATGAATGGGAGAAGAGACACAGAGACAGACTCCCACGGAGAGAATTACAATGTGAAGACAGAGACAGCAGTTGGGAGTTAAGCAGATGCAAAACAAGGAACGCCAAGGATTGCCAGTAACCACCAGTAGCTAGGAAGAGGCAAAAAGGAATCCCCGCTAAAGCCCTCCGAGAGATGGTACTCCTCTGCTGACAACTGGATTTTGGACTCTGTAGCCTCCAGAACTGTGAGAGAATGCAGTCCTGTTATTTTAAGCCACCCAGTTTATTATTGTAGCCCCAGGTAACAAATACACTACAGGATGGAATTTTATTCAGCAGCAAGAAGGAATGAGTACTAACACATGCTACAACATGGATGAACCTTTAAAACACGCTATGTGAAAGAAGCCAGTACAAAATACCACAAATTGTATGATTCCACTTATACAAAATACTCAGGTCTATAAAGCGGAGAGATTAGTGGTTGCCTAGGGCCAGGTAATGGGGAATAACTGCTAATAGGTATGGGTTTCCTTTTGGGGTGATAAAAATGTTCTAAAATTAGATGTGGTGGTGGCTACACAACTGTGAATATAGTAAAAATCACAGAACTGTACACTTTAAATAATGAATTGTGTGAATGACATCTCAATAAAGCCACTTAAAAAAACTATTTGACAAGCTGATTCTAAAATTAATCTGGAAAGGATAAGACTAGCGCCCAAATATTGTTTTTTAAACAATGAGCACATGAGCTGATAAAGTATATGACTTCCAATAACTTAACAATAATAATCATGGGGAGTATTTACCCTACTAGATACCAAAGTATAATGGATATTTAATATAGGATGTTGTGGTATTGGTCCAGCAAAATAGAAAATTAGGCCACAAAATCTTACTAAAAGTCAATCTAAAAATTTTATGTCCTAAGAATTTGGCTTGGTAACTGTCGGGTTGGAAGCTCCACAACATGGCCGGACAGGAATGTGAGCTAAACCCATTTATGGCTAAAGTCTTACCAAACTGCTGCCAGCCCTCAAGGAAATTATAATCTAAAATTACAATGGCTATTATGAAGAAAATTCCAATTAGATAAAATCATTTAAAAAGTGCACATAAAAGTAAGGATTCCCAAATTGAGCAAATAGAATGAGATACATATTTTAATTGGCATGCAGAAGTTCACCAAAGTTTTCAAAATTTCTAAGTAGCTTCACAGAAAGATTTATTTAAAAAGGCTAATGAAAAATTAAAAACATAAGCGGTACCTAAGACAAGAGACCATAGGACAAACTTAACTATTATTGTTCCACCCTATCCTCTATTTCAGTACTCATTCTAATACCCCTCTGTCTGAACTGCCTTTCCACTCTAAAAAGACTATTGAACAGTTACCTTTTTAAAATAAAACCACCTGAGGCTACAGATCTTTCTGGGGTAATTTTCACTTCTAGGTCAAAGACCTAAGAGCATTAATCAGAATGTCTTAAACCCAGGGAGGACCCTCAAAAGTTTTTCTAAATGCATTACATCCAGAGGCCAAAGAGAGGGGGAAATAAAATTTCACATTGTCTCTTCCTTTCCACCTGCAGACCAATTGCTTTTGGCTGTCTTTGGCAGCGGCTCTGGATCTTGAGGAGTAGTAACCTCTGCACCCCGTTGGGGTTGTTTAATACCACCAGAAATATGTACTGTTTGTCCCAGCTGAAATCTGACAAGATATTTGAAAAGATTTAATAATTTTATTTTATCAGAAATTTGGCCAAATTGGAAGCAAATGTCAGAGCCTGGTAAAAAAATGTACTGAGAGGTAAAGAAATATTCCAGCAATGGGTGGATGGATTTGTCAGTCTTTTGCCACCATTTAGGTGGTGACCCAATTCTTGAGGTATTAAAAACAGCTGTCCTTGCTTTACAAATGAAGTCTTTATAGGACCAGAGGTGTGGCTACAGAAACTATTCAAAACCCATCAATTCATTTTACCATCTCAAAACCTCCCCTATTCACCTCAAAAGGCTGACAAATATTGGCTTCAGGAAACCAAAGTCCTTTCAGAAGAAGCTTGCATTTCTTCCATTATACCTTTGAGATATGAATACTTGGTCTTTTCTCCAAGAACAATTATCTGGGCCATCTTCTGAAATGCAAATTTCAGAAAGGCAATTCTTCTAAAAAAAAACAGCCATCTGAGCAGATCAGTTTAACTTATTACAACTGTTCTTTTCTAAAGTACGGTTGGTGGCCTCTTAGGAACACAGCAGCACGGAAGGAAGGAAGGAAGGAAGGAAGGAAGGAAGGAAGGAAGGAAGGAAGGAAAGAAGGAAGGAAGGGAGGAAGGGAAGAAGGGAGGAAGGAAGGGAGGAAGAAAAGGAGGGAAGAGGGAAGGAAGATAGGCCATAGAACAGGAGTTTAGAAATAGACTTTGTGAGTGTGAGAAATCAGTACATGATAAATGTGGCATTTGAGATTAATGAGGTCAAGACTGGACTAAATATTATTCAGAGTGACACTGTTTGGAAAATAATTATGCACTCATCATTTATAAGAGAAAACCCTGCTTTGTCTCGGGGTAGAGTAGAGTTTTTCAACCTCAGAACTAGTAATGTTTTAGGCCAAAAGTATTCCTTGTTGTGGAGGGCTATCCTGTATACTGTAGGATGTTCAGCAGCATTCCTAGCTTCTACCCACTAGATGCCAGTAGCACTCACCACCCCAATGGACAACCAAAAAATGTCTCCTGACATTGCCAAATGGCCCCTAGAAGGCAAAATATCTCCTATTTGAGAACCATTGGAGTAGGGAATGAGAGCCAGAAAATACAAAATACACACGTAAAAGACTGATATACTTAAATGTAAAATTTTTAACTTTGGTTCAACAAAAATGCCATATGGCTAAAAGACAAGCAACAACTTTAAAAAGCACTAAGTTGGTAATATATAAAACATATATACATAACGAAAGATTAATATCCAAAATATTAAAACACTGCTATATATAAAAAGATAACCCAATAGAAATGAGACATTTCTCAAGAGAGGAAATACAAATAGCTAACAACCATGAAACAATAATCTAACTAGTAACTAGTTTCACATTAAAATGTCCACATCCTGCCATCTAGCAATTCCACCTGCGGTCTCTACTCTTGAGACATGCTCACAGGAGCACACTGGAGGGACGTGGAAGGCTTTTCTATGCCACAGTGAAAACAGTCTGACGGTGAAAAACTAAGCAATCTATGGAATCTCACATACTATGGAATCTTAACATACTATGGAATTTATAGAGCAAATAGAAAGAATAAGGTAGATCGCTACATATTGAAGAAGTTCTAAGACCCATTTTTAAGCACAAAAAGTTGCTGAATAGGTAGAATTAACCATATTTGTAAAATACACTTTTGTAAGTTTAACACGAATAAATCTTGTACATACAAACACTTGTCAATAAATGTAAAGAAAAAGAAATAGAAAAACACACCCCAAACGGATAACAGTCCTTATTTTGTGGCAAGAGCCTAAAGAAGAAAAAAAGGAAAGGAAAAAAAGGCAAAAAAAAACCAATTTGGTTAAAATTTTTTACATGAATGTTTTACAAGATTGTATGCATGGATTACGACTAAAATAAATATAAAAGAATACATGCATTTTTAAAACAAGCTCAACTTGACAAAAAGTAATCATTCCTTACCCCTATTAAACCTTTTCTCCTGCACTTTCTAATTCTGATAATTAACAAAACCTTTCAGTGTCCTTATAATATGACTAAAAAAAAATATGGTATAATTTGGTGTTTGCAGTGGGTATCTAAGGGAGCTCGTTTACGTCCAATAGTACATCGAAAGCTTACAAAGGTTTGGGTTTGTTTATATTTCAATGAGCAGGCATCAATTTTGTAATAAATAATCATTAACATTCTAGTTTTTTGATCTACTCCAAGGTTATGGGGATTAAAAAAAAAAAAAAGGTGTCTTCCAGCAAGGCCCAAAGCAGCGGGTGTGGCATGTGAAGAAAGGGGTGGTAACAAAGGGAGGCGGGGGTAGGTCCCCATGAATCAAGGGGAGGGAACTGTAACTGGACGCGTGGAACAGGCAGCACCCAAGGAGGTGCCAGGTGCTGCGCGCGCTGCTTCCTTTTTACTGGGTCAAGAAGCCACGAAGGTTTGGTTGGTGCTCGTAAGGAGGATAAGGGGATACGATGGGACTGTCTGGGGACGGCGCGGGGGGGCCGCGCACCTGGGTTCTCAACCACCCCCGCCGCGGACCAGCAGCGCCAGGAGGCCGCGCCGGGGGGGCGGGGAGAGGGGCAGGGCCAAGTTGCCCTGGGACTGCTGGGTTCACACAATCAGTCACCCCCGCACATGGTGACATTACCAGCTCCACGTCCCCTCTCCTCAATCTGCATTGGCAACCCCGTCCGCCCCTCGCACAAACCAGGTGAAAGGCCTCGCCGACCCCTGATCCTGACTTACCTGCGGTTCAGATACCACTCGAACACCTGCGGCACCGCACGCTGAAGAACTGGAACCTCTGCAGCCACCTGCGCGCACCCACCCGGATCCACTGGGGCCGAAACCACTTCCGGTCCTGCGACGGGCTAGGAAGACGTAATCTCAGCTGGGGTGTACAAATGGGCGGCGCCATCTTGTACGGAAGCTGCTGGGGCAGCTCTTGCCTCTCCGGTTTTCCACTGCTGAACAAAGGGTCTGTTTGAAAGGCTTAACGTCTCTTCAGAAAAGTGGTGTTTTTGTTTTTTGGCGTGGTAATTTTGTTTGTTTTAGTTTGGGATTTGAAGGGAGAAACCTCTGGAACCCTCACAAATGCAATGTGGGACATCTATTTGTCATCATTACTAATCAGCTCCAGTAGTGTTTCTGAACTGCAATAATTTTAACAGTTAAATGATGAACGTAAACAAGAGAGACACTTGTCTAAATAATGTATTACTACTACTACTAATAATAATGTATTACTCATTAGCGGTGTATTTTGTACTATAGCCATTATAATTTATGACATCTTAAAGTAACAATACCTTCTGTTTAAAATCGTTCATTCAGCCACTTTTATCAGCAACTATTATCAGCAACTATTATATTTGAGGCAGCTAACATGTAACTATGTGCTATTGCTTTATCAAAGAACTTGTAAATCAGAAGAAAAAAGATGTGCATAAACTATAAGAGATAACTGCCATTTGTTGACTATGTGATCACAGTGTGCTAAGAACTTTGCAAAACATTTTACATATTTTATCATTTAATCTTCATAATAACCTGATGAGGCAGTAGTATTATTAGTGCCATTTTCCATAAAATTGAGAAAAGTTAAATAAAATAACAAGTAAGCAGTGGAGCTGGGAATCAAACCTTAGTATATCTGATTGCAAAGCTTGTTGCCCTCACCCTCTGCATTACATTATCTCCAGTACAAGAGGAAGGTTCTAAGTTCCATTAGAAAAGTATCCATAAAGGGAAAATTTCTGGTAGATAAAGAAGATTAATACCCTGCATTTTAATCTGCTCTATCTTGAAACACATAAAAAGCAAATAGTAAAGAGTAAATGAAGCAAATAGTAAAGAGTAAATGCAAATTAAAATCATAATGAGATACCATTACATACCCACCAGAAAGGCTAAAATGAAAAAGACAGAAAATACCAAATCTTGGCAAGATTGTGGAGCAACTAGAACTCTAATATGCTGCTGAAAGGAACATAAATTGGTACTATCACTTTGTTAAACAGTTTGGCAGTATAAGCTAAAGCCGAATATATGCATAGTCTTAGTCCTAACAATTTCACTCCTAGGTGTATATCCAACAGAAATGTGTACATAAGCTCACTAAAAGGCCATGTATAAAGTTCCTACCCATACTTTACAATAGCCCCAAACTGGAAACTACTCAAATATCCATGCTGTTAGAAGTCAATGTAGTCCTTACACTTGGAGTAATGACTCTGGAAGAGAACATGGGGAGGCTCACAAAATGCCGATAACGTTCTATTTCTTCATCTGAGTGCTCGTTTACATGTGTGTTCAGATTGCATATTTGTGGGCACTTTTCTGAATGAATATAAACTTCAATAAAAAATTTTTTCTAATGAAAGGAAGGGAAAAGTTTACAAACCCAAAGAAAAAGAACAGGAGAGAAGATAATGGCAGACAGACAAATGTCAATATAATTTTAGAAAACAAATTAGGTTAAAATGGCAGAATATTGACATTTCGAGGATCCCATAATGAACTGTCTGCATCCATGAGCAATCACCCTACATTGAAGGCCCAGTCAACAAGTCCCATCCGTGCGTAAAGATTTTCCAACCAGCTTTTTAGTACCTCATTCTTTGTTTTAGTCCATTTGGGCTGTTTATAACAAAATACCATTTATTGGATGGCTTATAAGCAACAGAAGTTTATTTCTTACAGTTCTGGAGGCTAGAAAGTCCATGGCCAAGGTGTTGACAGATTTATTGTCTGGTAAGTGGTTGCCTCCTGGTTTATAGACAGCTCTCTTTTCACTGTGTCCTCACTTGGCCAAAGTGGTAGTGTGCTCTCTTGGGCCTCTTTTATAAGGCACTAATCCCATTCATGAGAGCTCCCCCCTCGTGTCCTAATCACCCCCAAGTCCTCCACCTCCTGATACCATTATATTAGGAGTTAGTTTTCAACATATGAATTTAGAGAAGACATAAAACATTCACTCTATAGCACTCTTAAATACGAAGACATCCAAGAATCACTAGTCATTGCAGAAATGTCTTCAATACTATTAACATTGTCTAAAGAACATGTATAGAACTCTGTACCCAGCATTTTGAGAACACATATACTTTTGAAACATAAATTAGTTTCGATTTAGGCCACTGAAGCAACTTTCTACAAATTGCAAAAGAACTGCTCTCATTCTCTGACCATATTACAATTAAGTTAGAAATCAATAATAAATCTTTGAGAAGAGTAATAAAACAAAGTCCTGTGAAATTGATCCAGATAAAAGAGAAATAGCAACAAATTAATACTAGGACTAAAAAGGAGGATATCATAAAATATAGCAGAGGTTTAAGAAACAAGAAAATATGATGAACGACTTTATACCAAAAAAAATTGATTAGATAAGACAATGAAAAGACAAGCCACAGACTGGGTGGAAATACCTGCAAAATATATATGTAATAAAGATTTGTTATCCAGACTACACAAAGAACTTTTGAAACTCAATAGCCCAATTAAAAAGTAAACAAAATATCTAAATAGACACCACACCAAAAAAGATATACGATATTCAAATAGCATATGAAAAGATGTTCAACATTATATATTATTAGGGAATTGCAAAATAAAACAACAATGAGATACCAGTATCACTGAATGGCTAAATTCCATTAGAATGGCTAAAATCCAAACACTGACAATACCAAATGCTGACGAGGATGTGGAGCAATAGGAACTCTCATTGCAGAATGGGAATGCAGATCGTACAGTCACTTCTGAAGACATTTGTCAGTTTCTTAATAAAACTAAACATAGTTCTACTATACAATCCAGATTCATGTTCTTAGGTATTTATCTAAATGAGTTGAAAGCTTAAGTCCATACAAAAACCTGCAGAAATGTTTATAACAGCTTTAGTAATAAATTGAAAGCAACCAAGATGCCCTTCAATAGGTGAATTGATAACCAAACTGTGGTACATCCATAAAATGACATATTATTCAGTGATAAAAAGAAATACACTATCAAGCCACAAAAAGACATGGAGGAAATGTAAACACATGTTGCTAAGTGAAAGAAACCAGTCTGAGAAGGGTGCATAACTGTATGATTCCAACTATATGTCATTCTGGAAAAGGCAAAACTATGGTGACAGTAAAAAGATCAGAGGTTTCTGAGGAGGAAGGGAGGGATGCATAGGTAGAGCACAGAGGATTTTTAGGGCAGTGACACTATATGATATTGTAGTAGTGGACACATGACATTATGCGATGTGTCAAACCGATAGAACTGTGCAACACAAAGAGGAAACCCTAAAATAAACTATGGACTTCAGTTAGTAATAAGGTATCCATATTGGTTTATCAATTGTAACAAAGGTACCACACCAGTGCAGGATGTTAATAATAAAGGAAACTGGGGTGGTATATAGGAACTCTCTGTACTTTCTGTTTAAATTTTCTGTAAACCTAAAACTGCTCTAGAAATAAAGTAAAAAAAAAAAGTTCACACCATGAACTGCTCTATTTATCTAAAAATGTTTTATTCATTTATTCACTAATTCCAAGGACAACTTAATGCCAAGCACTGGGATATCATGTACAGAAAATTCCAGAGGAACTGTGGCAGGAAGTGCTAGTGGCCTACTCAATATCCATTCTCTCCTTCTGTTCGGGGCAGGGGCGCATTTAAAAACTGCACTTACGTGTTTTTTTGTCTCCATTGGGAATAGGTATGGCCATATGACTAATTTCTGGCCAACGAGGTATAAACAAAAGTTTTTGCATTGGACTTCAGGTAAAGTTCTAAAAATGGATGCAGACAACTGCCATAGGCCTTTTTCACTTTTTTATTGTTGCCTTTCCACTTATTTATTGCTAAGACTAGGGCCTGATGGCTGGCGCTCCAACAGCTCTCTGAGACTGCAGCGGCACCTTGAAGATGCTTAGGAAAGTAGAGTAGAGAGAAAGAAGACGCCTGGGTCCTTTATGCCTTCTGTAGTTTCCATACTAACCCTGAACTACCTACCTCTGGACTTCTTTTACATGTGAAAATAAACTAATTTTTTTAAACCATGATAGTGAAGTGTGACGTAGAACCCCATCCCACTGTAGGCAGTAACACTATATGATATTGTAGCAATCCCTAACTGATACAGGAAAAGAAAGGTTTTAATAATGAATGCATGCCACACAGAACTAAAACCTGTTGAATAGAGTGTTCAGCATGGAAGATACACGATAAAGATTTTTAATATGACACCTTATTTGCTTGTTTACTGTGTTGAAGATAAAGTCAAAAACTTAGAGGACCCACTAAAGAGGCTCTTTCTGAAAAACCTATTTCCTTTCATTGAAATTCTATCCATCCTTTCTGTTCACTGATCCATAAACTTTTAAAATACTATTAGGTACAGTACAGATTATAAAAATATGTAGCTATTCACTCAAGAAGCTTGCAAGCTAGTTGGAAACAAAAAGACTGTTAGTAAGTGAGAAAAGGTATATTTTTTGGTGGTTTAGAGATATAGGGAACTTTTTTTTTCTCCCAAGGAGCTGGAATGAGACTACTTCTTGGGAACAGATGTCTGTATTCGTTTTGAAGAAATTCATGAAGGCTCCTTAGAATGAGAGTGAGACACACACATCTCCAGTGAGACACGTTAACCTAACAATAGGGTTTGAAAGCCTGGTGAATCAGCATTTGTTCTGCTGTGAGTGATGTGATTGGAGGCTGAGCTGAACTGCTTTGTAGGGCAAAGAGGTGAAGATTTAGAAGATTTAGGGGAATCAATTAGAGATGAAGGAGTCAGCAAGGCTCCAAACTTCCTGGGAAAAAGACAAAGTCATCTCAGACGACAGACTTGAGGGGAGAAAGAAATGTTTAAAATGTTTGGGGAGTTAAGTTTAAGTTCTTTGCTATGGGGTATATGCATATTATACAACCTCATCCATCGTAGGTAAGGTTCAACAAAGTCTTATTATTCTCTAATGCTTTTATTCCAATAGATTCTTTAGAATATGAATAGGTGTTAAATTTTACATACAGGTTGCAAGAGGAACAGACAAAGGTTATTTCTAGGCTTTCTGGAGCTGGAGGGGAAAGGATGGATTGCTGACATCTAAGTCACAGAGAAAAGAGCACACAGGAAAAGACCACCAGTTAAAGATGATGGATTGGTCCACATTTAACTCCACTTCCTCCTGAAATCCCTTCAAAAAAAATGAGAAAAACACAAAACTTCAATCTAAAAAAGACAAGACCACCCAAATGAGAACAAACAGAAGCTATTTATTCAGAGCTTGTTGTCGTAGGGAGTCAGCCACCATCACTTGTGTTTGGCAGAGACTCAAAGGACTCAGGCAGAGGAGTGTGAAAATTTTATAGTGAAAAAAAAGAAAAAAAAAGAAAGAAGGCCTCAGATATGCTCTGATTGGAGGTCACTGTCATGGGGAAGCTAGAGGTGTGCTAACTAGAAGCCAGGCTTATGCTATTGGACTGGTTTTCTCTGATTGGTCCTGTGCTGAAAGTGGGAGCAAAATATGAGGAAGGTGACTCAGTTCAGACCATTCTGAGCTGGTTGTCTCAGAGGCTGTGGTTTGCTTTCCCAGGCTGGTGGCTGCAAAGGTTATGGGTCAGAGTTCTATTGTCATTTATGGTCTAGCCATTATCTGTTTGTCTCTCAGAAAACAGAATAGGAGATAAAATCATGAACATTTTGGAAGCTGGAAAGCAAAAGAATTGTGGGAAATCTTAGCAGACTCATCATCTGTCAAAGGACAAGCCAAGAGCAAGCCTGATTTCCTCCCAGAGAACCACCAAAAGGCTCAAGGATGGGGAACACCAGGTACCTCAAGAAGCAGGGGTTAAATTGGGACTAAAAGCAGAATAATTGATTAAAAGTCTATTTCAGAAGCAGTTAGACCACCATTCCTTAGTTCCTAAGTAACTGTCCCTTCTGGCTCAGGCAAGAAAGAAGGCTCAGGATGATTCCCTGAAGAGAGTAAAGTCTAGTTAAGGATAGGGGTGCCATACTAAAAATATGAAGATTCAGTGAAAACTATTTACTTTTTCTCTCAATCAACAACCAATGTTAGAAGCCAGTGTTAAAGAAAAATTTTGAGATAATTTCGTTATGAGCATATATCAAAATTTTGTTACTATCTTGTAACAAAGGAGAAGGTCTATCGTAGGATGTAGGAGAAAATATGAGATATTTTTAAATGGACCAAAAGGTTATCAGGAAATCAAAAATTATGCATTGTTTTAAACATACCTTTCCCTCTTTTCAGATTTAATGGAGTTTATGACTTTTATTGTCTTTGAACTGTTTTACAACTCTGAAGAAATATAAGCTAATTTGTAGAAAACAGATAGTAATGCAAATAATTATTGTCTTTAGACATGAAAATAAATTCTGTTACTTGAAGTTTCTATTGGCATCCCATCCCTATGCCCTATAATAAGCCAACTTTGTATCTATTAGGAATGTTGATTTTAACATTTCTGATGCGCTTAGATATTTATCTGGTCTTTGGATTTTCCTCTGAACTGATTGTAACATCTTTTTCAGTTCCCTCATTAATTAATGAGTTCAATTAAATCTTTGGCATGTATTTATTTCATATCTATACCTGAGTCATGATTTTCCTTTTAACTATTATTCTTTAAGAAGTGCAAGATTTACTTTAGGTTGGGATATTTGGGAGAAAAGGAGATTGGTTAGACAATTATTTTATATTAGACACAAAAAGAAATAATGTTTAGTAAAAGTCACTGCACTTTTAACTGAAAGGTGAGTGGGTAAATAACTGGTTTCTCAGAAGTTTTAGCCCCATTAGTTTATTAGAATTTTGTATAGTCATTTTCTAGGAAGAAATTCTTTCTTCCTAGAAGGACACTGTAAATTACATCATGCAGAAAGACTGCATCCTAATCTTAGTTTGGATTTTTTCTTTTACAAGATAATGATTCCCAAATATCCAGTCTGAAGCTGCATCTCTAAATACCAATTATACCAGTGTACTCAAAGTTATGGGTTGAGATGAGAAGAGGGTCTTGCTCCAGAATGTAAATCAGCATTCTTCTTCCTTCACTGAAAAAAATCTTCCTACAGAAATGTCAAAGGAACTAAAATATGGTACTTGCTGACATAGATACTTTATGTTCTGCCACAAGCTTTTATCTTATTGAGGACCGATAAAAATAATGTGCACAAAATGTGGTATGTACCTAAAATGGAATATTATTCATCATTAAAAAGGAATGAAATTATAATACATACACAGCATGGATAAACCTTGAGGATATGTTAAGTGCAATAAGCCAGACACAAAAGAACAAATAATGTATGATTCCACTTATATGAGGTAGCTAGAGTAGTCAAATTGATAGAGACTGTAATAGAATAGTGGTGGCCAGAGGCTAGTGGGAGGGAGGAACGAGGAGTTATTGTTTAATAGTGCAGAGGTTCAGTTTGGGATGATAGACAAGTTCTATAGATAAATAGTGATGATTGTTGCAAAACAATGTGAATATGCTTAATGTTACAGAACTATATACTTAAACATGGTTAAAATGGTAAATTTTAAGTTATACATATATGACATATATGTTTTACCACAATTTAAAAAATGATTAAAATGATGCATTTCGTGTTATGTATATTTGTCACAACTTTTTAAAATTGCAGACTGGCTAGTCCAGAGACCACAATTTGAATTGTGCTTATATTAGACTCTAGGCTTATCAAATTAAATTTATCAATCCCAACAGATATTTTCACATGCTACAAACTAGCTCCTCTCTTCTCCCCACTCCACATATATTCTACTTCTTTCTCCACTATTCATTTAGTTACTAATTCTAGAAAATTGTGAAAAGTACTAAACTCCTGCCTCTCCCTCATCCTTTTGGATGTACTCTGAACAATGATTGTCTAACTCTGCTTGTTATAAAGAATTGTTCCTCAGCTTCAAACCCAGTCTACACTATGCTTTGTGGTGCTAAGACTGGTTCTCTGCAATTCCCAGACTTCCTTTGCCAGGCTGGCTCTTTGTTAGGTTCTGCAAATAGTGAGAGACAGAGGCAGGAAGAGGAGAAAAAGGACTTGTTTCTTCCTGTTTCCTGTTTCTATCAGTGTCGCCCAGGCAACAGTTCTTGTGTGAGCCACAGCAGTTGGTTCCAGCTTTTGACTACTTTACATATTCCCAGAAGGAGCCTCATCACATTCCTTAGAAATCCTAGTTAACAGCTAGCCAGCAACCCTCCATAGAGGTCTGAGTCTCAACACTGCAGTGCCCTCCTCTGAGCTACTGAGGCACCTGTATAAGTCAGCATCATGTTCTCCTCTAGGTCTGGGTTCCAACTCTCTAGGGCCCCTCCAAGTATTTGGTCCCAGTAATCCCAACTTTGACCTTTCCCCATCTATTTCTTGCAGTTTCTACTTCTTTATTCCACTTGCTCTTTTTAATTCTCCAATACCTGTGATATCTCCAATAACTCTTTGTCTTAACTTTCTCAGTTAAGGTAACTGCTATAGTTTCTGTATCTTTATTGAATCCTGACTAATATAGAAAATGGTCCCAAGAGTGGTTCAGGATATAGAATTCTATATCCGAAACAGACTTTCGGATATAGAATTTTGGGTTGATTTATCAGGTCATATCCCTAAATTCAATGTTGAGCAATTTGTCAGTGAGAGATGAGATGTAGTGGCATCATAAATAATCGACTTATCACCTTTAGTCATTTGTGTTGAAGTATCCACTAAGGCATGTGCTTTGGAGCCATATCTGACAATTTGATGGTAATGGTGACTATAATAATTGCAGGTGGGGAGTGGCTACGTTTGAATTCACTGAAGAACTTACATAAGAAATGGAAATTTCAGGTTATTAAACATCCAGTTCAAGTCACAGACAGAGAACAAAATCTCCTATGAGAATCCTTTATTTTTTGTACCTACAGACTAATCTTGCTGAAAATCAAACATAAAATTTAATTGTGCAGGTTTCAGAATTACAACGTAAGTTGATTTCACAGCCTCACCAAACTCTTTAGTGAAATATAGGGCATTGATTGGGAACGGTGTGATACTAAAACTTGGAATGGAGACATTTGGGTTCAATGAAACAACATTAAGATTATGGAATGCCCAGATCTCTCTAAACCTCCAGTATCAATGGAAACAGACCTCCATCCTTTGCCTAGAAGCCCTGTAATAACATCATTTGAAGGATGTCTATTTTCTTCAAGTTTCACCCCAACCACTCATTGTTACCTGTAGATCAGGGTTTCTCACTGTGTTGGGCTGTGGATAATTCTTTGTTGTGAGGAGATGTCCTATGCATTGTAAGATGTTTGCAGCATTTACTACCTATAAAATACACACTTTAAATAAATAAAATATAAAGATACAGACAGTTTGAAAGCAAATAGATAAAGATATGCAAAAAGTAAGCATAAGAAAGTAAAGTGGCTGTATTAATATCAGATAAAAAGAGATTTCAAGATAAAAGGGGCATTAAAAGGGGCATTTTATAATAATAAAAGGATTAATATATCAGAAGACATAATGATCATAAATGTGTATATACCTAATAACAGAGCTTCCAAATATATGAAGCAAAAATTACAGAATTAAAAGGAAAATGGACAATTCCACAATCATAGCTGGAGATTTTAACATCCCTCTCTAGGCAATTGGTAATCACCAAAGATACAAAAGAACACTATCAACTCCTCTGTCCTAATTAATATATATAGAGAGAGAACTCTGTGCCCAACAACTGCAAATACACTGTCTTTTCAAGTGCAAATTGTATGTTCATCAGGTAGACCATATATGGTAAGCCATAAAACAAGTATTGATAAATTTTTAAACAATTAAATTTTAAAGAGTATTTCTCTGACAATGGAATTATAAATAAATGACAATAACATTCTATGAAAACTCAAAATATCTGCAAATCAATCTATACACTTCTAAAAAAATCCACAAGTCAAAAGTCAAGAGAAATTAGAAAATATTTTTTAATGAATCATAATGAAAATAAAGCACTTTGATATTTGTGGGATATAGATAAAGCAGTGCTTAGAGGGAAATTTATAGCTTTAAACATTTATATTGGAAAAAGAAGAAAGACCTAAAATTAGAAAAACAAGTGCAAATAAGCCAAAGGAAGATAGAAAATAATCAAGAGCAGAAATTAGCAAAATAGAAAATGGGCAAAAATAGCAATAATCAATAAAGACAAAAGCTATTTCTTTGACTTGATCAATAAAACCCACAAGCCTCTAGCCAGATTGATCAAGAAAAAAGAGTTAAAAAGAGAAAAATTATTTCAGGGATCAAAAGTTGGTTTAACATTTGAAAATCAACCAATGTAACTCACCTATACTGGGCCTGATTTACAGATAATTCTGCACTAAACAGAAAACTTTGCTGTAGCATGCCATTAGATCCCCCCAACAGGAGTATCCTTGGAAAAAAAGTCATGAATCAAAACCTTCTCCAGTGGGTAGAATTCCAAGAAACACATTTGATTGTCCACTTTATCTGGGCTGATAAATAGCCAGAAGAACAGATCTTCACTGATTAATGGGCAGTTGCGAACAGTTTCACTGTATGTTTAGGACTTGGAAAGAACAGTGGCATTGGAAGATAACTAGAAAGATGGTATGGGGAAGAGGTATGTGGATAGACCCCTCAAATGGGCAGAATGTCATATTTTAGTCCCATAAAAATGCTCACAAAAGGGCATCCACTGAAGAGAAGGCTCTCAATTAGGTGGACCAAACGACATGTACTATGAATGTCACTTCATCTCTTTCTCCAGGCACAACAATGTTTGCTCGATGAGCTCAAGTATAATGTGGCCATCTTGCAGGGATGAAAACTATGCACAGACTCAACATTAACATCCCTTCAATAAGTCTGATCTGGCTAAATGAGTCTCTCAGTGAACCTGCAATATTTACAATAAAAATTTAGACTGGACCATCAATATGACATTCCCTGGGAGAGGCAGTAAGCCAGTTGGTAGCACGTTGATTACAGTGGACCCCTTATATCACAGAGGTAACAGCAATTTGTCCTTACTTGAATAGACAAATATTATGGGTATGGATTTCTCTTCCCTGCTTGTATGATGATGCTTCTGTCAGTCCCACTATCCATGGATTTATTTACTGTAATGTTGTGCCATACAGTATTGCAAGAAACAAGTTTCACTATAAAAGAAGTATGGCAATGGGCTCTTGTCTGTGGAATTCATTGCTCTTTCCACGTACCTGATTATCTGGAAGCAACTGGCCTGATGAAATGCTGGAATAGGCCACTGATAGCTTGGTTTCAGTGCCAATGCCAGTGAGATAGCACCTTGATAGATTGAGATTGTCTTATAAATTTCCATATGTTCTTCAATTTCTTCTACAGCCAAAATGCGTGGATCCATGAATCAAGGGTTAGGAATTAAAGTGGCTTTTCTCATTCTTAATCCTAATGATCTGCTTCAAGAATTTTTACTTTCCATCCCTGCACCTTTGAGTTCTGGTGGTTTGGAGGTCATAGTTCTCAAAAGAAAAATGCTCCAACCATGGAACATAATAATATTTCCATTGAATGGAAAGTTGAGATGCCATTTAGCCATTTTGGGCCACAGAACCAACAGCCAAGAAAGGATTCACTGGGTGAGTTGTTTGATCCTAAATACCAAAGGTGAATTGGGAATTGTATTGTTATACAATAGAGACAGGTACCCAAGAGTTTCTCTGGAACCTGAGAGATTCTCTGGGAAGACTTTGAGTACTTCCACATCTATTAGGAAAGATGATTAAAAAATTAAAGCAATCAGAAAAAATGCAGGACCCCAAAGGGGACTTATAACTTTCAGGAATGAAAGTTTGGTTCACCCCACTAGGTAAAGAACCCAGACCAGAAAAAGATATTCTAGCAGAGGGCAAAAGAAATAATAAATAGGTAGTGGAACACAAGTTATAAATGTCAGCTATGACCTTGTGACCACTTACAGAAATGAGCACAGCAACAGCTCTGCATATTTTCTTCTAGTCTTTTACGTGTGTACATAAAAAGAATCTCTCTCTTCATTCCCCTTATTATTTTATATAAGGATTGCTAATGTCGGTCAGTTTCAAGATTTAGTCTTTTAGTTTCAATATATTCACACAGGACCTTGACTAAATATGAGAAGTAACATGACCCCTATAAGGATACTGTAACTATAACTCAATGGCAAGCATTCTCCTGCCTCAGGACATTTGCACTTGCTATTTCCTCTGCTTGGAATGCTCTTCCCTTAGATGTCCACTAGGGCTTCTCCTTCACCTCCTTTTAATCTTTTTTTTAACCATCACTTTTCTTGATGATGCTTTCTCTGACCGCCCTATTTAAACCTCAACATAATTATTACTATCTAATTTATGATATATTTTACTTATTTACCTTATTTACTTTCTGAGCCCCTCTCTCTTTAGAAGGTAAGCTCCTTTAGGGAAGGGACTATTATCTAGCTTCTTCACTGCTATATCCTCAGTGCATCGAACAATGTAGACACTCAAGAAATATGTGTTGACTATGGCGGAGTTTAAAATAATGAGGTAGATCTATAAATGCTAAATAAACTGTTATTCAAAGTTTCCTCTCAGAAATTGGGGGAGAGTGTAAAGATGGATTTTAACTTTTTATCTAAATTTAAAAAAAATTTTTTTCAATGTTGAGAGACAACTGAACATATTTGCCAACTTAGGGGAAAGGCCAACAGCACTGGAGTGGATTAATACATAGGAGAAAGAGGGGATAATTGGTGGAACAAGGTCTATAAGGAGATAACATGAGATGGTTTCAGGGCACAGTGAAAGCACTGTGCTTACATAAGAGGAGTTTTGCCATGGAGAGACCTGAAATTGAAGTTCTCAACTGATGGTTTCCATGATTCTTGTGGAGATGGTGAGGTCAAGGTTAAGGTCAAGGGCTTGGGGAAACGTGCTCAATTTAAGGGTTTAGGAAAGGTATTATGGTTATATTAACAAAATTATTTTATTTAATCCTCACATCAGTGCCAAAGGTATTATCTCCGCTTTACAATATTATTCCATTTTACAAATGTAGAAACTGAAGCAGAGAGATTATGTAATTTACATAAGACTGCATAGGCTGATGAATGATAGTAAGCTCTGTCTAACCCAGGCCTCTGACTTCATTTTTTTTAAATTACTCTGTGAGGTCGACTCTTGGTTGACCTCACAGATTGCAAGGACCTTGTCATTTTACAATCCCTTATTTTTTTATTTTTTTTTTTATTTTTACACCTACAGCACCTGGTCTTCCTAGGTGGTCTCCCATCCAAGTACTAACCAGGTCCAACCCTACTTAGCTTCCGAGATCAGACAGGATAGAGATTGTTCAGGGTGGCATGGCCATAGACTCCCTGACTTCAATTTACTGCACCTGTCTAGGCCTCATGTTCCTTAGCAATGAAGTAGTCCCAAGCTACCCTATCCTCTAATGTAATGGTCCCCATAGTGGAGTAGGATGTGTATGTATATCCAGGGTGTGCATGATAGTCCATTGGGATGTTAAAAGAAAATGTAGATTTCTATTTATATTTTTTAAATCTAAAAAAATGAAAGAAATCGAGTTTTGTCACTATTTAATATACAGATGGGTACTTGGATCCTTCTTTGGTCTGGATGCCAGCTGTTATGCATCATTTTGGTATCTTGAGGGAGACATAGGAGTTCCACAGTGCAGATGGATGGACAGTAATGCTCACCCATATTAAATCTTGTGTGCTTAAAGAATGACATCAGCGTGTTCATTTGTGTAGAAACAAGACTTTTACATAGCAGAATATTTATAATACGGTGATTAAGATGAAATGGGGATTGATGACAAAGATTTTTGGCTTCATTCAGAGATTCGCTAGGTGTTTCTTATCAGTATTAAAATAGTTGTCAGACCCTATAAATAACTTGCACTTTTCTTTCACAAAAAGATAAGCATTAGAACTTGGCTGACTTTTTCAGTGATGATGATAAGGTGGCTGTCAGTATGCTAATTTATAGTTTTAAAACTGTTTCTTCAAGATAAAGTTAATAGTGTAATGAGTAAGAAAACTGCTTTTTGAAAGCTATTGTAAATGAATATTTTGAAAAATGATATTTAAAAGTGTTTCTATTTTGGCGGGGCTCTTTTTGGCAAAAAAAAAAA
>NW_011888796.1:830271-910903 GCF_000151845.1 Pteropus vampyrus
TGCCAAACTTTCTCTCCAATTTCTTTCTTTATTAAAATCTGACTCCTTTAAAAACACCATTTTCCTATTGCCCACCCAAATGGTGCTGTTTATACTCTTAATTTTCCACATAGTTCAGGGGTGAGAGGTGTAAGGAAATATGAAATAAGCAAAAATATAACTGGTATTTTGAATCAAAAACTATGCACTCTTTAGAGCAGACCCTTCCGGATTACCAGATTTACCGGATTTTACAACTTTGCCCTATTTTACAACTTTTGCCCTATTTTGCCCTATTTTACAACTTTGTAAACTGTAGGTAACTGATAGCAATGCAAAATAATTCTTGTCTATAGAAATGCAAATAAGTCTTGTCCAATGTAGTTCAATTGACTTGCCTCCCCCACTTTGAGGAGAAGCCAGTTTTGCCTACATTTTCAAGCTCATTTCAATTTTCCTGTGGTATAAATATAGATTCACTTTTGGACATGTTACTAGTTCTCACATTAATAATGGTTAACTAAAATCTTTAACGCATTTCATTTTATATCTGTACGAGAGTCACAATTTACTTTTTTGTTTTTAAAATTTTCCTTTAACAAAGGCGGGGTTGTTTTGCTTCTCGTTGGTATTTCCTGGCCATTATTCTTTCACTCCTACTTAAAAAGAAAAAGAAGAGCCAGCTTCTTTGAGGTCGATGATACCTACCCCACTCTTTTCCTTTTCTAATTGCTTTTATTTACTGCCCTCACTGTAACGCCCCACTTCACTCAAGCAAAGACTTTTTAGCTCATTATGTCTTTCCACCACAAGCACTGCCATTACTCTGGGTGAATTCAACCATCAAAAAGATGATCCATCCCCTAGTGTCCGAGCTGCTCATTCCTTGATGTCCTCAACATCCTTCTCCTTGACTCCACCTGAGCCAGAACCACTTCTCTCATCACCCCTTGGGCCTGATAACAGTATCATCTATATAATTGTGCCAGTTTCAGAATCTTAATTCAAGCATCTTCATTGGCCACAATCTCTTCTCTTTCAAAGTTGCCTGTTAGCCACTCCTACAACTTTCTTTGACCTCATAGGGACCCTCGCTCATTGATCCTAATCAGCTTTCTTTCTATTCCTTTCTCATTTTCCCTTCTAATTTAGCTTAGAATCCATGGTTCATAATTTCACTATTTTGCCAAGACTCTAAACTCCATCGTTCCTTTTTTTTTTTTTTTCCTAATTCATCTATTTAGAAAATCCCCAAACCTGAATGAACTGAATTATCTGCTTTCTCTATGGCGCTGCTCTAGAAAGCCAGCCGATGGGGCAGATGAATTCTAGAGAATCTCCAAATCAGCCTTCAAAATCATCCAGGGTAGGTCATCTCAATCTCCTACATTTCACTGTTAATTCAAACAGTCCCTCTTCCATCAAACTTTGGTTCCCGCTCCTCCCCCACACTCTCAGATGACCTTGCCCTCCTCCTTCACAGAAAAAATAAAATAGATGAGTACTCCCATCTTCTTACTACCAAACACATAATCCTGCTTTCACCTGCGCCCACCCTGTCTTGCTTCTCCAGTTTTAATGAGAGGCACTAACCTTCCTCCTAACTGGGACCAAATTCTTTTCCTGTGCTTTGGATCCCCTCTGCCTTGCTTTCTCAGAACTCCACCCTGTAAACTATACAGTCTGGTTACATTTATATAAATTTTTTTCAAATTTTCCCTATGAATAGGGTCTTTCTCAATGGTTTTTAAACATTCTTGGATCTTAGGTTCCCTTCTAGTTACTTAACTGCCTTCATTTCCTTTCCTTCTACTCACTGGGGTCCACCCTATCATACCCCTAAAGGAACTCTGATTGAGATCCTTGGTATTTCACTGGTAAAATCTTGGTGTCAACAAATCCTACATTTTTCAGTTGACTTATTGACTTTGAAGCAACAATTGACACAATCGACCACTCTCTCTTTGAAGTGCTTTCTTGTCCCAGCTTCCATGACACTTCCAATATTTTTCTTATACCTCTGGTCACTCCTTTTGATTCCTTGCAAGTGTATCCTCCTACGTCCAAGCATTAACCCTAAGCATCTCTCAAAGCTCAGTCCTAGACTTCTTTGCTTTTCTTTCTCCTTGATACTTCTGAAATATTTTTGTTCACACCTAGGACTTCACCACCACCTCTATATTATAGACTCTAGCCTCAACCATGTATCTGAGCTCAGGCTACTTGTCAAGTCTTGGAAGTCTCAGAGGTACCTCAAAAATCAATGTATTTATAACTGAATTTATGGTTTTCCCCTCAAAAGAGACTTTTCCCAGGGGTTCTATTTCAGTGAATAGTCATGCAAGTCAAAAATCTAGGCATTTCCTTGATGTCTTGTCCCTCATCATCCACTCTCTCTAATCCATTGCCAAATTCTATCTTTTTATATTAAATCCTTTTACTTCACTCCAACTCCACTAGCCTTGTCTAAATTATCATCTTCTGTGCTTCCTAATCATCTACTCTAATCCACTCTCTCCCTCCAATCCTTTCTTCTCATAGTAGCTAAAATACTCTTATCAAATGCATATCTGATCATATAAGCCCCCTGTCTGAAACCTTTCCGTGACTTTTAGATGAAGACTAAAATCCTTACCATGGCCAAGCCCCTGCCGAATTTAGCAACTATCTAACTACATCCTCATCTGATACCATGTTCCCTGTCCCAATGATCTTGAGTCACAATGGTCTTCCTTTAGGTTTTTCCACCCACCGATCCTTTGTATGTGCTGTTATCTTTGCTTGGAGCATCCCCAGCCAATCACTACTTGGCCTCATTTACACCTATCTGTCCTTCAGATCATAGCTCTCCTTAATGTCTCTAATAAGATTCTCCCATTTTAATCTATCATTATCATCATTAATCATCATCATCATCTTCATAGCTAATACTCAGACATGTTTGCTACAAGTCAGGCACTGACTTAAGGGCTCTACCAATATGGATTCATTTATCATAACAACTCCATTTAATATATGTGAAAACTGAGTCATCGCATACTTTTATGTCCCACAATTGTTATTTTCCTCATGGAATAATACTTTCTTTATGGGGTGGTGGTTGAGAATATTAAATGAGCTAATATATGTAAAGGACTTGAAATAGTGCCAGCTACATAATAAGTGCTCAATAAAAGTATTGTTGTAATCTTATATTTACTGCATGATTTGATTGATTATTTGATTAAAGTTTGTCTCTGTCCTATAAGCACTACGAATATTGGTCAGAGTCTTCTTATTTGCTCACTATTATATCCCTTGTGTCCACCTAGGGCAGTGGCACATAGTAAGTGTTCAATAAAAATTTCTTGAGTGAATAAATTATCATTTATGTCCAACCACACGGGATTGTTATGAAGATTAAAAAATGTATATAAAGTACTTTTAAAAATTACACAGGGATAGAGAAATGTTAAATATGTAAAAGGTAAACTATGGTGCCAACTGTGAACATAACAGGAATCTTAAGACAGGAAAAATAATGTGGCCTAGATTTGTTGAAGAAAGAGTTCATGGAAGAAGTGGACCGCGAAGTATGTATTGGATTTGGGAGGGCAGTGTGAGCATAGAGACATGTAGGGAGGGATGGGCTATCAGCCTACTTGGTGGGTGTATGATGAGGAGTAACAGGAAATCTAATTATAGATATGGTGAAAACAAATCATGGAGGAACTTAACAGGCAGATAAAGGAACCTGGACTTGACAAGACAGAAAAGGGAGCCTTGAGTAGGGACATTTCAGGAAGATTCCTTCACCCAAAACGTAGTGAGCCAGAAACTCTTCTCGGTGCTGTAGATGCAATGATCAAAACAAACCACGAGGATATGAAACAGCAAGCAACAAATGAACAAACAAAGCAAACAAACTCACAGACATAGACAATAGCATAGTGGTTACCAGGGAGGAAGTGGGTGGGGGGAAGATAAAATGGGTAATTAGGGGGAAATGTATGGTGAAAGAAGGAGACTGGACTTTGGGTGGTAAGCACACAATGAAAATTGAGATGATGTGTTATAAAATTGTATACCTGAAACTTACATAGTATTATTAATTAATGTTACCCCAATAAATTTAATTTTAAAATGTTAAATACAAATGAATGCATTCCTATACAGTACATTATTTTGCTTTTTAGATTTATAAAAACAATACTATTCAATAAATAAACCTCTGAGCCTTGCATCAAAAAAAAAACCCCAAAAACTATAAATGGTGAAGAAATCTGATATCTCACAGGTTTTTATCATTTTGTGATTTGAACGATTATCTTCTAGCAGACTTGTAGATAGCCAGATATATCACCAGCTCCAACTTAAGTGGGATCTGTAGTCAATAATGCTGATTATACTCACATCATGAGTTTATGCAGTTTGTTCAAAAGGATAGGGTAACAAGTTTATAAACACATGCTGTGATCAGTTCATTTTCTAGGAGTGTGTCCTCGATTACAACTGAACTCATAGAGACAATTTAAATTTGACTTCTGCACCAAAGAATTTTCTTGCTTTTTGGGCATATTTTACTTTGGGGAAGGATCATTGCCCAATGTTACTTTCTCAGTGGTGTTTAGCACACCGAAGATGCTTAATAAACATTATATATCCATGGGATCATCCCTGGAAAAGAAATATTGGCTATAGGATTGCATGCCTGGTACAGTAAACAATAACTGTTTTCAACAGTTTCTCAGGCCATTCATCAGTGGTTATTCAAATGGAAGCTTAAAATTAAAAATAAGTAAAAACAGCTGGCTCCTAGGGTTTTTTGTCAAGAAAACTTCAAATATATAAAATCCAGGTGATTGGCATAGAATAGTGGAGAAAATATCATTGAGTAAATATCAAATGAATAATTCTGGCCATCGAGAATTTCTGTCCACTTCCACTCCCTAAAGCTTATTTCAAACTAGGTTTCTTCATTCATTATGAAGAATTATGCATGGCAAACTTGAAGCAAATGTCTGGAAAGTAAGTTGGAATGTGATTTGAAAATTCTAGTAATAAATAATATTCTAAATTCAATTTAATTACTGAATTCAATTATTTCACAGCCAGGGTATTCACTTCAAGACCTGAGAAAAATGCCCCCCTTAAAATATGAATTAGGACGTGGTTCCATAGTGTAGCGGTCAGCACGTCTGCTTTACATGCAGAAGGTCCTGAGTTCGCGTCCCAGTGGAGCCACGGTCCAAGGTCTACGGCCATGCCACCCTGAACAAGCCAGATGTCTGATTTCAGAAGCTAAGCAGGGTTAGGCCTCGTTAGTACTTGGAGGAGACCACCCAGGAAGACCAGGTGCTGTAGGCAATAATAATAAATAAAAATAAAAAATGAATTAGAAACTATAACAAAAAAATTGGGGGAATTCAAAAATATGTGAAGATTAAATAATACACTAATAACAAATTGATCATGGAAGAATTCACAAGGAAAATTAGAAAACACCTTGAGATGAATGGCTCTGAGTAGACATTTCTCCAAAGAAGATATATAAACAAACATAAAAAAGATATACAAATGGCCAATAAGGACATGAAAAAATGTTCAATATCAAAAGTCATCAGGAAATCGCAAATCAAAACCATAATGAGAAACCATTCACTCACTCATATAGTTATAAGAAAAAGATGGACAATAGCAGGGATTGGTGAGAATATGGAAAAATTTTGAACCCTCATACATTGCTGGTGGGAATGTAAAATGGTCAGCTGTTTTGGAAAACAGTTTTGAAGTTCCTCGCGAAGTTAAACAGTTATATAATCTAGCAATTCCACTACTGAGTATACATACCCAAGACAAATGAAAATATATGTCCAAACAAAAATTTGTATACAAATATTCATAGTAGCATTATTCACAACAGCCAAAAAGTGGAAACAGCCCAAAAATCCATTAACTGATGAATGAATGAACAAAATGTGGTATAGCCATGCAATGGAACCTAATTTGGTCTAGAAAAAATGGAGTACTGATACATGCTACAAGGATGAACTTGAAAACATCATGCAAAATGAAAGAAGCCAGACACAAAGACCACATCTTCTATGATTCGACTCATGAAATATCCAGAACAGACAAATCTGTAGAGACAGTAAGTAGATAAGTGGTTGCCAAGGGCTAAAGGGAGGGAGGATTGGAGAGTGATTGCTAATGTGAGTAGGGTTTCTCTTTGGGGTGATGAAAGAGTTCTGGAATTAGATAGTGGTGATGGCTGTACCACATTGTGAATATACTAAGCCACTGAATTATGGACTTTAAAAGGGTGAATTTTATGGTATGTCAATTACATCTAATAAAATTATTATTTAAAAAATGAAAGGATATATGTCCTATAGATCTTGTTGGAGAAATCTGTATTTAAATAGAACAGTTTCTTTACTTTTTTCCCAAAATTAAGATTGACTGCTATTTGAAATAACTTGTCCTTTAAAATTTAAATATTAGTTAAAATATATGTATATAATATGTATTATTTGTTTGAATTAATATCTATGAGCAGTTTTATTTTTAAATTGGAAATATTTTTAAGTGAAAAATTTCTGAGCATGTTAGTATCCATATGTAGCTCTTAATATGCTAAAACTTAATAAATGTTTGAGAAGGGACTTAGTATTTTCTTAGTTTTTTTTTAAACAATTTCTAATGTTCAAGCGTTTCCTTAGCATCTAGTCAGTTTTTAAAGATTCTTTACTCTTTCTCAAGTTATATCAGGGCCAAGCAAAATAGAAGTTGAAGAAGTAAATGAATTTCTGGGAACTCTACATCTGATCAGTATTCAACCCTTGATGCAGCAATTAAGTAAGGGCTCCCATGTTAAGTAATTTTCACACCGTGGTGTTTCCAGAATGAATTTTCAAAACAGTGTTTCAAGTATTCCTGAATACGAATGTTAATATACAGAAGTTTCTGAGCCTATGTAAGAAAAATAGGAATTTTTCACTCCTCTCCCTCTTTCTCCACACATTCTATGCAGTAGAAATTACTCAAGAATCTCAATTCCATTTGCTATTTTTAAGCTAAGTATACTGGTGTTTTAGCATAAATGCCTGTATCAGAAAGACCATATTCATATGGTCATTAAAGTTAAGTGTACATAACTAAGTTATAGTTATGTACAATATTATTAGTTTGCAATAAATGACCCAAAAGAGTATGTTAAATTCTTAATAAAAGCAAATAGATACCATGGGGCTTGATCTTCTAAGGTTAGGTTATATCATAGGAAGGGTTGCCAGATTTAGCAAATGGTAGTACGGGATGCCCAATTCAACATGAATTTTGGATAATCAATGAATAAGTATTTCAGTATTTGAATAACTTTTTTAGTATACTTATTATTATAATTATCATTGTTTACCTGAAATTCTTATTGAATTGGGCATCCTGTATTTTATCTGGCAACCTAATTTTCAGAATAGGAGAAAGAGGTTTTATGCACCCTCCTTACAAAAAGCTGCCCAGACTAGCTTTAGGATATAAATAGACTGAGTGGTCCTACATTCCTGTCCTTGCTGGTCACTAAAAATTAAGGAAGTTTCCAGTAAAGTCCTAGAATTGGGCTGCCATGTGACCAGATCCTGGTCTATTTTTAGGCTGAGGTAAATGGGGCAGTTATTCCAGAGACGGGAAAAGCAAGTCTCATTTCAAGGTATGGAGAAGAGGTATGCATAAGAGGAGAGAGAAGGATGTGTCTTATATATTGCCACAATAAAGGCTACTTCGCACTGTTACTATGCCCATCTTCCCCATTCAGGCAAATAAAGTAGGTATAAATGAAATCCTATTAACTGAAAGGAGCCAAAGGGCTCCATTTTTTAATATGTGGATTAAGTATGTCAAGCAAAGTGAGATGGCAAACGGGCCTTGAAATTGTCTCCACTGTAACGAAGCACAGATACCTCAAACTCAATGCATCTACAACTGAAGTCATTACCTCCTTCTCCAAATTCCTCTCCACTCCTTAAATTCATTCATGTACTTAGTGGCCAGCACGTGCTGGCTCTGGACATACCCCCATGAGAAGAACAGACATGGTTCCTCCTCTTAGAGAGCTTACAGCAGAGTGCGGGACACTATGATATAATCACAAAGATAAATAATTAATTACACGTTATGATATTGCTATAAAGAAAAGACGTTGGGTGTTATAAATCTTTAATCAGCTGGTATACTACTGATCTTTATGGGGCTATTATAATGAATAAACATCGTGAAGCATCCTGAGATTTTTTTTTTAAAGCACTATACATTTTCCTATTTAAGGATATTATTCCATTTAAACCGTAATTTCTGGAATTGGTGAATTTCTGCTGATTTCAACAATATTTGTGATAATGTTGACTTTTAAACATTTGCTTGCTTATTATGATTAATCTTGTCATTGTACAAAAAGTAGTGGGTGATTTTTCTTCATGGGTGAATCTCTTCCACGTTCCCCTTTGTGGTAGTGTACTCCACTGACTACCCATGTGCCATCTCTAGTCCAGAAGACGTAATCCTTGTGAAACTGAAAGGGCAAAACTGACACTTGCCTATTCTAGTAATTTATTACTGTTAAATGACAGAGTTTAGCTTTTAGGAAAAGTACTCCAAAACATTGAAAAGGGGGCTTTTTACTATATCTGGTAGAATTCCAAAGCACTTAACACCCAGTCACCTCACTGGGGGTCAGGGCGGAGGCTCGCAGCCTACTGAAGTGCAGCTACTTCTGGCCTGGAACCAGCTGCTGGTTAACGGCTGTACAGCCTCAGAGCCCCACACTCAAGACCCTGAAGAGGAGCTCACCGCACCCGATTAAATAACGTATATTCCTATTTTCGAATAATGCAAATGAACCTGGAACTAACGGACGCAGTACTTTCTGCTTCTCAAAGGTTTCTCAACTCAGTTTTGAAAAATTTCTTCTCACTTCTTAAGAATTCCTCCTCCTTACCCTCTTTTCCCATATACCACTCTATTATTTACCAGACAGAACAATTTATCCTTTTTACTGAATGGCTGGAGGAAGGGAGAATAGAGCAGAGAATGGGGCGGGGTAGGGGAGGGGCCGTGTTAAAAATTTATTTGGCAAGCGTAGGAAGGGGTGCATCAATAAAATTCCCAGGCAACCTTACCCCAAGTGTCCAGTTATATCTCCTGATTCCCTTCCCCTGGACAGGGCTCGGGCGGGCCCAGGATGAGGCCCACTGAGGGAAGGCGACTGGAGCCTCTGCCGCAGTCCTCCCTCACCTCCTTGCCCTATCGGGCTGCATTCTCTCCGCCGAAAAACAGAGCGGGGAGCCGAATTCGTCCCGACGCTGGGCCTCCAGGCGGCGATGGACCGCCGGCAGCCGGGGGAGGAAGACGAGCCCGCAGCCCCGCGGCCACTTTGATTGTTACGCGCCTTCAACTTAACAGAGTGCAGCGCTCAGGGGGTGCAGCGGCGCCTCCGCCCAGCGCCACCCGACCCTCAGCGCCATCCGACCCTCGCACAGGGAGGAGCTGCGGCGGGAAAACTGAGCAGCCGCCCGCGGTCTCCTGACCAAGCCGCCTGCGTTCTTCCGGCCAGCAGCCCTCGGCGGGGGAAGGGCAGCCGCCGCCCGCGTTCTCCCGGCGCCGGCGACCGGCGGAAAGGCCGCGGATCGCGGAAGCACGGCCGCAGCTGGGGATCAGCTGCTGGAGGAGGCGGAGAAGGAGGGGGAGGAGCCTAGAGGGGAAAGGGAGGGAGGGGACCATCAGGAAGCCGCGAACGCCACCGAGTGTCTGCACACCTCGTTCCGTCTGCCATGGCTGGTTAAAGAACCATCCGGATCGCTGCGCGGGGGGAGGGTTGGGTGGGGGGAGCGCGGCGGCCGCGCGTGAGGCCGAGGGAGGGGCGGCGGCGCGAGCAGCAGCGGCGGCGGTTCCAGGATGAAGAGGAGAGCTGGCCTGGGGGGCAGCATGAGGTCAGTGGTGGGCTTCTTGTCCCAGCGGGGCTTGCATGGGGACCCCCTGCTCACTCAGGACTTTCAGAGGAGACGCCTGCGGGGCTGCAGAAACCTCTACAAGAAGGACCTCCTCGGCCACTTCGGCTGTGTCAATGCCATTGAATTCTCCAACAATGGAGGCCAGTGGCTGGTCTCAGGTAAATCAACCCCCTTCCCCTCCCCGCGCCTCCCGGCCTCTTTCCAACCTCCCCCTTTCGCTCTCCCTCGCTACCCTCCTCCTGCCCTCCATCCCCCACCCCCTCCCTCCTCAACCCCCCTTCTGCGGTGGGAAGGTTTGGTGTCAAATTAAAACCATTGCAGGGGGAGGGAGGGAAGGAGGGGAAGGGGTGGATGTCTTCTATAAAAAAGACCCAAAATGGTTGACAGGTCCTTAATTCGCTTTATCCCAAGTGTAAAGTGATCTCTCCTGCTGACTGCCCCCAAAAGTGTGGGTCGGGAGGGGGGCGAGGTTACCGCTTGACAAAGTTTGATGGGAAACTCTTCCTCCGCGTACTTTAAAAGGTGCGGGGGGCATTTTGGAGATTGGAGGGGGAGGAGGCCGAGGCGCGCCTGAGGCAAGAGGGAGCTCGAGCCCTAGTCGCTGGCGACCTGGAGAAGGGCCTTGGGGCTGGGCGGTGACAGGGCCGGCCTCGGGAGGGGTAGGGGGCTGCGACTCGGGGGCTGTCTGGGTGAGCGGAGGGGAGGTGACTGGCGGGCGGGTGCTGTTGGCCGCCCTCCTCAGCGCCCTTAAGGGCCCAGCTCCATCTCTTTACGTCTTGTTTTTATTATGGTTTCGGGAGTGCGGAAGGCTCTGGAGGAAAAGAGGAGCCGGCCTGAACTTGAATGCGCAACTTGTGAGGCAGGGGGTGGCGGGTGGGCGACCCCGGGAGACTTGTTGGCGGGAGCCCCGCGCCCGCACCCCCCCTCCTCAGCGGCTGCCGTTGCAGGTGATCTCCGCTCCTCCTCCCTCCCACCCAGCTGGGCTTGGATGCCCCCAGCCTCCCCCGCTGGTGTGGGGAAAGTGGCGAAATCGAGGCCGGGGTTCCGGCCAGGCGGTGTAGGCCTCGCTCTCCCCTGGGCTCCTAGCGACAGGCAGCTGAATCGATAGCCTATTGCTCTCGGGGAGGCCGGGGCCGGACCGGCCGCGGCGACAGCTGCCCTGGGGGAGGTACGCCTGCTGCCCGAGGGGGAGCTCGCCGGCGCCGCCGCCCTCTTTCCTAGGGTCGCGGGCCCAAGGCAGACAAGTGGGGATGGGGGTACGCTGGGGGCGGCTCCCGGAAACCCGGCTAAGGGGAGGAGGGCGAAGACCGGTGATCTAGCGTTCCCGCTCGTCTTTTGCCCTCCTGCGTCCCTTTTCCTACATTGAGCGGGAGGAAAGGGGGAGCCCAGTGCTGGACGTGGCGCTTCGCTTCACTCAGGCGGGTCCCCAAACGGTTTTCTAATTTATGTCAGTAGGCAGCTCGCCAGAAACTTCTGGGATCATGGCAAAGCATCCATCCGTCTTCTTCGCGAGTAAGATTCGGAAGTGACATGGGGTGTGCAGTCCAATTTGGGGGTAGCAGAGATAATATCTGTGTGATCATTTCACGATAAACCTTCTGGGGTTTCTCCAGAACTTACTTGACTTTTCCACCCTAGATCGTTTTCTCTTTGATTAGGTAGCTTTTGGCCTTAGATCATCCCCCGAAGAAACCTGATATTCCATTTCAAGGCATACCCCAAACAAAAGCTTTCTTCTCCCACACGGCCAAAGGCAAAATGGGAGAAGATCTCTAAAAGCTCCTGGTTTTTCCCTTAGTGCTTCTTCTCAATTCATAATCCTCCTGTCTCCTTCCCAGACACAAGTAAACTCGCCCTAATCGGTGAGGGAATTTGAGGGGTACTTTTTTATATGACTGAACTAATCATGTTCATTAAATCATAAATACAGTCATACATTGCCCAGTTTAACACATTTTTTAAAAATAACAAATTTATTAAGATAGATTTCACATGCCATACAATTCACCCATTTAAAGTTAACTTTTTCAAAAGCAGTAAAAAAGTTGCCTCCGTTCTCTACCAGTTACCCTTGTTCAGGACCTTCCACTATGTCTTAACCTCATTTTCTCTAGTTTTGGCCAGTTAATTTCCTTTATCCTAATTTTAGACTGTAGAAGCCAAGGTCATTTCCACAGTGCAGGCTCTGACAAACCTTTTAGTTCTAGGCATTCGTTTCCTTTTCTAGGTCTGAGTTGCCCATCTCCATCAGAACTTTCTGGGTTCCACTCTTCTTTCCCCCTTATTTTTCCTCCTCCTCACACTGCCTCTAGCTCCATTCTTCCTGTTTCCTTTTTATCTATTCCTGCCCTTATTCCTAGTCCTTCCAACTGGCTTTTCCACTTACCCCTCCAATTTAGCTTAGATAGACTTAACTTTTAATTCGTTCCATGAACATGGAGTTTTAGTTAAAAGCCTTTTTAGCTCTTCACTTTCCATTAGGAGTACAATTTATGCTAACAGAAAGTTCTTCCTGTTTGCTTCAGATAAGGTAGCCCTTTCAGGGAATCATAAATACAGCTTAACTTGTTAAAGCTAATTACATTTTGTTCTGCAGAGTCTTTCAACAATCTTTCCATGTTTAAAAGTAAAGTATCACGTTTCTTTTTTATCATTGTCCTTCTTTAGCAGTTAACACCTGAGGGGAGGGGCACAAAATATTTTGAGGTTAAAGTTTGTCCCTAATGCCTCACAATAAGGTGGTGGGAGGCCAGAATCTAGGGTGATAATGAGATTACTTTGATGCATTTTGTTGTTGTATCTTGTTTGGATGGGTTAAAGCCTTCAGAAAGCAGTAATTAAAATGATTGTTCATAGTTTGTTCAGTTTTCATTTCCTAATTGCTTGGCAGGCTCACATTTCTTATAACCGACAAATACTATTTGGTAGAGTTAACTTAGACCTAGGGCAAAAGTAATAATTGCATTATTCTTGTGGCCTTATAAAATACTATTAAGGATACATCATTACTTTTTTGTTCTAACAGCTAGCCTTTTTTCAAGGGCACAATGAGAGGCATTTTTAAGCAGATATTAAGAGTAAGCCAGAGAAAATCAGGAATGAGAAAAGGTGCTCTGCTGGGAAGTGAGATTGTGACAGCAACAAGTGGCAGCGTGGTTTTTTTACATTTTAAAACATTAAAATATTTTAACTTAAACGTATTTTTCTTTATTGTTGATTCGAAAAGAGCACTACTGTAATATGTGAGGCAGTGTGGTATAGCATACATGTGGTTAAATCACTGCTGTGTCAAATTGTTGAACCCCACTGAGTTTGTTTCCTGATCTATGCAATGGGAATACCAGCACCTACCTGAAGGGCTGTTTAGGTTAGGCAGTTTAGGTTAGGTGCTGAACAGAGTGCCAGGCCTCTCAGAGAAAATGCTGAGTTTCTTTTCCCTTTTGTACTTATAACTCATGATGTCATTAGCTGGCACTCAACAATATTGAGAATGGACCTGTGCAAATGGGGCAGACAGGATAGCTTTGTGCCTTTTGATGTGGAATTAGGAGGTACATGTGGTATAGAAGGAGCCTGGGATTTAGTGTCACATGACATGAGTTAGAGGCGCTACTAGTCACAAAATGTGAAGGTAAGTCCCTTCACTCCTCATCTGTAAAATGGGGGTAGCAAATTGCCCTCACTACCTAACAGGGCAGTAGTATTCAGTGAAATGTTATATGTGAAGGTACTCTGTAAACGATGTGGGTTTGAATGAACATTATTTTTTTATAAAGAATAGCTTATGCTTGATGTTTGCAGTTTCTTTTTTAGAATGTTTATGTGTATTCTTTGAGGGAGTTGAGGAACAGTGTATATTGAATTGCTGTTTACATGAGATCCCACCCACATCAAGGAGGTTATGTTAGTACACATATTTTTTAAAGTCTTTGGTTGCACCTAGTACTTTCCGTTGCCTCTTCTTATGCTTCTCTTTTTCCTAGAATGAAGTCCTTTATACTTTTGGGATCTGATTGGGAGCCCAGTCAGAATGTAGCTCTGGGTGTATCTGACTTGGGTTGTAACTCTGCCTTCTATTTAAAACTGGGATAACTATTTAGTCCTATTTCTATTTCACATGGATCTCTGACTTTATTGATTATTGTTAAGTATCAACAGTTATATATAGAGATTAAGAGCATGAACCCTGGAGTCAGGCTGCCTGGGGGTGACTATCAACTCAACTACTTACTAGCTGGGGTACCTTTGACAGTCACTAATCCTCTCTGTTTCCTCATCCATATGATGACAGTAATACCTCACAGGGTCATGGTGAGGACTGAATGAAATAACATTAGTAAAGTTCTTAATACAAGGGCCTAGGCCATGCTGTTGCTCTGGTTGCTCCTGTGGCTGCAACTGTTATTGTTGTTTAAGTTGAAGCTCACAAAAAGCTTTTAGGAGATTGACACCATCAACATCTAACATTTATTGCACACGGCAGAGTGCAGTGTGAAAAACTGAGCAAGATCTCAGTGAGATACTGTTAAAAATGCTTTGTGAATAAGCCTCAACCCCAATATTGTCATCAAAGCATATTTTTAAGCATCATATAATAGCTATGATAATAACTATGCTTAATTTGAATTCATTAATTAATGATCATTTCCTGTTGCCCAGTCACAAGTTATATCACATAGTGTGGAATCGGGTTTTTATAAAAAAAGTTGATCTAAGAGCGTATTATCTACAGGTAGTGTTTGGCTTTATTTACCCAGTTAAATAAGTCAGACTTTATTAAAACTTCTCATGTGTTTAATTGGAATGTAAACTCCTAATTAGAGTTCCTTTAATTTTAAAGGAGAAATATGGCCAGTGGTAGGACAGATTTTGACTATGAAAAGCTATCATAGTATATACATTTTGGCAAGGTGATTAGGCAATCAATTCTTGGACATTCTTCTGGGCTTTTTCCTTTACTGATATTCCATTGCTTTGAAGGTGTTAAGTTTTATTCTTTGGTCTGTTTATTCAACACATAGTTTTCGAGTGAATATAAGACAGGAGCTATGCTCTCAAGCTTATATTTTAAGAGCATTTATTTTTTGCAACAGTAAATTTTTAAAATTTTTCCCCTCTGATTTATGATACTTTAATAGATATCTGATTTTTCTCTGGGTTATAGTACTTAACATAGCAAAAATCCTCTTGCCTATGAGCTTTAGTGTGATAGAAGCCTCAAGAGATGGCCTTGGAGGACATTGCTTTGGTAAATTATAGAGATCATGTGATAAGGATAAGGTAACATGGATATTTATAGATACATGTTATTTTTCCAAACACTTGTTCTTCAGTCAGCTAAGTGAAATCTATCAAAGATTGCCAAATAGAATTATGCCAGGAGTTTGTTACTTCTGCTTTAAAATAACCTAGTGAGGTTTAACTGATGACCACCAGTCTCATTAGACATTATTATCATATCAAAAAGTCTTTATGTTCAGTATTTTTCAAAAGAGCATCACTGACTTGACTTACCCCCAATGTTTTTGATTACTAAGAGTTTCTAAGAGCAGCAACCTTCAGTTACATTGAAAGGAGGTTACAGCCCAGGTGCAAGAGTGTGCACATTCACTGATAATTGATAGATTTGGCTGTCAAATATGGTTGGAATCATTTAGATGAGGGAAACTTTATTGATCAGTAAAACTTGAGACAAATGGATAATGCTTTCTGAGTTAAGAAATGGATAAATTTATTTTCTCATGCATTGAGCACTTCTATTACTAATAAATAGCATTTAATTTTAATTTTTTTTCATGGTTTCAAGAAAGAAGTAATTGCTTTTCTTATTGTTTTAGTCTGGATTTATATACTCAAGGGTGGAATTAAAGTCTTTTAAAATTAAAGGAACTAAAATCCTAATTCAAATTAAGATTATGTAGGTTAAGAAGGTATCAATTCTGTTTTCAATTTTTGGTGCCCACATTGTTTCTTATAATTAGAGAACTGAATATTAATCTGTTAGGATTAACCCTTAGATTATTGTGAGAATATTAAATTACATTTCTTTTCTATTTAATTCCTTGCCCTTTAAAATTTTTTATTTTAAATCATAAGAATTAGATTACTATTTGCCAAAATGTGGGTATGTAAGCTGATTTTAGGTAATCTTTGAATGAATATTTAAATTTTAATAATACATTTATTTTATACCTATTAGAAAAGTTAACTAGCATGTATAAAGTATTGTTTTTAATGGATTTATTGATTAAGGTTAGGTTAAAATTTAAAAAGTCAATTTAAAGAAAAATAGTGGTGAAAGTGTTATGTGGATAAGGCAAAAATCAAAAGGTGATCAAGATTGAAGCTTGAGAAATATTGCATTAGGTAACCTTTTTTATATCTTCTTTCTTCCTTATCGAATCAGGCAGGTGGGAAAAAAAAAATCTTCATTTTATGGAAAAGGAATAGAGAAATAGGAAAGTGACTTGCCCAGAGATGCTCAGTTAGTCTTTGGCAGTTAGGATCCTAAGTAGGGCCCATTGCTTGCAGGGAGGTGCTGTTTCTAAGTTGCCTTTTATATTTTTCTTTCTCTTTTCTTCTTATAGGGCAGGCCAATTTTTCTGGATCTTTTCTAAAGAATTAAAAGCCGAATGTTAGCAGTTTCTGAGCACATAATACAACTCTGGTTGTTCCTTAGATGATAAATTGTATTTCTGTGTTTTGCTGTAAAGTTAACTTGTTCCACACAGTATCTTGTTTGTTTATTCATTAAAAATATTTAATAAGAACGTATTATGTGTGCCTTTTTAATCTTAATAACTAAAATAATTAATTTTTTAACATTTATTTAGCATGTAATGTGTACCAGGCCCTCTGCTAAGAACTTTATATGTCTTATTTGCTGCTTGGAAAATAGCCAGTGTTATCTGTAGTCTAGAAAGACAAGGAATTTGAAGGTTTTGTGCTAATTGTCATAACTAAGTACCAAAGAATAAAGAAAGGACATTGATAAGTAACCGCTGAGGGTTCTATAATGCAGAGAACAGGTAGGGCATTAGTGTAAAAAATAGATACTATATTGTTTCTGGTTAAAATGAAGTAATTCTAGGGATTAAAAACATATTTTTATTACTTTGGCCTATTACCTTGGTCTTTGTAGAAAATTTGGTTCCAATAGGTGCTTCTCAAATTTTTGTTCTTTTCAGCTTTAATACTTACTAGTCACCACTGCCAATATAATATAAAATTCCTAAAACTTAACTCATTTTTGCACATCCCCTGCTGGTCCCTCAAAAATTGACAGTGCTCCCCATTGTTGACCATATTAATTAGGTCTGTCTCATCTGACATTCAGCTGAGACACTGTGATTTATAAAAATAAATGTTTAACAATAAAAATAGCTAGTATTTGATTATGTTATTTAGTAGATATTATTTGGGGGAGTTTCATAATGTGTTATGTACATTTACATACATGATCACATTTAATACTTGAAAGAATCTTTCCTAAGGTAGAGGTAATACTATTATCTTTATTTTACATATGAGGAAACTGATGCTTAGAGAAATTAAGTAACTTGTGAAAGCTCCTAAAGTTCGTATTAGAGCTGGATTTCCAGCCTGGGTCTGCGTGAGCTCTAAGACATACGGCTATCTGCTATGAAATATTTAGGATATTATGTACATTTTTAAAGGATTTGAGTTTTTCCCTACATTCTCATTTCTCAATGTCATCACTCTGATACTTTCCTAACTGCTTTTCCCCGCTTTATGTGTAAACAGTTCCTATGAGCCAATAAGCACTGTTCAGGTCACAGCTACAGTACTCATTCCTTAAGCAGATCTCTCTTTGTGCAAGAAATCACTTCACCTGGATTTTGGTCTTGGCAGTCATTTAAAGCCTTTTTATACTTTGTGTGTTATATGCTTGCTTATACAAACCGTGTGACTAACTTCACACTGGGTTAAATTCTCATCTACTTTAGTCTAATTAGGGGTGAATATACTCTTGTTTCCCAGTTGGTTCTTCTTCTCCATTAGACCAACTAAAAGTGCAAACAATATATATGTATTTACTGAGCCTGTAATTTGAGTTTGATATCTGCTGAAAGCATGCTGATTGAGTACATTTGGCTGAATTTCAGCCAGCAGAAATATGTATCTTTCCTCATAATTATACATGGGGAGAAAATATCTATTCCTGGGGCACAGATAAATAATGTGGTTCAGAATATAGTGCTTTTTGGAAGAAGGTTTAAATACCATAACATAGGACTATTTGCCCAGAGAGCACTCAGTACTAAGTATTTGGAAACACTTTTCCACAGACACAGTATCATAAGGGAGGTATGACTCCTAGACCAGATGATAAGCCTGTTTAATCCTTAATGAACTTAAAGTATAGTGTTCTTGCAAGTAAAATTTACTTCTGTCACCAGCAACTTCACTCTGCTTGTGTGAAAAAGAAGGCATTTCATTTCCAAGGTTATTCACTGGGTGAACAAGGAGATTCTGGTCTTGGATTCCACTTGTTCTTCACATCACTTTCCCTAAGTCAAGGATTTAGGGAAAGACATGACAGTAGTAGTTTGTCACTTTAATTGTCTGCTCTTCCATGCCTTCATGTTCACACTTTCCTAGCCACCTTCCTCACTCCTTGCACCTTGCGGTGTCAAATACTCAAGATTCTATCGTGTACCTCTCAGGATACAGAGTTGATATGCATGAGGTTAAGTCCATGTGCTCTTCAGTACCATTTTCCAAATGGGGTTAATTTTAAAATGGAAGTTATATTTCAGGGCTAGGGCATGTAGGAATTAATGAGAAAATGGCATTTGAGGACATTGACAGGTTTTTAATAGATCCAAGTAGCAGAGATAGAAAGGCAGATTCCCATCTTCCCTGTTGCCTCTGCTGGGCCTCCTGCCACTTGATAAGGTGAGGTAAGATTACTTAATGTGGTTGATAAGGTAACTGTTGATAGGTCTCCTGTGTGCCTTGCTGCCTGCTGGGGTCCTTTATATCATGGTTTACTTGGGACTGTCCCAATTTCCCCATTGTCCCAATACTATTATTAGTGCTCCTTTCATTCTTAAAAAGGTCCTAGTTTGGATGATTAATTATATGGCCACTTATAATCATCCTAGCTGTCTGGTGGTCAGGTAAAACCAAAGACCTAGTCTCTTATTTCTTCCCATTCACCATTGAGTGCCTCTGATGGAAAAGCCCCCAAGCCTCCATTCTCCCCATGTCGGGTCTTTCAGCTGTCACTTTTAAGGTACTGGATTGAGCCTGAGAGGCAGAGTGGTGGGTTGGTTATTTGTCCCCTCTTTGTCTTCTTATTAGAAAGGGGCAAGAAGAGGAAAGGATAAGACTATTAAGAAAATGTTAAGTTCAAAGTCTAATTACCCCTTCCTTTCTGTATACCTCCTCTTTATAGTTCTTGCTCTACCCTTCATTTGTACATTTAAGTCTTCCTGTAGATTGTTGTTTTTTGCAGAGTTGATTTTGAGGAAAGGCATTTTGAGGAATGATTCTTCACTGAGTTGGGATTTTTTTCCTAAGGTGTTTTTAACCAAAAGTGGATATGTTATTGATATTAAAACCATCCTACAGGCTTAGTTTTGTGGAGTATCTGTCCAGCTCTGCAGGACATTTGGAGTAAGAGTTGGCCCCTCAAGTATGTAGACTGGCCCTGAGAAGGGTTTTCAGGAATTGTAGTTTTTCAGATATATGGCCTGTTGGCTCTAGAATGTCTTCCATGTTGTGGAAAGTCATCAATAAAGAAGTTGAAGAGATCTGAGTTAGAGTCCTGATTTCACCATTCTCACTCGTGATCTTATGCTACTGATGTTCTGCCTCTGTAGCATCATAGACTTTTATTGCTGGAAAGGACTAATGATCATCTAACTAAAGCCTTTAATTTTACATGTAAGGACACAAAAGAGCAAAGAGGTAAAGTGATTTGCGCAGTAGCTCACTACTTGTAAGTTGTACAATCAGGATTCTGACTTGGTCTCTCAGTAGGGAAAGTAATGAGGTTTTGCATTTGTAAAGGACTTACTTGGTGCCTTACTCTGCTAGTACATTCTATATATAGTTTCATTGTCCCTGAGCCTAGTTGTTTTGGTTGAGGTTAAGTTGGTGGTGCCTCAATATTTTATGGATGAGTAAGTATAGATTTTCCAGGACGGAGGCAGACTGTCACTCTGCCTGGGTCTCCAGTTTTAATTCTTAGCCTGCCTATACTTCCTCACATTGGAAAGTCTGTTTCCTTCCAAGAACATTTACTCAAGAGGAGGAAATTTTTGCAAATCCAGATGCCTGTCAAAATCTTGTTATACCACTTTCCTCATTCCGAATTTCCATTTACGTCTTGTATCTAAATTTCAGTTGTATCTTTTGTTACTACTTAAGACCAAGTGACTGATTGGAGCCCCTGAGGATTGTAATGTTTCCTTTTTTATAGATGTTTTAACCATGTTTGATGGCTTAGTACTGTTATCTTATCACGTGCTGCCATAGATGGCTGAGGCATGTGTTTTGCCTTAGACATACCTGCAAGAAACAACTGAAGTTTGTGTATTTGGCAGCCAGTTTCAGAGTTGACATCTCTGTTTATACCTGCTTGAGGGGTGGGTATTGTGTGCTTTCCTAGAAGGACTAAGAAAGCATTGGGACCTGCATTGATTAGTTCGGTCTTTTCAGAATTGCCCAAAAAGAGAAAGGAAGGCTTTATTATGTTGTTAATGTTACTTACGAAAGGAGTTTTGCAAAAGTCAGGCAGGCAGTGTTCCTGTTGAAAATAACAAGAACAACCGAAAAAATCAGAAACTGCTCAGAATGAAGGAAGAGCATCTGTGATATAATCAGGGGAATGTATTGTCTTGGTTAGTTGTTTATAGCCAAGGAAGAAGAACTGGACAGAGAGACAATATGTGGTCTGAGAGTACCTTACAATGCATCATCCACTACCTTAATAACTTCCCTGTAAATCTTTACTGTTGTTGAGGCCCTGAGAATCTGTTTTTTGTGTTCCTCAAACTCTATTTGAGGAACTTTTGTTCTTTGACATTTCACTAACTCCATATTTTACTATTGAGAATTTCCTTTTGAATCATACAAGTCATCAGAAAGTGGCACTTTGAAGACAGTCTTCCCACTTATTATTCATAAGTTTTAAAAATATCATGTATTAGTTACAGGAAATTTGGAAAATAGATATTCAAAGAAAGTACTCCACCTACTTAGGATGACCATTTTTGACATGTTGGACATATTTTAGTCTTTTTATTTGCATATGTACACATTTTAAAAATAAAATTGGAATTAGGCCATCTCTAATTTTGTAACTTTCTTCTTACATAACATTAACATTTTTTTCATAGATTATTGAATACTTTTAGAAACCACGGTTTCTCAAACTCAACAGTTTGAGCTAGATAAGTCTTTGTTAGGGGAGCTGTCCTGTGCATTGTAGGATATTTAGCAGCATCCCTGGCCTGGAACTTGGATGTGCCAGCAGCATTCCCCTAGCTGTGACAACCAAAAGTTTCTCTGACTTTGCTAAGTGCTCCCTGAGGGGAAAAATCACCCTGGCTGGGAATCACTATTCTAAAGCAAAACTTCTCAAACTCTTTTGTCTCAAGACCTCTACTTTCTTAAAAATTATTGAAGACCCTAAAGAGTTTCATTTTATGTGGGTCATATGTATTGATTTTTATTGTATTAGAATTTAAAGCTGAGAAAGTTTTAAAGCATATATTGAAGAATAGCAATAATAAACTTAATAGTAACAAAAATTTTAATTAAAAATAACTGTTTTCCAGAATAAAAAAAATAGTGAGAAGAGTAGCAATGTTGCATTTTTTCCCCAAATCTCTTTAATGTCATAGTAGACATTATGAAGACATTTACATTTAATCTGTTGTGAAAAACAGATTTTCTGTAATATCATCTGGATAATAGGGTTGCTTCATAGAGTTGTTAAAAGGGATAGAGCCCTGCGCAGTTTAATAAAACATCATTCGTTGATCATTTGGAAAATATTAGTTCATTGAGTTATGCAGATTTTCCAAATCTTGACACATTTCATTATATATTTCAAGAAATATTTGTTAACATTAATCTCATTAGAAAATTCTTTAAGTATTGGGAAATGATTGATCTCACTGTACTGAATACAAGTTTTTCAAAATTCTTGTTTTCACTCGACAGCTTAAATTTTATCATTGGCTACAAATACTGCCAGTTGTTTTCCTTGAAGTTACAGGTTCATCTTGTTTGTTTTTGAGAAAATATCTGACAAATACTCAGATCAGTCATTTTAAGTAAAAATGGTATTCCATGAAAAAAGCCAGTTCAACTCTTGATGCAAACCATCACAAACATGCTTTTCCACAAAATGACCATTGTTCTCTGTGCAGTGGAAGTCCTTAATGTGTATTTTCCATTTCATCGTACAGAGTATTAAGTTATGTACTCTGGTCGAAATTTGATAAAATTATCTTTACTGCTTCATCAAGGACATTCCTAAGTGAAACTGACATTTGTTTTTTATTGCCAGCATGTGGCAGTTAAGGATACACTAATGACTAGTACAGTTTGCTGTACTGTCTTGATTAGCACTAAGACACCAGTAGTTTTACAAACCATCATTGCTTTTGCACCATCAATGCAATGTCAACACAGTGAAAAAGGCAAATAAGGTTTTAATGTTATTGTGAAAATAGTTTCAACTTTTGCAGCTCTCCTGGGATTCGTGGAACACACATTGAGAACAGCTGTTCTAAAACATGATCTTGTGGCAGCATTGTATCCTGTCAAGGGCCTCTATCAGAATTTAACCAGTCCTCATTCTATTTTTTGCTTTTATCACAGTTCTTATAAGCTAAAAAAAAAATTTTTCATAAAGGTTTAGCTTATAAGAACTGTGATAAAAGAATAAAATTTTAGAAATGGGATTCTAGGTCAAAGGGCATGAATTTTTTTCTTATATTTATGAAATACATTTGATATGTATATTTGCCCTCAAAGATGATTAAACTAATTTATACTTGTGCCAGTTTATTATGAGATTGTATCATGGCTATTGCTGTGCATCATTAATCTAGCCAGTTCAGCCAGTATGTGAAAAATGGTATCACTAAAAAATTTGTTATTGCTTCAGTTCTCATATAACTGGCCCTGATTATTAGAGAGTCTGAATATTCTTATCTTAGTTTTGCTTATTTTGTAGTCTTTCTTTAGGCTGATCACAGCACAACTGATTAAGTTGTAACTTTCTTTGTTAATATAGTCACATTCTCCTAATACCTTTTGAGATTAATCCTTAGTTACCCCATTTGCATTTGGTTGTGTATCAAATCTCAGCCTCAGATTTAGAGCCCTCCCTTAAAGTGGTAGATTATAAAGGTGCTGGTAAACTGTTCTCTAAATTTCAGAACTTGTGAGCCCCACCTTTTTGATGTTTTTCATAGTTAAGGGATAGCACCTGTGTTACTACTTAATTTTTTCTGGTTTGAAAGGAAACTATTATATAATGTCTATGAAATCATTGTTTTAAAAAATTTTTATTAAAATATAGCTGGCATACAATATTATATCCGTTTCAGTTGTACATCATAGCGTTTTGACATTTATATACCTTACAGTGTTATCACACACTAAGTTGAGTAACCGTCTGTCACCATGCAAAATTATCAAAATATTATTGACATATTCCCTGTGCTGTATACAACCATCTCCATGGCTTATTTATTTTTTAATTATTTATTATTATTTATGCCTACAGCACCTGATCTTCTTAGGTGGTCTCCCATCGAAGTACTAACCAGGCTTGACCCTGCTTCCGCGATCAGACAGGATCGGGCTTGTTCAGGGTGGCAAGGCCACAGACCATGGACCGTGGCTCCACTGGGGCGCAAACTCAAGACCTTCTGCGTGTAAAGCAGACGTGCTAACTGCTACACTGTGGAACCACATCTTGGCTTATTTCTTTTATAACTGGGAGTTTGAACATCTTATTCCCCTTTACCTTTTCCTCCCATTCTGCACCCCTCAAATTATAGGTTTTATATTCTAGTTTTTTGTTTGTTTGTTCGTTTTTTTTGCTAATATAAAGTACATAATAAAATCGTTGATCTGCTGTCTGAAATCACCCAGTGGCCTCTCCTTACCACACTTTATTTTAGGAAAAGCAAGGGCTTTGGAATCAAACATCTTAGACTTGAATTCTACTCTGCCTCCACCTGATGGTATGCTCTTAGATAGGTGAGTTTACCTCTTTTGTGCCTCAATTTCTTCACTAGCAAATAGGGATGTTAGAGAAGATGATCTCTTGGGTGTCTTCCAACTCTATTCTCTGATTCTGTTGTAAGTGGATTCCTTTCTGCTCAGGAAGTAGAAACGTTGTCTAGGGATTGGTGTGCTTGTTTAGGATTAAAAAACCCTAGCTCCATTAAATTCCACTATTAGTCACTTAATTTTAGAGAAACCATTTTTATTTTATGGGCACATAGCTGTCTAATAAGGGTGTTGTTGCTACTTTAGTTCTTGCTTCCTATTTAAAGTTCTTCAAGTTAGAAGTCGGCTTCCATCATTGAGGCAAGCCAGTGCCTCACTTTTCACATCTATAAAATGGGGGTAATGTTTATACCCTACTTACCTAATTGGATGTGGAAAAATGAGATAAGAGATATTTAAGTGGACTCAGCTTTCAGAATAAGAGCAATAGATAAGGGCAGGGTATCAGCAGAAGTTCATGCTGATATTCTCTTTTGTGACTACTCCTGTAGTAAAGAGCAAAATCCATATGATACCACCTGTCCTTGTCTCCCCATACTTGCCTGCACTTCTCTGATTTAGAGAGTGCCATTGAACCCAGTTTTGTGACCTTGGGCAAATCACCCAGTCCTAACTTGTCCATGAGCCAAATGCAGCCTTTACTGAGGCCTGCATTTAGCCTGCAAAATCAGGTTGCTGCCTCTTCTTGAAAAATTGGAAGAACTGGCAACATTAAGCCTGCATTCCTCTCTGGTAATCACTGGCTGGAGCTGAGTAGTGGCTTGTCCTTTAAAAAGGGCTGTGTATTCTCCATTCTGCCATTTTGTCTGGCAGCTTTCACTGGCTGCTTGGTCCCTGTTGTATTTGAGAGGCTGGGTTGCATCATGATAAGAAGCAGTCTCTAGAGCCAGATTACCTAGATTCAGATCCCAGTTTGCATTCTTGGTCTCCATGTACTTTTGAGTTATTTAGCTTTTCTGTAGGTTTTATCTGGGTAATAAGGATAACAATACCTGCTTCATAGTGTTGTTGAAAGGATTAGAAGAGACCACTGCACCTAAAACCCTTAGGATTGTCCCTGGCCCAGACTAAATTTAGCTGATGTTAGCTATTGTTGTTGGAGTTCAAATAGCATAATAATTAGCTAACATTTATCTAGCTCTGCTATGTATCAGGCAAAGGGCCAAGACCTTTCACACAGATCTAATTAATCCTAACTTAACACTATAAAATAGGTAGAGTTATTTTCTGACTTATGCATATGAGAGAATACCATTTAGAGGTTTACTTACCTACCTAAAGGTACACAGCTAGTAAGTAGGTAGTAGCAACATTGAGGGTTAAATCTAAATACCTGTATTCTAAGCCTGTGGTTTTAAATGCTGTGCTGTGCTGCCTCATTCTATATCCACCCCTAAAACTGGTCTAATTACAGAAGTGGCAGGCGTGGGCAAATAGAGATTAGTGCTCTTAATGTTTCTGTAAGTGATTTGAAGAGAGAATGCATATAAATATCCCAAATTTATGTATGACATTAGTTCCTTCTGGTAGTGAAATGCCAAACCAGTGGGGGCAAAATGCAGACAACTCTTTTTGTCTGGGTGAAGTGAGTAAGCAGAAAAATGGTAGCTGAATTTCAGAGTAGCTAAGTATAAAATAATACATGAAGAAAAATAACAGACTGCTTGTTGAGTGATGTGCTCCAAGATATTCAATAAGGACTTGAAGAGCCATTTTAGGCAATTATTTGAAGGACAAAAAGGCCAGCAAACATTTCACACCCATTAAGGTAGCTATTATAAAAAAACAAAGAAACAACACCACCCCCATCCCCCAAATAACAAGTGTTAGTGAGGATGTGGAAAAATTGGAATCCTTATCCATTGCTGGTGGAAATGTAAAATAGTGTAACCACTGTGGAAAACGATATGGCAGTTCATCAGAAAATTAGACATAGAATTACCATATGATCCAGGAATTTCATTTCTGGGTAAATAATCAAAAGAATTAAAAACAGACTTGAACAGATCTTTGTACATCTACATTCTTGATAGCATTATTCACAATAGCGAAAAGGTAGGAGCAACCTAAGTATCCATCAACAGATGAATGGATAAAACAAAATGTGGTATGTATATGCAATAGAATATTATTCAGCCTTAAAAAGGAATGAAATTCTAGCACATGCTGCAACATGGATGAACTGAAGACATTATGCTAAATGAAATGTTCTAGTCATAAAAGGACAAATTGTATGAGTCCATTCATATGAAGTTCCTAAAGTAGTCATATTCATAGAGACAGAAATGGTGTCTCTAGAGGTAGAATGGCGGTTGCCAAATGCGGGGGAGGTGGGAACAGAGTTGTTATTTAATGGGTACAGAATTTCAGTTTTGGAGGATGTGGAGAAATTGGAATCCGTATCCACCTGGAGATGAATGGTGGTTGCATAACTGTGAAAATGTTGATGTACTTACTGCCACAACACTCTACACTTTTAGAAAAAGCCAACAAAATTCTAGGCATCTCCAAGAATTAAAATAGGAGATGAAATGGAAAGTGCTTTTCTTCCTTGTGTGAAGCTGTGGAGCATCCTCACTTGGAATTATTAGTATTCTGGTCTCTGTACTTTGGTAGAGGGTTACAACTTGGTCTTAGTCTCGAGGCCTACTTCCTTGGGTTATTAGCAAGTCATTATGTCTCTCTGGATCTTTATCTGGAAAAAGGGCCTATGTAATCCTTACCTCACAAACAATGATGTATATGAATGAACGTCTGTACAAATGTTAATTATTTTCACCTTTGGAAACATAACAGAACAGACTTATTTCTCATTCACAGCTGGACTGTGTGGCACACAGGCTCTGCCTCTATATGGCAAATGCTGCTTCTTAGGTTCAGGAGAGGTATGGTCCACATAAAAGAAGGTAAGGCTTCACAGAGTGACAGTCACACACACTGAAAAGGAGTACTACATAGGCTGTGAAGAAAGCAAGGCTGAATGATTTTCCTTTAGTCTTGGCAAGGTAAAAGAAAACAAATGGACGTAGTTCCATAGTGTAGTGGTTAGCACATCTGCTTTATACGCAGAAGGTCCTGGGTTCGCGCCTCAGTGGAGCCACGGTCTACAGCCATGCTACCCTGAACAAGTCCAATGTCTGATCTCGGAAACTAAGCAGGGTCAGGCCTGGTTAGTACTTGGATGGGAGACCATCTAGGAAGACCAGGTACTGTAGGCATATATAATAATCAAATAAATAAAAAGAAAAACTGTAGCAATATAAAATGATATCTGTAAACCATTTTGCATCTGTCCATGTAAAATTTGTGTATATTTTTGTTTTGTTAAAATATATCATGCTGTTCATACTCTTATGCTACCTAAAACAAGAGTTCGAAAGATTAAGGCAAATTCATGGATGATATTTAAGAAAAACTAGGATGTTTTGAGGAGTGTTTATACTTAATATATACATACTAGGCTAAGTGCTTTTATATATATATTATCTCGATACACGCAACAACCTTAGGAGATCGTTGGTATTTTATTCATTTTACACTCGTAAAATTGAGGCTGGAGAAGTAGAATAATTCACCCAAGGACATATAGATAGTGAAGATCTGAATCCAGATGCTTATTCCAGAGCTTGCACTCCTGTACCCTTTTATAGTATCACCTTTGCTGCCACTCAAAGATGAAATCCACAGTGGATCTAATCCCATTGTGCCATTTAAAAAAAAATGTTTTGAATAGTTAATACAGTTACTAACAGTTTATATCTTAGTGTTTATTCCATGTTAGTATAGACAGAGCTACCTCGTGCTTTTTTTTGCCCACATACATAGTACTTACATGAACAGTAAACTTTTTGCACTTTTTTTATTATGGTAAAACATACATAACAAAATTTACCATTTTAACTATTTTTAAGTGTATTGTTCAGTGGCATTAAATACATTCACAGTGTTGTGCAGTCATCGCCACCATTCATTTCCAGACCTTTTTCATTCTCCAAAACTGAAACACTATATAGATTAAACAACTCTCCACTGCCCCTCACCCCAGGCCCTGGCAGCCACCATTCTACTTTATGTCACTATGAATTTGACTACTCTAGGTACCTCATATAAGTGTAATCATACAGTATTTGTCCTTTTGTGTTTGGCTTATTTCACTGAACGATAATTTTAACCAGACTTCTGTTGATGGACATTTAACTGTTTTGGTTTTTGCTCTTCAAAGAATGTTGTGGTACTGGAGCATTTGATTCAGAATGCTCTCTGTTCTGTCCTTTGCTTGGCTGACTTTCTGAGGAAATTCAAAGCAAATTCTTTCCTTCTGTGCCTCAGCTTTTCTGGGCTATAAAATAAGAAGAATGTTAAATAATCGCTTTTGTTACAGTGTGGTGTGAGGGCCTGCATAGTTTCTGCTTATAATTCGTGAACATATTGAAAAAGAGTACTCTTTAAATATAAAGTCCTTCTGTAACTACAAAGCTGCTTACCCACTGTGATTATAGTACATTTCAAGATGAATTGATGAGTTTGGTACAGAATTAAATCAACCCCAAATGATCAGCATCAGAATAGCTGTGTTCTCTTGGGGTTCCCAGATGTGTTGAAACTAAGCAGTTTTTTGTAGGAGACCAGACCTAGAAGGCCTAACCTCTGCTTGTTCCTTGCCTGGCGCTGGCGCTGAGCAGAAAGGCCTCGTCTTCCTATGAGGTCCCTGTGCTCCCCCTGAGGTACCCCCAATAGGCTGGGCGTGACCCCACAAGCACCCAACTGCCAGGCTCACGGAGCTGACTTAAAGAATCATACTCTTCACTTGGATTATTTGTAGGTCAGAAAAAAGCTCTGCTTTTTTTTTTTTTAACTAACCAGGTGATTCACAGAATCATATAGATCTTTTTTCATATTTGAACTAATTTATCTTTGCTTCACCAGCTCTCCTTTGCTTTGTGAAGTCAGATTTGGGCACAGCTGTTTTGCTCCCTCTACTGGTTTAAAAAAAAGCAGCCCAGCAATTTCAGATTATGCCTCAGTTTGCACCCATTGTGTTTTTTGCCAACACATGGTTGAAAAGTGTTGTCTTTGCACGGGGCTCTTAATACTTTGCCTAAGGAAATGTGGGGGGATGTGCATCTTATATCTTCTGACATTAATCTTGAGGGCAGAGTAGAAGATGCAGACCCGACCATAGTGATAACTTCTGCCTCCGTGATTCCAATCTTCATGGACTTGGGCTGTCATCATGTTAAGTGCTAAGGATACATCATTTAAATCATCCCAAGGCACTCTACAAATAACCATGCATTTTAAATTAATAAGTACTTATTTGATGGAATTAAATCCTATAAAAGCCTAGAATGAACATGAAATATAGTGTCTGGGTAATGGGCAAGACCCTTTGTCTGAGAATGGTTATGACTTTGAGTGCATAGGTTATAAATATTCTTTTTCTAAAAGAATGAAATCTTGCCATCTGCATCAACATGGATGAACCTGGAGGGTAGTGTGCTGAGTAGAGTGAGACAGAGAAAGACAAGTATCATATGATTTCACTTATATGTGGAATCTAGAGAACAGGATAAACAAAACAGAAACCAGTTCATAGATAGAGCATTTTGATCGTTGTGAATTGGGCATGGGATTAGGGGTATGGATAAAGAAGGGAGAGGATTAAGAGGTACAAATTGGTAGTTACAAAATAGTCATGGGGATATATAGAGTATAGCATGGGGAATATAGTCAGTAGTATTGTAATAACTATATATGGTGGCAGATGGGTACTAGATTTTTTGGAGTGGTTACTTTGTAAGTTATATAAATGATTAATCACTGTGTCGTACACCTGAAATTAATAATATTCTATGTCAACTGTAATTGAAAAAATAAAAATATAAAAAATTTAAAAAATCAACAGAAGTTAAAACTATATTCAATGATCATATTTGTATGTAAAAAGAAAAATCCTTCTTATTGAACTTTTTAAAACTGGTCCACTACGGCCATGCCACCCTGAACAATCCCAATCCCATCTGATCTCGGAAGCTAAGCAGGATCAGGCCTGGTTAGTACTTGGATGGGAGACCACCTAGGAAGACCAGGTGCTGTAGGTGTAAAAAATAAAATAAAGGGATTTTAAACTGACAAAGGCTTTGCAATCTGTGAGGTCAACCAAAGGTTGCTTTGCCTAAAAAAAAAAATAAAAAAAACCCAACTGGTCCAATTCAAGAGGTAGTGCTGCTTGGCATAGATTTTAGTGAATAAATATAGAGGTGCCCTCAATTATATTTCTTTGCCATAAATATCCCGCACATCCTAGAGAGTCTTGTTTTCTCTTTCTATAATGAGTGTTAAAAAAAATACCCAAAATATTTTATTTTATTTTATGGAAATGTTCAAGCATACACAAAAGTATAGTGTACTCATCTACAACAATTATCAATATTTTAATTACCTTTCCCCCTACCTTTTTTTCTAGAATACTTTAAAGGAAATTCCTGACATGCACTTCAGTATGCATCCTTAACTGATGAGGACTTTTTTCTTTTTTAACATGACTACAATGTCATTATTATACCTAAGAGATATAGCGGTATTTCCTTACTATCATGAAATATTTAAACATAAAGGTCGATATTAATCATATGTGACAAAATGTTGATTTGTTCAATTTACTTTCAGTCCATTGTTTTTTTCCAAAAGAAACAAAACTACAGATATGATTAAAGTGTCCTTTTACTGTATGTGTGTTTATCCATAAAAAAATGGTATTTTTCTATATACTTAAAAATACATACTTAATGTTAACCTTTTACATATCCTTATGAAATCTGCTTTTATTATTTACCATTAGGTTTTTAAGATTTATTGATGTTGGTACATGTATCTCATTTTAACTGCTGTATGGTGTGCCATTTGGTTTAGATTTCATTTGTATTTGTATTCCAATGGAAGTTATCAATTTATATATTGATAGATATTTATGTTGTCTACATTATTTTTGCTGTTATAAGCAATGGTGCTGTGAACATTCTTGTATACTTCCTCATGTCACTTTGTAAGAACGTATTTAAATTATAATTTACATTTCCCTGATTTCTACAGAGGTTCAGAGCCTCTGTAATATCTGTTGGCTATTTGGGTTTCCTCTTCTATGAGTTATCATCTTTACCCCTTTTCCCAGTAGTTTTCAAAATGAATTTGTAGGAATTCTTTGTGTTTTCTATATAATAAGCCATTATCAGTTTTGTGCATTGCTACAATCTTTATAATTTTGGGCAGTCTTTTCCAGATACCTAACCCTGGTCCCTCAGTTTACTCCAGTTAAGTTGGCTTCTATTTTTATTCCTGTGGTCCCTTGTTTTATTCTCACCTACACATTTTTGAGTTTGCTACCAAGGCAGAGAATTCCTTCAGTTATCCATTAAATGAATTTGCTTTGTCAGTTATGGTTCATTTTTTGCTCTATAAGTCAGGCAATCTAGAATAGTGGTTAAGAGTGGAATCTTAACTGCTTGAATCTTAACACAGCCACTTACTGTGTGACCTTGTTAAGTTACCTAAGTCTTTTGTACTTGGCTTTATAATCTATAAAACCCATGAGAGTAGAGCTATTATGATCCCCATTTTACATTTGATGAAACTCAGGCTCAGGGAGATTAGATTTGAAACATGAGTAATAGAAGAAACTTGTGGGCCTCTTTATCTTTTAATTTTCCATGTTTGATAGAAACATTGGCACAAATAAATATTTCTTTAATTTAAGATACAGAGTGGTAAAAGCAATGATAAGTCCCTGACCTGTGGCCTCAGTGATAAGGAAAAACAGTTAGAGACTAAGGAGAACTAATGTGCCCATGGCCTGTCTAAATCTATTAATAGGATAAAAACTCCTTTGTGTCTTTTTTCATTAAAATAAAACAAAAACCCAAACCTTTATATTTTCATGACTTTAACTTGTAAAAGATATAGAATTTAGATAACCTTATCCCAGGCTTGAGAACTCATAGTTGAAATAGCAAATCATAAATACAGAACACTGTGAGCCACAATTAAGGGATCATTTGGTAGACAATGAAATGCTTTTGGAGGACACACAACTTGATTTTGACCAATAATGGAAGGGAGAAGGAACCCAAGAAACAAAGGAACTCAAGGAGCAAAGGCAACTTTTTTCTAGAGGAAGGAGAATAAGTATGATTTGGCTACCGTGTCTTCTATTTTCTATTAAAGGAAATATGTTTATGGCAAAAAGTCAAGTAGTACAGGAAGGTATAAATTAAAACATAAAAGTTTCCTAACAGTATATACCCAAAAGAATTGAAAGGAGGGACTTGTACAGATATTTGTATACCCATTTCTTAGCAACATTATTTGCAAGAGCCAAAAAGTGGAAAGACTCAAATGGTGTGTATGTGTATATATGTGGTGTGTGTATTTACATATATAATGGAATATTTTTCAGCCTTAAAAAGGAATGAAATTTTGATGCATGTTACAATATGATAGAACCTTGAAGACATCATGCTAAGTGAATAAGCCAGACACAGACAAATATTAGAGGAGTCTACTTATATGAGCTGCCTTAGAGCAGTCAAATTAATGGAGGAGGAAAGTAGAACGGTGGTTACTGGGGGCAAGGGGGAAGTTATTGTTTATTGGGTACAGAGTTTCAGTTTAGGATGGTTTAAAGTCCTGGAGATGGATAGTGGTGATGGTTGCACAACAATGCAAATATACGTAATGCTACTGAATTGTAACTTAAAATGGTTAAAATGGTAAATTTTATGTTATATTTTACTGTATTAAAAAGTCTTCAAAAACTCTATAATGGTGTCCATTGTAAACAACTTTTATAACCATCTACATATACAAATGAAAGCACAGATATGCAAGTATAAGCATATTCATTCAATGTCTGCTCTTTGGGGCACTGGTTTAGGTGTCGAGGACTCCACAGTAAATAAAACTGACAAGGTTCCTGCTGTCATAGAGCTTTTAAAAAAATTAGTTTTACATGAGTTTTACTATTTTCATCTTATCTTTCCCTTCAACAAAGACTTGCATATCTTTGGGGGTTAGTTCTTATTAATGCCCTTGCAGGGATGTGCTATAATTTGTGGCTATTGTATTGAATGGAGGAGGGAAGACAGGTATAGAACTTGCTATGGTTTACTGCCTGTTTTTGCTCCTGTTATACTCAAATTTTTATTAGAAATGTATTATAGTCTTGTTATAAAAAGTCGAAAATGCCAAATATATAAAGTGAAAGTAAAAACCCTCTATTCTGTCCTCTGCTTCTCTTTTAATCTTATTCCCTGGAAGTAGTAACCACTGTTAACAGTCTGCTGTTCATTCGTCCAGACATTTTAAATGCATCTGCAAATACATGGAATATATAGAAATTACATATTCTCATTCTTTAGGAGCTGGCTCAGGTAGTGTAATATTCCTCATTTAATTCAGACTATTGAGAGTTATGCAAACGAAAGAGCTAGACTGAGCTATATGAGAGCTGGCTTCTGTCTGGATCCTTCTACTGTGACAGACAGGCAGTTCCTTAGTTGTCATTTATACGGTGTCTCATAGTCAATGAGATCACATCAAGGAGTGTGCTTTGAAAACTAATCTGCTACAAATATTTAAGTTCTTTGGTTGTAAGCACTAGAATCCAACTTAGGTTCTGTTAGATGCTACCCACCCCCCTACAAAAAAAAAAAAAGACATTAGTGGAAAGATTTTAGGTAGCAAGTGAAGAAATATTTAAATAACTGGGTCTCTGGAAAGTCAGGAACAGAGAGTAGCTTTGAGGATTTCAGTATCCGTGCTTATCTTTTTCCATTTATAAGACTGTATGTCTAATATTTAATTCCCGGGGGAGAAAGTGAGTAGCTTAGAGGCCATGTGTCTAACTAATGGTTAAGAGGGTAGAGTCCTGGGTTTATGTGCCCATCAGAATCTCATGGAATTGGGGAGACGCAATTTTGGAAAGGGTGGGATTCAAGGCTGGCAAAATCTAGTGTCAGCCTTGAAATGTCAGCTGTTTTAACCTTTGATTCTTACTCCCCTCTCAAGGAGGAGATGATCGCCGGGTTCTGCTATGGCATATGGAACAAGCTATCCACTCTAGAGTCAAGCCCATACAGCTGAAAGGAGAGCATCATTCCAACATTTTTTGCCTGGCTTTCAACAGTGGGAACACCAAAGTATTCTCTGGAGGTGAGACTAAGTGAGATTTCCCCACTGGAAAATTCACTGTGACTGAATTTTACATAAAGGAGAGAGAAAATAACTCCTTATTTTTCTTCATTTGATTGAGCTGTTGAATTATGGGTTTTTAATAGCTTGTCTTTGCTACATTACAGCAATTTAGACACATGTATTAGAGTCATCCATCTTCCTTCCTTCTCTTTCTCCCCCTTTTTCCCTCTCTTCCTCCCTTCATTTCGCTCTCTTTCTTTCTGTCTTTTTTTGGTAGAAAGCTTTTACATTGCAATCTGGTACACAGAAGTACACACACATGTTTGAAATAATACTTAACCTTACTATGTGTGGTACACTGATTTTTTTTATTCTTTTCTATTTTATTTTTAAAGATTTTAAAGGTTGTGACTCAAATTGGTGTCATTACCCATGATGGCTCCTGTTTGAAAAACATTGTATTAGAGTGCAATTGGAATGGCTTATGCTCAAGCCAGTTTCTTGGTGATGGCTTTCATCAACCACACTCCTTTCTGACCACCAGATTTCTAGCCCTGCCCTCTCTCCTGCACTGCAGTTTTCTCCACTGAATATCTACTTATATGTTCCAAAAGTAATTTAAGTGCAACAGATCTAAAACTAAGATTATTAGTCCACCTCCCCTGCACAAATATTTCCTCTTATTCCCTGGATTCCCTTTCTGAGTTATTATCACCATTCACCCAATTATTTAAGCTATTAGGTTTAACTTTCAGAAACTGCTGACACTGAAGCACTTTCAACTTAAAAAATGATAATTTCACATGGTTCAGCCTAACAGAAATTGTGAAGTCATCCTCAAACCTGTCTTTCTCATTTACACATCCTGTTAGTCACCAGCTAAAACTGAGAGGCTCTCATTCATCTTCTAGTTTCTGTTCCCTTTCTATATGCACTGCCCTGATTCAGGTCCTCATCTTTGGCCCTGGACTATTGCAATGTCCTTCTGTCATTTCTGCAACCAGTCTCTACTCCTTCTAATTCATTGCTTATGCAAGTTTTCTTTTAAAAATAAAGTTTTAACCATGTGAACATTTGACCCTACGATGTCCACAGGATAAAGTCTAAACCCCAGTCTGCCTCTCTGGGCTCATCTCCCTCTCCCTGCATCTTGTACTCTAGCCCACTAAACCACTTGCCATCTTAGGTGCCCTTGTGCCTTTTGCTTATGCTGTTCCTCCATGAGTCATGATTAATTGTCAAGTCCCCACCACTTCCCCTAAGTCTTTCGTTGGTAAGAGTTTGAGTTATTTGAGTTTCTGTTCACATGTCTCCTTCCTCATAAAAACATTCTCCCCTTCTGCCTTCTACTTTCACCCTGCTCATGAAGGAAATGAAATAATTGCTCCTTTATCTGTGTCCCCATTTTAAGCATACTGCTACGACAAGATAAACAGTCCTGTTGCTATTAGTTGTCTGTGCAGTTGGACTGTGAGTTCCTCAGGGGCTGCGCAGAATCTTATTCTCGTATCCCCAGCACCTTGGATGTGCCTGTTACCCAGAAGACATTAGCATGGGTTTGATTTACTTGGTATGTACCCACAATAGAGTTTACAGCCAGGGATTTAAGATGACGTGGGCCATTGCTACTTTTACTTTCTAGTTAAATGCTTTCAGCATAGAGTGAGGATTTTTTTACTCTCTTTTCATATTTAGGTTACTTTTGGCTAAATAAACTATTTGAAGGCAGGACTATACATATCATGAATGTAATAATTTTAGATTTCTCGATGGGATAAGGAAAAATGAAAGAGACAGAAATTGTGAATAAAAACTTTCCCATCATTTAGAATTACCCAGTCATCAAATTTTAATTCTGTAAGAGATGATGAGGATGTGAATGGTAGCAAACATTTATTGGGGGCTTGTTAAGTGCTCAGCCCTATTCTGAATGCTTTTACAAATGTGCCCTTATCCTCACAATAAAACTGTGAGCATAGAAAGGTTACAGATATTATTCCAGGTCTCACAGTTAATGAGTGTTTTGCTTAAAAAATAAATGAATTAAAAATTAGGCTTGAATTGATTTAACCCTTGGTCATTTACTCTTTTCCTTAATGACCACAGTTTTTTTTTTTAAATCTACTGGACAATACATTTTGGGAACTGTTATTATATTATACCTAGTTGCTATTTTACTTTTAAAATTCTCTAAAAGAATGCCCTATATTATTTTTATAAATCTTTTTCCTAACACTTCTAATTTGTATTAATATTGGCTTTGTTCATATTGAATTTTCCCTGGAAACCTTAAAATACTAAATTGTAATATGGACAGGGATGACTTTGCAGGAATGATCAAATGTCTACTTTTTTCCCTTATAGGAAATGATGAGCAAGTTATTCTCCATGATGTTGAAAGGTAAATAGATTGTTAGTATTTGAAGGTGATAACTCTATTTTTCATATGAAGAGAGGCGAATGTCTCTTTAGACTAAAAAGTTTTTGTTTTTTTTTTTTTTGAAGAAAACGTGAAACCAGCCATTCTTTTCTGAATAAGATTCTTTTAATAGTTTAGAAATAAAATTTCGATTAAAAAAAAGATTTGTAAAATTGGTTTGCAATTATAGTTTTTAGGTGAAAATTTAAAGAGAGAGTTGGAAGAGAAGGAAACTATTTTATAGTAATAATAATAACAGCTAATATTTATGTGCCAGACACCATTTTAAGTGCTTTGCATATGTTAATTTAACCCTCACAATAATTTTATGAGGCAATACTGTTATGATCTCAATTACATATGAGAAAACCTAAGGTCAGGTGGTGCTAGGATCTGAACTTAGGCAGCCTGACCTCACAGCTCTTACATAGAGTGCCGGTCTGTCAAAAGATCCTTCTTCTACGCAGCTAGCATCAGACCTGGCTACTTTAAAGCTTTCCCTTGCTTTTTGGAAATCAAGTACCACCCTAAAATCTGTACACAAGCAGATGCATTCTGTAGTGACAACACGAAACTCATCTGTTGAGTCATTTTAAATATATTCACTTAATGCAAAAAGCAAATTTAATATGAAATCTGTAAAAAGTCTCTTCAGTGGTACTTTTATTTTTTCACCTGAAAGTCAAATGTCTACTTTAAAAGGAAATATAATATCCTTTGGGTTTAGCTAGGTTGACTTTGTCCTGGAAATGAAAGGGAATTCCACCCTGGGAACTAGAGGGCTGGGACTGCACTGTTAGTGTGTATGTGCCTGTGTGCCTCTCTCTGCTTTCTGTCTCCCAGCAGTGAGACCTTGGATGTGTTTGCTCATGAAGATGCAGTATATGGCTTGTCAGTGAGCCCAGTGAATGACAACATTTTTGCCAGCTCCTCAGATGATGGCCGAGTTCTCATCTGGGACATCCGGGAGTCTCCCCATGGAGGTAGGGTCGCTGTGCAAAAGGATATTGGATTGTATTGAAGAGTTTGATATCAGGTTCATTGCAGATCCAATTTATGACCTGAGTAGCCTGGATGGGAGTGATGTAAAGGGAGAGGAAACTTTCACATGGGGGCATATATGTGTGTCTCTGGAGGTCCCACCCTGCCCTTAAGTCAGAAGTGAAGCCCCTTGCCAGTCCTCTCCAGCCACCAGGGAATCTCCACAAACCCTATACCTGTAGTAAATACCATCGTATCTTGGTGCTTAGTGGCCCCAAGGAACAAAAGATGCGGTGCCTCACTGTGGAGGGTAGCAAGCAAGGGCCAGCTCTATGCGTGCTTCTAACATTCTCACATTCTTGGTTATTTACAGAAAGGGAGTGTTATGCATTTTCTTGTATCCTAATTTTAGATTTGTTATTTTGCTGAAAGAACCACAGAACCTCACCTTAACTGTGTATAGAAACTTAAAATGATGGTAAATATACTCCATTTATGGGGATGAGTTCTTATCTGGGTGAGTTCCTCTTCCAAATGTGCTCTTTGAGTCTCTGAAGTGTAAAATGAATTGTTTTGTTGAATTTCTCTTAAGTTCTTCCGGAAGTTCATCCTTTCAGCTCATTTCCTGCAAAGAGATTTCTCTCTGTAACTCTGCCTGTCTTCAAAGGCTCTTTCCTCCAGCACTACCCTTAGTGCCACCCCATCCCCCACCTTTGGTACATCTTTGTCATGATTATAACTGTGTATATAGAGTTACTTTCCTGCCTGCCTTGTCTGGCAGGATCCAGGCCTTTTTTACTATATTGAACATTTAACATGCTGGGTTGTACTCATTACTGAGGTTCATGCTATAAGAAAAGCTTGTTCTTAGGGTCAGGCAGATAAAGTAACTGCAAGCAGCAGCTGTGGTTGGGTTACCATGTGCTTGGGAGGTGAAATTCTCCTTTGTCTGAACTACCTGCTGGCTGATATGACTGATTTCCCTACGCTCCACCCCATAGAGGCCTGTGAAGTATCACATATGGAAGTTATAGACTGGGGAATGTTTTCTGTCTGCTGCTTCTAAACAACTTCCACAGGAGTATGTCCTCCCAGGTAGCGAGTAATTTTTCCTCACCTGGAGCCAGCTAATATATGCAAAGGACTGCAGGATTTCTAGGTAAAGTTAATTAGGAGCTGGCTGGATGCAAGAAGTTCAAGTATTGGGTGCCCCAACCCCACACTTTTCTTTTAGTATTACAAGACTGGGAATGAAATCATAAAATTCTAGATGGACACCATTTTCTTTCCAACTTAGGGAGCAATATGACCAGAAGGGAAAACTGCACTATTGTTTTTACTTGTCTTCATTTTTCTCATTGATTTGCTTTGTTTTCATTAAATCTTTGTATAGTTTTAAAACTTTTAATTTCTAAAGCTAATGAATTTAGATTAAGGTATAATAACCCTACCGGTAATTGGATGAATTTTTTCAGGTCATGTGGTGGCATTTAACTGTAAAATAGCTTACCCATTTACAGTGACCATGTCTGTTTTGTCACAGGATCTGAATAGGTGCTATATATATTTCTGAGTATTACAACTTAAAATTTGTATATGTTTAAGCTGCTGTGTGCAGAAAGTGTGTGATAGGACTTGTGGGGACCTTGTGAGTAAGGGTGACCAAATTGGAGTTCTGGCCCATCAGGGTGGTTATTAAAGGGTGTGCTATTACTCGCATTTACATTCCTGCTTATCTGCCTGCCACTGGCCCAAAGGTGCCCAAAATGGACTGATTGAAATTTCTCTTTCCACAGAACCCTTCTGCCTGGCAAACTATCCATCAGCCTTTCATAGTGTCATGTTTAACCCTGTGGAGCCCAGATTATTGGCTACAGCCAATTCAAAGGAAGGAGTGGGACTCTGGGATATTCGAAAACCTCAGAGGTAAGATGTTAAAACTTTTCCCTGCCTCCACTCCCAGGTAATGTGATTAGCCAACAAGGGTTGTGAGAACTTGTTTGGCAGTTGATCTCAATTGGACGTCTCCTAATATGTGCTGGTGTCTCTGAAGCCAGGGAAGCCCTGTTCCCAAGGGAGAGGCAGAGTGAGAAACCCATACTCCTTGCTAAAGAAGAGCCTGGACTCAAGACAAGATTAATTCTAAGCAAATACATGAAGTAGGGAAAGCGTCTCTTCAGTACTGTCTTCTGTGTTCAGGCCAGGCTTCCCCAGATACCTGGGAGATTTGTTAGGGGATAGTAGGAGTGAGGGGATATGTCAAACTCATGCCCACTGAACCAGGGATTCTTAACCTTAGGCTGGAGGTGTTCCCTTGATGGGCTTTGGAAGAACTATGAACCCCCGTAACTGCATGGAAATTATACTCGTATTTATCTAAGTGCATTTTTCTGAGAAGAGAGTTTGTTTGCTTTTTTTCAGTTTTTCAAAAGGACCAGCAACTAAAACAATAAAGGTTAAGATTCATTGCACTGACTACAGTGTTAGGGATGTAATACGTTTCTTCGTCCGTTTGCATTATTAAAAGAGTACACTTAAGACAGTCCTGAACTAATGGTATGAATCACTAACGGGAATTTTAGGCATTAATAAAGGAAATATGTGGATTTGGGCAAGTGGGAGGCTTTTTATCCTGTTCCTTAAATCTCATGGGGGAGGGACACCTTTTATAGCACCTGTACATAAAGCTGGCCTTGCTTTATGTAAGACTTAACATGCATTACTAGCTCCTCTGGAGATTCTACACGGAGGTAACCTCCTACTTTGTCAAGCAGTATTGCAGAAGAATATCATGGAAAGTGAGGTTATGGTTTATTTCCTGGGCCTCAGATGAAAGAGGCAAGTAAGTACAGAGGATTATCTTCCTTGGTGGTTTTTAGTCCTAGCTAATTCTCTCCATGGGCCAATCAGAGGGGGTTGGAACCATTGCAGCAGATCTGTATAGCCCAGAGGGGCATCCCTGGTGTTGAGCAGGGTTTCCTGAGGCTCCATAAGGCAGCAGAGATTTTTCCTGTCCTTTCTGTTGCATGTATATCTGCCTCTTGCTTTTCTACTTTGCTGAAATGCGTGGTGTCAGGACCCCCATTGTGCCTTAGGAAGCTTGTTCTCTGCCTTTGTCTTGTGTTCAGCTGTAGCATTCTCTGCCACTTCAGACTTAGGAACAACTGTTCTGCCTTATCCATACTACAAAAGGCAGGATTTGGACTAATTACGTCAGCCTTCTCTCAATCTACTATGTCCCATACTTATAATTGTAATGAATAGGTGGCAACTGGAGTGGAGCCCTGAGCTATTCATCCTCAGCGGATAGCTTGAGTAGTTCATGATGTCATAGTGAGTGTCTTGAGAGAAGAGGGGGGTTTTAATTCTGCTCCTGATTTTCTCCCAGCAGTTTCCTATTATGTGTTATATTTGGGCCCTCCTCTCCTTTCCACTTGTCTCTTCACGACATATGGCTTCTTTTTTAAAAATTCTAAGGAGTGTAATGAAAAGAAAAAAAAGCTCATCTTCACATTATCTCTCCTACTTTTATGTTTTTTAAACGTTTGTATATTAATGTGATTCTTTTCCTTCCTGATCTCTTGTTACTCTCTCCAAAAGTAAAAACCGCAGTGAACAGTTTCTTATGTATCTTTCCAGAACATAATTTAATGCATATAACAGCATGTATGTTTATCCCTTAAAAAATTTATACTAAATGATCCATGTAATAATACCTACTGTTCTCAACTTCTTTTTTCAATTAATAATATGTATTGGAGCTTTATTCATATCAACACATACAGATCTAGCACATTCTTTTAATGGCTGCATGATATTCCATTTATATGATGTACCCAACAACCAGGATTTCTTGTTATCAGTTTGGGCCATAATAAACAATGCTGCATTGAACTTGGTTGCACATCTATCTCCGCCTACCTTTGCAAAAATATCTGTAGGGAATTGCTGCACCATAGGTTATATGTCTTTACATTTTTGATAAAAATTGTTAAATTGTCCTGCCATCACCAAAGACTGCACCGATTTACAGACCCACCAACTGTGCATGAGACCACATGTTTCTCCAGAACCTCACCAACACTTAAACTGTTGCTAATCTTATGGGGAAAAATATTACTTTCTCTTTTTGATTACTTCTTCATTTATGGGTAAGGTTATATGGTTTCTTTGGTAATTTATCATTTTCAAAGTCCACATGAGAGAAAAGTCATCTAATAAAGCTAACTGGCAATCTTGTCTGATTTGTGTGTTATAAAAGAGCATAATGCCGTGGAGAGTAGGATGTTTTTACCTGTTTCTTTCAACTTTTCTGAGGTTCTGTATGGTTTTATGGATATGAAGCAGAAAAGGGGCATGAAATATTCATGGAGTCCAGTTCTTCATCCACGGGTGTTTTGTAATTAAATTTCAGATTTTTGTTTGAATTCTCTCAGTACAGTTGGTGTTGGGGAGGAAGAGAGGGCCCTTTGTCTTTTCCATGCAGGATTAATTATGCTGAGTTGGAATAGATGATTTGTCGCCTAAACACAGCTGCCTAGAAAATCCAACCCAGATCTCGAGGCAATTCTGAATCCCCTAGGAGGACAAGCCTGGAACTGGATAGGTCTATTTCAGGGATACTTAAAGTCAAGGGAAAGATTTTAGGGAATTTGTGAATCCTTGATAATTGTAGGTTAAGTTGTGTGTGCTTATGTATCTGAATGAGCACACGTGGAATTTTTTTTTTTCTAGGGACAGAGAGAGAGCATGTACGAGGTTCTCATAAAGACCCTTGACCTCTAAGAGGATAAGTCACTTGATGTTCTGAAGATTATAGATTTAGAGCTTATTATGGTTCCTTAGGCAGGCTAATAAGTGACTAGCTTGGGCATGTGAATGCATTCTTGGCTCGAGAGGGCTGGCTGGTAAAATGTCAGCTCTAGAAGGAACTTTAGTTATCATTTGATCTGATTTTCTTATTGTACAGAACTAGCCCAGCAGGGCAAGGGGAAGCAGAGCTTGATGGTTTAGAGTGTAAGATCTGAAGCCATACATCCTGGGTGGAAATCCAGGCAGTACACTTTAATAGCCATGTGATCTTGAGCAAGTTACTTTACCTCTCAGTGCCTCATAATAATAAATAATAGCTAACATTTGTTAAGCATTACTTGCTAGAGATAACAATTGTATGAATAATTCCTTATTTAATCTTTATGATAGTCCTATTCCTGTTTTAATGATAAAGAAATCAAGACACAGAGAGATAAATTAACATCTGTGTGTGTGTGAGAGAGATACCCCCTTTTTTAATCAGTTAGAGTCCCTGTGCATTCTAGTTCATCTGTGCCTCCTTGCATTAGAACTTTGTTAGAATTTGTCTCAGATTTTTCTACTACAGACCTGTCTAGTTCTGAAGTCTGAGTCCTTTAGACTTTCTGCCTATAAAAGTTAAACCCCTTTTCACTGTTTTCTGGCCCAGCCCCTGTCTATATGCTGGCTTTCCTAGTTTCTTGTTCTTCTAACCCTAGAAACTTGCATTGCTATTTATTTTGTTAAAAAGCTTTAGAATAGAGATTGTAAACTTGTTGCTCATAGGCCATATTTAACCCATAGAGATGTTTCATTTGGCCTGTATTGGTGGTCCTCAACCTTTCCGGCACCAGAGACCGGTGCTCCTACGAGGGTCTAATGCCTGATGATCTGAGGTGCAGCTGAGGTGATGATGCTAGCGCTGGTGAGAGGCTGCAAAGACAGATGAAGCTTCCCTTGCTTGCCTGCCGCTCACCTCCAGCTGTGTGGCCTGGTTCCTAACAGGCCACGGACTGGTACTGGTCCGCAGCCCAGGGGTTGTGGACCCTTAGCCTATATGATGTAATAGTGTTGGGAAAGTTGTACAGAAAAATCAGTTTCTAACATTTCTTGAAAAAAATCAAAAGATCCAATATCATTGGAACTTTATTATATGGCAACAGTCAGCTGAAGCTGAGTCATGAATTCTTTAAACCTTTAAAGGGACGTGTTAAGGATCCTACCACTCTTTGGTGTCTTAATCCCACTGTGCTTCCCTCATTTACATTACTTGCCTGGCCCTGTAGTCACTGGAGTTTGAAGGGTCTGCTTTAGGGATTTTAGTGCTAATGAGTGGGTCATAGGGTGGGGAGCTTGAACGAGACTGGATAAGAGAAGACTTCACATATACAAGTGTACATTGCATGTTTGGACAAGGTTTTACTTATTTCATTTAGATTATTTCTGCTGATGTCCTCACAATCATCTTCTCCTTTGTCACTGTTAACATCCCAGTTATATCTTGCTTGGACTGTTGCAGTGGTCTCTGAACAGTTTTCAGACCTGAGATCATCTAACGTCTAGAGCGTTTAGGAAAAGTGAAGTTTCCCCCGCTGTGAACTCTCCTTGTCTCACCCTTTTCATTGCCTATTTTGCTGTCTACTCACTTACCACCTCTCTTCTCTTCTCATATCTTTAGTTGCTGTCAGGAACTCTTAGTTCTGTGACAGGTAACAGTGTCTTGCTTTGACAAGGATAATAAAGAGAATGGTTCTTTCCCACTCAATAATAAAACTAGGGCAAGCCAGGAATTCCTGTAAAGACTTGCCTTATAAGAGGATGCTCTTAAGTGTTGCATGAATGACACATCTGAAATGGGCAGTGAATGCAAATTTATACTATCAGAAAGAAATTACTCTTAGGACCTTGCCTGGCTTTGGGGGCCTCTAGGTTAAATGTCTGTTCTACAGGGCCAATCTTGTTTCTATAGAGGCTAAATTAAGTGTAACTCCTTGCTCCACCTCATCTCCCCAAATGCTGCGTGATGATGTGGCTTTCTTATCTCTCCCAGGAGTGAGCGTAGGGATGGAGTGTCCAGGGGCTGCCAAGCCAGGGCCTCACCTATGCCTTACCTCTGCCTTCATTAGTGCCACCTCCCTGCCTCCTCCTCTCCCCACTTCCTCCTCTCCGTGTGCCTCAGAATAAATGGGTTGAGTGCCCAAGGAGGCTATCTGAATGGGGAAGGGAAGTGGGAGGACCTGGGGCGGGTTCTACTCACCCCCCACTGCAATCCATAGGAGCTCTAGCCAGGGCCAGAGAGAGGAGGCCCCTGGCTCTGTGATGTCTTCGCCCCTATTGCTGCTGCTGCTGTCTCATTTTAGCCACCTCTCCTGCTCCGTCCCTTTTTCCCCACTGCTGTCCACAGTGAGTAGGAGGAAGGTGAAGTTCCCAACCCTTCTACCTTCCAGGTGTGTGTTACTTGGTTTTTAAATGATTGTTTGGAATAAAACCCTCAAGAAATAAACTTTCAGTGGATACCGGGAAAAAAAAAAAAAAAAGTGTAACTCTTTGCTTTCTAAACAACCCAGACAATCTTTGCCACATTGCGTTTGAAGGTTGCTCATACTATTATACAGAAAACAGAGCCTGGGATGCAGCTTCAGATGCCGGAAAAAGCTCTGATGTTTTTTGAAACTTTAAAGAATGAGGCTCTCTGGACCTTGGCCTCCTCTCTCTCAGAATGCAAGACTATTAGGATAGACAAAGATTTATTAAATTTTTTAAACAGGACCCAAAAAGCACTATGTATGAAAGGAAAAAAATCTAAATTAGATTTCATTCAAATTGAGAACTTTTGTTCATCAAAGACACCATTCATTAAGTGAAAAGATGAGCCAAAGAACAAACCATAATCTGGGGAAAAAATTATTTACATTACATGTATTGAGCAAGAATTCATTCCAGAATAAAGACATAAAAATCAGTAAGTAAAAGATACAAAATTCAATTTTAAAAATGAGCAGAAATATGGAATAGGCATTTCACAAAAGAAGAGTATCCAAATAGCCAATAAGCTTTTGAGATGTACTCAGCTTCATTACTCATGAGGGAAGTGCAAATTAAAACCACAATGAATTATCACTATACACCCTGAACAGTTACAATTACAGAGACTGATAGTACCAAATGTTGACAAGGTTGTGGAGCAACTGAAACTCATGCATTTTAGGTGAGTGTAAATTGATAACAACCACTTGGGAAAACTATTTGTCAGTATTGACTAAAGCTAAACATACGACTCCATGACTCAGTAGTCTCACTCTTAGGTGGTATAGCTAAGAGGACATGTTTCCACCTAAGACATGTATAAGAATATTCATAGTTGCTTTATTCATAAAAGCTCAAAGCTTGAAACAACCCAAATGCCCATAAAAGGAGAATGAATAAGCAGAATAGCCATACAATAGAATATTACACAGACTATAAAAAAGAATGAACTGTAGAAAACACATTGACATGAATGAATCTCATAGCCATAATGTTCAGTGAAAGAAGCCAGCTACAAAAGAGTATATGATTCCACTTGAATGCTGTTAAGGGACAGACAGTTTGTCGAAGTTAGGATAGTGGCTACCTCTACAAGGGGTATTGACTTAGGAAGGCATGAGGGAAACTTCTGGGGTTCTATATCTTTATCTGTATGGTAGTTTCATGAGTGTATTTATTGAGCTATCTGCTTAGAATTAATGTGCTTTACTATAAAATACATTAAAGTACTTTGAAGTACTATAAAATATCTTAAAGTACATTTTAAAAAAAGAATCCAAGGTTACTATTACCTTCAAATGAATATTTACCTTCTTCCCTACGATTTCAGTTGTTGTAGCACTATCACTTGCTCTTTAAGGAGCAGCTTGAAGGGACAAAAGAGGGAGAGAGGAGTCAGGAGGACCCAGAAATTTAGATGGTATTATAGAAAACTGCAAGAGAATAGCTGGGGATCATTTGCAGTTTAGTTGTCAGAATGATTAGCTCTAATCAGGGGACATGCCTAATGGTCAGCCACTCCTTTCTTCTCCCACTCACTCATCTTTACTATCTATGCGTACATGTACAATACTCAGGGAAGTGTTCCACCCACTGAAACCTGTAATAAAAGCTTGTTTTCTCCCTCAAACAGTATTCCTTTCTTAACTTTATTCTTATAAATGTCCCCACCACTCTTACAGTCATCCTAGTGGAAATTCTAGCATCCCATTTGTCTTCTGTCTCTTCATCCCTCTGCTATAACCAGTCTTGCTCTCTGTGTTTAGTGCCTGACCACTATTTTCAGTTCTTAAAGCCTCTGTCCTGTTTCAGAGTGATCCATATCACTCTTTCCATAAGGTAGGTAGGTAGTGCATTGGCTTCTTAACTTGCCTCTTGCTTCTGGCATATAGCACATATCCTTAAACATCACATTTGCCATTACCCTACCCAGGAGCTTTAGTGGCTTCTCAATATTTTTGTTCATGGCCATATTCCCAGAACCTGTTATGTGGGATGCTACAAGAAAAACGTTTTTTGGAATGACTGTATGACCTATTTTACTGGATAAAATAAAATTCTTTAGGCAAGCAGTCTGCCCCTTCTCTGGTGCCAGTGTTCCTTCTTCCCCTGTTTTCCTCTTACACATACAAACAGACATATCTTCCTCTTACACATACAAACAGACAAAGGAAAATCTCTCCTTTTATCTTAATTTTTCTTTACCTATTTATGTCTTAGTTAGCCCTTAAGGTCCAAGATCAAATGGTAGCCCATCAGGGAAAACATCCTTGTTAGATCTCCCTGTTTCGTATTCTTAAAGTTTCCTTTACTTAACTTACTATGTCCCCAGCACCTAGCAATTTTGATATAAGGTATGTGTTGAATGAATGAAGCTTTCTCTTACTTCTAGAGGAAGGGATTGCTCTATTTAGAGCCTCTCTAAAGTACTTATGGTCTGTGGCATTCATATTTCATGTCTCAGTCAATGCTTTTGCTATCATTAGTTATCTTTAATATGACTGTGCCCTACATCCAGCTAGATCAGTATTATGTCCTTGATTTCCTTTCCAGTGCCCAGGAATTACTTCTCAGAAAGGAGGCACCCAGATGTGGTTCCATAGTGTAGTGGTTAGCATGTCTGCTTTACACGCAGAAGGTCCTGGGTTTGCACCCCAGGAGAGCCCACGGTCCATGGTCTACGGCCATGCCACCCTGAACAAGCCCGATGTCTGATCTCGGAAGCCAAGCAGGGTTGGGCCTGGTTAGTACTTGGATGGGAGACCACCTAGGAAGACCAGGTTATGTAGGCATAAAAAATAATAAATAATTTTTAAAAAAAGAAAGGAGACACTTGTCCTAATATGTACTATTACTTGCCATGTTTTTCTGTGGATTTTTAAGGACAAAGCTGTGTTTTATTCATCTTTAATCTCTAGTGCCTAATATACTTTGTATTGAATGAAAGCACAGTGGTTTTCTCACCCCAAAATAATCTCTATTTCAAAAACTAGCTTCCTATCTGTAGTGATTTCTGGACCTATTAATTCCTCAAGTGTAATGACATAAATCAAAATGTCTCTGAGGAATAAACCCTTAGAGGAGGTTGTAAGAGCTCTTGCTGGACTTTGAAAGCCTGTCAGTGTTCTGTTGGGGAACCAGAGATTCGCTTTCTAGCTTTTAGACCACAAGGTGGAGCTCTGCAATCAGCTTTGTCCACTGGAATTCACCAGGGCTCTGGTATCCTAACCAAATGATTTGCAAAATTTAGAGGGCATCAAAATCACATGGGGAGCTTGTTAAAGTGCTCCTTTCTGGTGCTCAGACCCAGAGGTTGAATTGTTAATCTGGGTTTGGATCTGTGAATCTGCCATTTTTTAAAACAGATACCCAGGTGATTTAGCAACTGCTTATATTGCAAGATGGAAACCGTGGTTATTCAGAGGTCCTTGTCGAATTTGCTTCTGTGTTCATTTGGACCCAGGGTCTTTGGGCTTTAGGCCAGAGTTTCTCTGTGCCCATTCCTTCTCACGAGGCACAAATGTACCTTTTATAACAAAAGACTTAGCTTCAGACCAGAGCATCTGGGGAATGTCTGCTGAATGAATGGGAGTTCTGGAAGCATGGATCAGTTCGTATCCATCTTTAATACTCCCAAGTCTTGTTATTCATAAGAAGGTGATATCAAATCTCTAAATCAAGTAGACTTTCTTATTGTAAACCCCAATTTTTTTTTCTTTTTAAAAAACTTTTTATGGTTAAAGAAGTTTCACACATGTATTAAGGTAGAATAGTAAAATGAACTCAGCTATAGCTATCACCAAGCGCCAATAATTAACTCCTAGACAATCTTATTTATTACTCTGTGATCTCTTTTCCAAATTATTTTGAATCAATTTCCACATAACACGTTTCCTCTGTAAATACTTTAATATGTATCTCTGAAAAAATTCTTTTCTTAATTGAGGTAAAATTTATATAACATAAAATTAACTTTTAAAGTGAAAAATTCACTGGCATTTAGTACATTCACATTGTTGTACACGTACCACCTCTTTCTAGTTTCAAAACATTTTCATCATCCCCAAGTAAAACCCATACCCATTAAGCAGTTACGCCCCAGAGTAATTCTTCCCTCCCACTGACTTCTGGCTACTACAGAGCTGCTTTCTGTCTCTGTGGATTTACCTGTTCTGGGTATGTCATATATCATGTGAACTTTTGTCTGGCTTCTTTTATTTACCATAATGTTTTCAAAATTTATGGCATTGCAGCATACATCAGTACTTCATTCTTTTTTATGGCTGAAAAATATTCTATTGTATGGCTATACCACATTTTGTCTAGTCACCCATTGATGGACATTTGAGTTGTTTCCACCTTTGGCTATTATAAATAATTCTACTATTAACATTCATGAATGAGTATTTGTTTGAGTACCTGCTTTCAGTTCTTTTGGGTCTATACCGAGGAATGGAATTGCTGGGTCATATGGTAATCACTCCTATGTTAAACTTTTTGGGGAACTGCCGAATTACTTTCCATGAAAAAATAATTCTTTTTAAAAATAAAACCACAATGTTAATATCACACCTAAAAATTTAACAATAATTCTTTGATCTAGTTGCGTATTTAATTAGTGTTTAAATTTCCTTAATTGTCTCATGAATGAATTGGTTTTTATGAATCAGGACTTAAATAAGGTAATACAAAGCAAAATTTAGCTGAGATGGCTTCTAAGTGTCTTTTCATATATAGGCACTCCTGCCTCTTAATATTTTTCTTGTAAATATATTTGTTAAATAAACTGGATTGTTTATCTTATGGAATTTCTCACATTTTAGATTATACTGATTGCATTCTTATACTGTTATTTAATATATTCCCTCCAACCTTAGTTTTGTTCATAAATTGGTATTAGATCTAGAGGCTTGAACAGATTAAGGTTTTATTTTATTTCATTTTATTTTATTTTTTGGTAACAAAAATATTTCATAGATGGTGTTGTGCACATCCATAAAGAAGCCCAAAATGCCTAGTTTTGTCTCCTTTTGTTTTAAAATACATTGACCGGCTTCTTAGTTTAGCTTTTTAAAATACAAGTAATGCTGGTGAAGATGTGGAGAAACTGGATTACTCATACTTTGCTGGTGGGAATGTACAATAAATAATACCAGCCACTGTGGAAAATAGTTTGGTAGTTCCTTTATAAATTAAAAATGCACTTACCACATGATCCACTGTTGCACTTTTGGACATTTAACCAGGAGAGATGAAAACTTATGTTCATACAGAAACTTGTGTATAAATGTTTATAGCAGCTTTATTTATAATAGCTAAAAGCTGGAAGCTACCCATGTGTCTTTCAATGGGTGAATAGTTTTAAAAAGCTGTGGTACATTTATACCATAGACTCCTACTTAGTAATAAAAATCAGTGAACTATTGACACATGCAACAATTTGGATTAACTTTAAGGGAATTATGCTGCATGAAAAAGCCAGTCTCAAAAGGATACATGCTGTATGGTTCCATTTATATAACATTTATGAAATAATATAATTATAGAGATGAAGAACAGATTAGTGGTTGCCAGGTGTTAGGGATGGGAGTAGAGGGGGTGGATGTGACTATAAAAGGATAGTATGAGGGAGTCTTGATGTGATGGTACAGATAAGTATCTTAATTATGGTGGTAGTTACTTGCAGCTATACACGTGATGCAATTGTATAGAGCTACACACACACATATACACACAGTGCATGTATAACTGACAAAATCTGAATAAGCTCTGTAGATCATATCAATAATTTTTTCTGGTTTTGATGTTAACTATAGTTATGCAAGATGATAACATTGGGAGAGACAGAGTAAAGGTACAAAGGACCTTCTTGTACATTTCTTTACAACTTCCTCTGAGTTTATAATTATTTCAAAATAAAAAGTTAAAAAATACCAGTAATACATAATAATATTCTCCTTTTAAAACTGTCAGTAAGGCTAAAGTCCCTCTGACTACCTCTTCCAGTCCTGGAGCCTTGCTCCCTTCCTCTAGGGTAATGATTGTTAGGAGTTTTTGGTATATGCTTCCAGAACTTTTTCTTTGCTTTCATATGTACCCATAGAAAATATATAGCATTGTTTCTATATGCATATTTGTTTTTCACACAATTATTGTACTACCGTACAATTATTCTACAACTTGACTTTTTCACTCATCAGTATGCATAGGGAATTAATCCATACATTAATGTATCCAGATTTATCTTGTTCTTTTGTCAGTAAAGAACTTGAGTCAGCTCTCTGGCTCTTTCTGTTAAAAGTGTAGATTTTTCTTTTTATAAAGTCTTTTGTGACAACTCCCACTTCTGTCTCCCCAGTGGAGGGTAGATATTCTTCCTGTTTCCTGCAGCACATGTCCCCCTTATTACAACACTTTTCACGTTATAGAAGGAAATTGATGGTTTTCTTGTCCATTAGTCCTTCCTTGAGTGTGTCATCTTCATCTTATTTCATTTTTGAATCTATGCGCCTAGCACAGTGCCTAGAATAGTTAGCAGGTATTCAATAAATATTCAATAAATGCTTGCATGAATAAATACATTACTGAACTATATTGGGAAAGGTACAAAGTGAATGGCTTAGATGAAGCCTTCTGACCGTGATGTACTGTTATCTGATGCTATTCTTTTTATTGGGTGGAATAATTCATCTCCACAGTATTCTGTCAAATCTTGTTGAACCAAGCAGCAGAAAAAAACTTGCTGGTCCTGTTTCTATCTATTGTGTAGTCAGGGCCTAGTCAGATAACCACTTAGGAACTTGGTCTCTTCCACTGTGAAATGAGAATAACGTTACCCTACTGTCTATCTTATAGAATTATTGTAAGGATTAGGTAATACAATGTACACACAAAGATTTTGGATGTTAAATTTAACGAAGAACTTGTTTCTTCTTCAGGGGTACCTGTTGTGATACAATTCCTTCAGTGAATTCTTCATAATTTGAACTTTTTATTTTGCAATCATAGGTTTGACCACTTACATTTTATTGGTTATTATCTGTATATTTTAGACAGGGACTTCTTAGTACACTCTCAATAATCTTGGCTTCATTTACCAATGAATTTACCCAAGTCCGAAAGAATTTCCAAGAACATTGATAATGTTTCTGGATTCTACATAAAATACTTTGTGTTTTGAATGCAAATATACAGCTTTGCCATTTATTTATAGATACTTTGTAAGTGGGATGGTGGATCTGCAGAAAGAAATCCAACCGAGTATAGTTTCAGACCTAACCTGGTGATTGTGTCCAGTGCTAACCAAGGCCGGTTTACTAATTAGAAAGCTACCAAGGGAAGGATATTATTTGACCTCATTGAGAAAGATGGTGAGGGATACTGAAATTTTCAGTCCTTTGAAAATTTTTATTTGACTATCATTATATGAATTTAAAGTAATGATTTAATTTCAAATTTAGCATATGCACCAGAATTCTGTGGGTCAGGATATTATTTGAAGTTTCCTCGAAAAAGCTCTTTAAATTCCCTACTCTCATTCATTTCTCAAAGCTATTTTCTGGCGTCCCTAGTTAAAGAGAGAGTATGTATGAGATGGCATTTTAAAATAATGCATTCCATTTTCTTCTGTTTATAAAAGTAGTTCATGTTCATTGTAGAAAAACTTGGAAAATAAAATGAAAAGTAGAAAAATTATTAAATGGTACCTAAGTCCTATAGTCTAATTAATGTATCTTCTTGTTCTCAGAACATCCATCAGTCTGAATGTTTATCACTATTTTGTTTTTAAATATAATTGGGCAGGGCATATTTTCAAAATCTGTGAAATTCACTGGCCATTTTCTGAAACCCGATAGATGAGTTTTCTTTTTTAAACTTGTAATTGACTTCCTAAAATTTAATTATTAATTTCCCTTTTGAACTTTTATTCTGCAAATTATATATAAGATATAATTAAGGCACCTGTTTACCAAACTCTTCCTTCTTGTTGGCTACTTATTAGCAGATAGATGAATTTGATTCACTTGAAGGATACATGGCAGTGTCACCTGAAGAGGGAGAGACCTGGATGGTCAGTGGCAAATCATTTTACTTTCCGGGCCAGTAGAAAAGGGTTTGACTCAGATGATCTCCAAGCCTCCTCTTATTTTTCTAATTTTATGCTGCTCTGCTGCTTGCCTCTCAAGATTAGGTTTTATGGGCAATCAGGAGCCATGAGAATCTTGGTAGAGCATTTTTTTTTTTTTAATGTTCTAAATCCGGGTTTTTCAGACTGCTGCTCATGATCAGTTAGATCATGCATTCAACAGCTGTTTATTGAATGCCTATTATGTGTCTGGCACTGGTTAAGCACTTGGGATACACAAGGAAAAGATATAAAAGCTAATATTCTAGTGGGAAAGGACAACTAGAAAAAAATAAAATATATACAAACACATGGTATGTAAGTTGGTGATTTATGTAGAAAAAAAATAAAGCCGTCAAAGGAGACAGAGAATATTGAGGACGTTGCATTTTTGCATAGGGTATCATGAATAAAGACGTGAGTGAGTGAACCATGCTCATATCTGGGGAGGGACATCCGGAGTTGCAGGATCTGCAGCACAAAGGCCCTGAAGCAGAAGCATGCCTGATGTGTTCTAGGAACAGTAAGGAGCCATTATGACAGTAGAGTAAGGTGAGCTCTGGGAGGTGGAGTCAGAGAGAGACAGAAGGGATGAGAGTAGGGAGGGTATTTCAGGGCCTTGTTGGCATTGTAAAGAATTTGCTTTCTACTGTGGTTGCAATTGGGAGCCACTGTGGAATTTTCAGCAAAGTAATGAGTAATGATGTGATCTGCCTCAATGTGGTTCATCATCCCTCTGGCTGTTTTCTTCAGGATAAACTGAAGCATGGACCAAGAGTGGAAGTAAGGAGTCAGGTAGGAAGTTCTTTCAGTGATCCAGTGGGTCATAAAATCAATTTAGATGTTACAGTATTTATTAAATAAAAAAATATAGAATAGAAAATCAATGCATTGCATATAGTAGGTGGCAAGTATTGTTTAATGAATTTATACTAAATAAGTGTAGTTATACTGAGATACAGTATAAAATGTACTTATTACAAAAGGTTACTGTAAAAAAAAGTTTGAAAGTCGTTATTCTAGTACATTTATATTATTGCCAACTCGAGGTGACTGGTTTTTGGACATATTATGTGACTTTTAGAACTCCAAACATCAAGGAGAAGCCTGGTATTCAATCTGAGAAGCAGGCCCCAAGAAACAATCCCAGCAGAGAAATGTTCTTATAATGGCCCTAAACACAGGCATTATTGTTGGCTCCCATATGAAACAGGCTATCTTCCTATAATTGTGTCTCATCAGTTAGCAGTTTGGCCTTCTCACCCCTTTCCTTTATGTTCCCCTCCTCTCATTTTTGCATAAGAGTCCTTGATAGAAGGTACCAAATTGTAATTTTTATTTTCAGACCCTTTTATACTTAGGATTTTTTCCAGAATTTGCCTCTTTCCTCTTTAACATTTCTCTAGCTTTGTGGCCTTGTACCCTATTAGCCAGCACAATCATTCCAGTGCCTTCTACCATCAGAAGGGACTGCCTGTTTACCTGCATAAAATACTCACCCACTTCTTCTGCACTGTTATAGTTGCTATAGCAACTGACATTTCAATCTTCCTTCCTTCCTCCTGCTTTTTTCTTCCTCCTGCCAACCACTATTCATTAAACTCCCTTCCCAGTTTTTTACAATGTGAGGTCAAGGCTGATGCTATGTCACATCTTTCAGGAGGTAGAACCAGGAATAGTTTTAAGATGAAGATTAAATGGCTGTTTACAAAACCCCCGCTATTTTCTGCAGTTTGAGGTGAAAGGTTTTTTTTTTTTTTTTTTTTAATAAACCAGGCCATCTGATTAACTGAAATGACTAAATGTTGAGTCCCTGTGTGAAAGTCATGAGTGTTCTAGGACAAATCTGTAATGGTACTGACTCTTAATTTATTTTGAAATCTTGGTTAGTTCTGCGTGGCTTTTGGTTATCTTTGGGTCAAAGGCAAAAACTTGGGCTCTAGGTCAACCAGCTGCGAGCATGGAAGATGATGATTAGAAGCACTGCAATGTGTGTCATCCATGTTTGCCTTGTGGAGGAACTGATATGCCATTTGATTATCAGAAAATAAGTTTGTTCAATCACAGATCCCAACATGTTCTTTTCAGGCTGCTTGTCCAACAGTTCGGGTTTCCTCTAGAGAAGTCTCAGTCTTGGAACTGAGGATTATGTTAGAAAAAACAAAAGAGAAAGCCCAGGTTCTTCTTCTAACTTATGTAAATAAGAAATAGTTCAGGGATCACTGGGACCTGGAACACACTTGACTGGAACTGGTATGGACCAAGACTCCATGAACTTGTTTACTTTTTACCTAATTCTAATGTCTTCTAGGAGTTGTCATGGTCCATGGGTTGTGTTATAGGAAGTACAAAATGTACCATATTCCTTATAGGTCATCCTGTCCTAAGGCAGAAACTGGAGGAGAGAGATTTTCCCTCTCTTATAGGATCTTGATTTTGCCTCCCTGGTTGTATGGTACCAGATCTAATGTCTGTGATTTGAAATAGCAGTGCCTTGTCTCCAAACATTTCACAGGTCTTATGAAACTTTCACATAGAAGTGAGGGGGAAATTCATGCCAGTGGGCTTTGGAAAGTATTGTTGGAAATCTAGTTTTGTGGAGCCTGATCTGGGAAACTTTATTGATGCTCTGTCTTGCGCTTCTGGACAGGATACTCCTAATCACATTCCCTGGAAATAGTCTTAGTTTGTTTCTCTTGTGTTCCAAGACCAAGTACTTTGTAAAATGTTATTTTTATCCCACCCGAGCAATAAGAAAGTCCAATTGAGTATTTTTGAGAGTCAAGAAAACCAGGAGGCCACACCAGTGAAGAAATATTTTCCTGATGTTTTGAGGTTCTCTTGCTTTTCATCCTGGGTCTTTTGCATGCTGACCCTTGGATCACCTCCTGCCCTGTTCTTGTTGCATTTTATGACAAATCCTGGATTGAGAATAGATTTATTGCTCTTATTTTTTATTGGTTTATTTTATGTTTTTACTGCTTTTATTTTTTTATAGGTATATTTTGATTTGAACTCATTTTAACTTGTTGCTAGTCCTTTCAAGGTACTGCTTATCTCATTTGGATGTGTAATGGTGGCCATTTCTCTGGAGGAGTGGAGATAGTGGCATCTCCATTATCAAGATCAGAGTCTAGAAAGCACGTTAGGATTGAGGCATTCTTGTTATGTACAAGTATCCTCAGTTCTCCAAGAGAAAATGAGAAACTTCTTCTCCATCAGGAGACGACGTATTGAGGACAGGAAAAAACATTTCAAGCATTGTTGGTGGAAAGGAATTGGAGTCTTTTCTGCTAATAGACATGGGCTGTAAAAAGTGCCATATAGTGTGATTGGCTTTTCACTGAGTCTTTAGTAACCTGCTTTCTCTCCAACTGGTTTCCTCCCCTAACCTTCCCCCACCCCCCAATTCCAAAATGGAACCCTGTTTCTCAAAGTGTGGTCTAAAAGTCATATACATCAGAATTAATTTGGGTTGCTTTTTAAATTCAGTTTCCTGGGCCCGCTTCTCAGATTGAATTAGAATATCTGAGAGTGGACTTTTTAAAGAGTCCCAGATGATTTTCTCATGCACTTTATACTTAGAACCATAAACTATAGGATCTTTGACATTATCTTTTTATCTTGACTGTGAAGGCAAACTACTTCTAAGCCTTTTCTTTCTACTGAATTAGATCAGGCTTACCATTCTCATTAGGAGGAGCCAGCTGCAGAAGCCCTGCTGAGAAATTACTATTAACATAGCTCACTTTCTGAATTTCTGGTGTCATTCTATCCCTCTCGAAGGATTGAAATTTGCGCCCAAACAGGAAGTATTCAGTTTTAGTTGCTGCTACTCTTCAGATAGCACCCCGAAACAGTCTAGGAGCAAGATTCCTATGTACCTACTCTCTCTGTGTGAGAAAGAGGAGTTCTTTGCCTAGAAGCATGGGCAAGAAAAAAGTTTGTGACTCTCCGAGGAGACCCCTGTAGAGTGGCCAGATTGCAAACATAGGTCAAGGAGTTTGGGTGGGGATGGAATGGGTCTCGATGCCTGTTCTGGGCAGACTCCTACAGGCCTGACTAGAATCTACAGAGGAAGTTTTTGTTAACAAATGGAAAGGGCGTTTGCCAGAGGCCCCAGCTTTCCTGTCAGGGATGCCTGAGCTGATACAAACCCCTGCTGTTATGGCTGGTGGGGCTGGCCAAGTTTCTTTTTGTTGATTCTTGTTTCCACCCCCAACTCCTCTTCAATCCTATAGATGCTGATTTATTTGCACACTCCATGCTGATCTTGGATTGAAAGCCTCTCATTGTTTTTGAGCTCAATGTTTAGATAACACCCTGTAAAGGAAATGCCTGGACTCTAACAGCCCCAGTCATTCATTCTTTGTTTGTGAGTGAGTGTGGCCTGTGTTTAGGGCCATTATAAGAACATTTCTCTGCTGGGATTATTACTTGGGGCCTGCTTCTCAGATTGAATACCAGGCTTTTCCTTGATGTTTGGAATTCTAAGGACTGTTTTCTAAGTCTCTTCTCTCTCCTGCCATTCCAATCATAAGAGAATTAAAGTCTACTTTGCCCAAGACTTGTTTCACTCATAGCTGGAATACCAGAGCCTTCTTCCCTCTGGTGAGAAGGCTGTTTGGGGGGACAGGGGAGTGACTGGCTAGCGGTGGTACAGACTGTTTTTATGGCCAGGCCAGATTGGCAGCTGCCTTTGCACTGTGATTTCAGGTGCTCTTTTCCCCATGGGATTTCTCTTTCTTGTTCCCTTAATCTTCCCCATTACTCTCTTGCCAAAAAAGAAAATATGTTATCTTCTTTTAATATTAAATCTCTTCTGGTAGCATATAGCTTTTTAAGTTTTCACTTGGTAAAATGCTATTAAAACTTCTTCTTTAAAAATGTTTCAGATAAACCCGCTTGACTCTCATTCAGGTATCTTGAGGCGCTTTTTAGCTCTTTGATTCCCTAGAATTTATAAACTTTTTTTTCTAAAACTACTAGGGTCACTTCCTTTCCATGACAACAATGACTGTGTGAGACAGAATTGGTAGTTCTGATGTGGCATTCATTTCTGCAGCATCTCCGATGCATATTTTTAACCTCATTTTCCTACCAGTAATATAATGCTCCAAGAACTGAAGAAGAAAAAGTTGGTTGTGACACAGTGAGCAGTCATCCCTCCATGATAAAATAATGTCCAGGTAATGAAGGATACTGACTACAAGAAAGATAAAACACAAACATACACATACAACTGTTAGTATGGTATAATTGTGAATGTTCATGCCATCTTAATCACTGTAAAATTGAAAGTGTCTTCTGAGTCATCAGAAGAAATTATTTGGAATCACACTGTGTGACTTTTAAAAAATATGAACATTATGAACCTACAGAAAAATATTAGGTGGTAAACCAGAACATACTACTCTCTAGTGAAGCTGGATAAATGCAATTATATATATTAACCAAATATAATTCAAAGCTAAATATAAACTTGTTGGAAATTGTAAAGAGAAACAAGTCATCTTGCTTTTCCAATTGTTGTAACTGATTGCGCTGCATTGAAAATTTTTCTTTAGTGTTTACTCTTGAGTCATGCTGTATAGAATATAAAAATTCTCTGAACAGATTAAAAATTGAAAAATACTGCTTACATAATAAAGTGATTATTATTGAAGAGATATTCAGAATAAGCTATAAAGTATTTGTTTTTCTTTCTAATGGGTCTTGAATCTCTCCCTTAAATACCATCCATGGTTAGCCAGTTAGAGTAGACATGGCTCACCTCCCAGGGTCTTGACAAGTATCTACTTGATTCTGAAGTTAGCTCGGGTAAATGAAATAACTGATTATTTTAATATGTCTTCTTTCAAGATGCTCCTGTTATCCTTTTCCTGTAAATTTACTGGCAATTCAACTTTTGGAGATCGAAAAGGGGAACTGACAGGTTAAATAACTTTCTTTTATGTAATCAAGGAGCTACTCCTATCATCATTACCTTCTAGCCTACTTCACAGAAATACCTTTCTGCCAAAATTCAGATGTACAAGCTTGACGGGAGGTCCTGGACACATGTTGAAAAGAAATGAGTGTGGTGTGTTTTGCAGATGCTTGTCCAGCCTGTCTCATGCCCAATCCCTGTGCTTTGTGTCTTCCAGTTCTCTCTTACGCTATGGTGGCAACCTATCCCTTCAAAGTGCCATGAGTGTACGATTCAATAGCAATGGGACCCAGCTCCTGGCTCTGAGGCGTCGCCTGCCCCCTGTGCTGTATGACATCCACTCCCGCCTGCCTGTATTCCAGTTTGATAATCAGGGTTACTTCAACTCTTGTACCATGAAAAGCTGCTGTTTTGCAGGAGATCGTGACCAGGTAAGAGCCTTTTGCCTCCTGCATCCCACACTCATGCTTTCCTCTCAGATTGCTCTTTCTGTACTGGTCTTTATTTCTTTTTAGCATCATGTCAGATAGAAACAATCGAGGGGTATCAGTAAGTGTCTGAGGGTGTATCTGGCTTAATAGTGAGTTTCTTCTTTGGAGCTGGCATTGAGTAATATGAGGCACACACCATAAACCAAGGCTGACCGCAGTATAGTTCTGAGCAACCTAGCTCTGCCAAGTTTCTGAACAAATTTTAAGATTCTAAGAATATGTCATTTTAAAAGAAAGGAAGAAGTCCATGAAAAATTAGCCTACCAAAAAAAGAGAGACTTTATTTTTTTGGTATCAATAAAATAGAATAATGAATGGAACACCCTAAGTACCATCCAAGAGACATATATCCTGAATGACCCCTTGGGGTGGCATCTTTTTCTTGGATGAAATGGGCTGAGCAGCTTTTTTGAGAGGAAGCCAGATGCTGACTCTTTTTCTTTTATTGCCAGCATCACAACTGGGAAGGAGAACCCAAGCTGTGTTTCCAGCCTTTTTACAGTCTCCCTGGGAATCAGGATACTGATACTGACTTAGCACTGGCAGTTTAAAAACATACTTACATTCTTGACTATCTGTCTTGGCTATAGAATTTCTGAAATGGGTGTCAGAGGACCAGTTGGACTGGTCTGAATAATCAAGCTGAATAAAGACAAATATAAAGAAAGAATGATCAAAGAAACAAATAGATTATTTTTCTTTTCCAACACAACAAATCTTATTGCTGTTTCACATTTCGATTAGAAAAAGAGAAACCTTATCCTCTTGCTAATGCTTAGTGTTCCCTTTGGGTCCATCAACTATGTCATATTGCATGCTGTATTCCACCTCTTTAGAGTTATTTGTTGACCAGGGGCATACGAGAAATGGTTCTTTGAGAACTTGTGAAGTCCCTGCTTCTTGAAGGCACTAGTTAGGACTTTTCTTCATAGAGTAAGGTTGCTAGAAGCTCCCCAGCGTTATAGTTTAAAGATTGGTATATTTAGTAGAAGCACAGTAAATGCTTATTGAATTGAGTTGAATGTGAAAGAATCTGAAAAAGATATTTTAAGTTGTCCAGGCTAGGGATTTCCCTTCTTGTAAATAGAGAAAATATATCCAAATTCAGAATTATATTCTTGTTGGAATCTTAGGGCCTGCTTAGCTGTGATCCACACTTGAAACCACTAGGTGCCCTCAGTTATATAAGCTCCTTGGAGAGGCCACAATGCCTGAATGACTTTGTTTTTACAGGCAATTTGTTTCTTGGGTGGGAAGAAACAGTTTCTAGAGATGATCGGACTCATGATAGAACAGATAATTGTCTGTTCTGCAGAATGGTTGATTTAGTTTCATTTAGCTGTGGAAATAACAACCATGCCTCACTTTCTCTCTCTTCCTGGCTTCCTTATTTCCTTTCTTCTTTGCTTTTACTGATTACTCATCTTCCGTCAACTTTTTATGTATGTATGAGATCCTTATTTCATTTAACAATAAAGAGTAGTCACTAGATATAATGGTTTATTAGGCTTTTTACCAGAAACACAGGTACTCAGGGAAAGGTGAAAGAAGTGAAGAAGAATGGATGTTGTGTTTTCTTTCAATTCCTATATTAACAGCCAGAACCTGTCTGCGTGGAGTCCTTAAAAGACTCAGAATAAAGGCCTCTAGCCATTGTGTAGAGCACCTAGACTGATTTCTTAACCTTGGCTTTATCAACATTTTGGTCAGATAATTCTTTGTGTGTGGGACTGCCCTGTGCATCATAGGATAGTAGCATCCCTGGCCTCTCTCCACTAGATGCCAGTAATATCTCCCCCAGCCATCTTCAGACAACCAAAAATGTCTCCAGACATTACCAGATGTCCCCAGGGTGAGGTGAGATTGCCCCAGGTTGAGAACCTCTGACCTAGATTGTAATTACCCATATTCCCCAGATACACTGGGACAGGTAGTACTATAGGTAGAGCCATACAGGGTATTTTGTGATGGTCCTGATTATGTACATTGATAAGACGTAGTTGTTTTTGCCTTTTGAGTTATATGTAATGATAAAAACATTGACTAGCTTTTGATTGTCTCTGTTCAGATTTGACTCATTTATTATTTGTGACTTTTGTTCTGTGGGAAGAGTTTGTGATTATGGGTACTATATCCTCTCTGACAAACTAGACTGCTTTTTAGTTGGGGTAAGTGGTTTTCTGTTGATGAAGGAGGATGAGAAGTCATTGAATCTAGCTTTGGATCAGTTTCAGAGTTAAAGTCTTTAAAATCTGTTTGTATTCCCCATATAGGTTAGTAAAAGTATATAACCTAAGGAATAGGAAGTACAGAGATTTATGTTTGCCCGTGTTGTTCACTCTTTGGGGACTAAGAAATGTAGCTGATTTGACATTGTCTTGTCTCCAATGCCTGGCACACAGTGAGAGCATTGTAAATATTTGTTTAAGTGAGTCTTGAGTCCTTTGGTGAATGTGTGGGTTTTAGCTATTGAGGCCTACAGCTTCTCTAACTGTAAATCAAGGTTGGTAAGTACTATTTTTCCTGTTCAAATTCCAGGGTTTGGGGAGGATGAATTAAATAATGGATTTTCATTGAAACTAATCTTCTGAGCTTATACTTTTTAAGTGTGGCATAGGAGGCCAAACTTCATGTCTTATTCCTGGAACATGTCTCTCAAAGGTGATTTATAGACTCTGACTTACCACACTCATGGCTAAAGCAGCAGCTGCCGCGGTTACAGTATAATCTGCAGGACTGACATGCATAGTCTTTGACTAGTCCAGACAGCATCCTTTTTACTGCCTTCAAATTCCAAAACTTACCCTTTCCATATATTGGTCTTTATATTTGATCTTGTTCTTGTATACTTTGAGAACACCCACAGCCCGAGGCTCTGTGCTCTGGAATTCTTCATTTAGTCATAGGCTGGGTAACCATCCCAGAGAGAAATTTGAGAATTTCCATAATAGGAATGAACATGGTCAGGAACAGCACTAAGTGACCTATCTATCTGAGACAGTCTTCTGGCTTTCAATTACAATGAGATTAGTCAGTCCACACAAATGGATGCAGATTTTGTGCCAGAGGGCCTGTACTTCCTTTTAGCCGATCCTAGGTGATTTATTAGCCTCAAAACGAAATTAACATTTCAAGAAATTGGACTCAGGGAATAAAGTGTGAAATAGACTGAGCCTACCTTGTGTCTACCCTATGCTCATTGTGTCATTGTATATAAATGCTAATTATAGACCTATTAGAGATCATTTTGTATAAACCTTTTACAGATGGGAAAACTAAGGCTTAAAGAGTTTAGGTACACAAGTCAAGACATATACAAGTTTATAGCTGAGCCAGGACTAGAACCCAGATTTTTGAGCTCTCAGTAGAGATCCCTTTTTACTATACAAACAATTGTAACAAAATGCCACAGTAGCAAGGCAAGCAGCAAAAATAAAGTGAATTGAGCTAGAAGTTAATAGGGAGTGGTGAGGACTGTGGCCAACTGAAGAGCCCACCCCATCTAAATCTAAATGAACCCCATCTGAAGCTTTGACTCAGCTTCAGACTATTGTTGCCACAAGGGCCTCTGTTTTTTTCCAAAGTTAGCCAGAAATAAAAAAATTATATGTGAAGTTTCCTGATTTTTAAGTATTGCAACAAATTTATACTTTACTATATGGATAAAACAAATCTGTGCACCATACCTGTTCTGCTCTAGAGCCACCAGTTTGAAACCTCTGTGCTTCAGCAGGATGTTTTTCTCTCACTTTTGGTTTTGTGGTCTGTCACAAATTCATAGGTGAGTGGAGACAAGTTCCTTTTTCCTGTCTCCTACTAAACCCTTCCTAACTACATGTCTTTCACCTGCTCCATCTTTTAAAACAAGAAAGCAGATATTTACTGAGCATCTACTTGTGCCAGGTGCTATGGTAGACACATTCATGTGACTGCCAGATGGTACCCTCTTTGAGATTTTTATTCAAAGCCCTATATGCAATCTATCTTCCCTACTTTTGACTACAAATACATGGTTCGTTTATTTCTAGTATAATATTTTAATTATTCAAGTTTAATAACTTTTATCATCAGATAAGGTGACATAAATGACATCAGATTTGCTAGGCATCAATAGAAACAATTAGCGCCCCCTACCACCACCACCACCAAAAAAAAAAGGCTTGAACTTATTTTTTTTACTTTCTTTTTAGCCAGCCCACCTTCTAGTCTTACAGTATAGTAAGGAATCTTGCAATAAAGCAGCATTCCTTCTGCTGGAGGCTGCCTGAAGCCAAGGATTCTCCTCCTTGCTTTCTTGTCATACTTGGATTTTTTTGTTTGTCTTTCATTTTCTCTCTGAAGCCTGACTGGGTACATTCTGTCTCTCAAACTTCACAGTCCCCTCTGTATTAGTCAGTGAGCCAATCTCTTGACAGCATTAAAAAAGAAGGCCAATTTTCCACCTGCTAGCTTTTCTGGCACACACTTGTAAGACAGCACTCAGCTTTTGTTCCCTTTTACAATTCCTTAAATGGCTCTTGTCCTAGATTATGAGAGCCCAGCAGAGCAGCTCAGGCTTCTGGGAAGTAAGTCTTTCAGGCTAACAGGTATGTATTGCCTAGAAATGGACAGTGTGGTTATTTTAAAATCTTCTCTTCCTTTAGCCTCACCTAATCTTTGTCCACCTTGCTGAAAGTGGAATGGGGAAGGAAGGAAAAAGTATAATAAAGTTTTCTTGAAAGGGTTGAGTTCTGGAGTGTCTGAGCACTGGTATCACTTCACACAGGTCATTTTTTTAAACTTGATAGATGGCAAGGTCTTCAAAATCTTAATAATTAAACTATTGTATCTCATTCCCTAGAGAAAAGAGCTCACTTGTACCCTGTGAATCCAACAAGATGGCCTTGGAATATGTGGCCTGGCCTCAGACATTACATCACCACTCAACCTTTTTGTGTTGACATTATATGGGTACAGCAGAGGTACAGGAATTCACCAGTAAGTGTGTTCCAGGCCAGCGAAGCACCTTATAAAGTTATAACTTTACTTTCTTATATAACTCTACACAGTCCTGAGTAATCTCACTTGGGGCCTGGCAACCCATATGTTCTTCATCTGAAGTAAAGGCACACTTAATGGGAATTCAGCTCTTGGGTTCCATCCTATGACTTTGTTTATGACTTTAGGCTAATTTCTTCTCCTTGCCTTTCTTTTATAGCATATATTTTTAGCCCTTTAGCTTCTAAACCATTTTCTTTTATATTAATCCTCAGAGACCTTTGGGTTTGTTTCTTTGGAGAGGTTTTATCCCCATGTGAAACTGAGGCCTAGAGTGGTTTGAAATGGCAGATCTAATCAGTAGCAGAAACAGGATTAGGCATAGTCTCTTGCCTTTGATTGTACCTCTTCCTCATAGACATGCTGCCACCTGTATTATATAGATGAAGCAGTGATAGCATCTTCCATGGGCTGATGAGGAAGAGCTGAATACAGAATGTTGTGGCAGAGGAATTCCTTGTTGTATGTATTATTTAGGTGAATATTTTAGGAAACGTTATTTTATAAAGAGAAGGTAGCATGAAAATAACTTGTTGATTAGGTCAACAATTTATATTTTTGAATCCCGAACTCCTTTGAAAGTCTAAAAGCTACGAATATTCATTTCAGAAAAAATGTACATATGCACATAGCTTTGCATATAATATTAAGGAGTTTATGAAATATCTAAGACCTAGGAGTTTCAGGTATTAGCCATCCTGAATTAAGATTTTACGCATGGATTACGTCATCTTTTAGTCCATTTGCTGGTATAGTTTTAAAGTTTAGACCGCTTAAAATGCTTTGGAGTATATGCAGGCCTGCTTGATATGGTCTGGTTTATAATTGTTCAGCTGAAAAGGAACACTAGGGACCTGAGTTCTTCTTAGGAACAAATGGAATTGATGTGATCTGGTAATACAACATGACAGTTCTCCTTTAATCTGTAGTTCTGGCTAGGAGCCTGGGCGCTACTAAGAAATCCCTGGTAGATATTAATGAAGGAAACAGAGTATAATCTTTCCTGCTCTACCTCCCTCATCCTCCTTAGAGATTTTACTTTTAGTAGCTTTGCCCCTTTTTGGGGTATCTTCAAAAAAGTAAGTAATATTCCTTCCTCTGAATGGTTGAGACCTTTGCTTAAATGAAAAGTGTAAATACTTATACGCAGACTGAAATGAGGGATGCCATCTCCCCACTTTCCAGTCTACACATACAGAAGCTGAGGCCCACAGAGGAGAGATTGATTGCTGACGTCCTTTTGGTTGACAGCCCCTCATCTTGCCCACGTTTCCAAAAGAGTTTTTGCCAAATAAAGATTCATCTTTAAGTAATGCAGGCTACTTTGTTACAAGCAGCTGTTGGAGATTTAGAGCATTTTAAAAATATTTCTTCCCTACTGATTATTTGACTGTTATTGGCTGTCTTTATGGAATGTTTCTTTATTAATAGAATTTTTCCTACTCAGAATCCATAAAGGTTAGTTATTTTAATAAACCAAAGAATTCCAGGAGCCTAATGGAGCTGAAACAACAAATGGTCCAAAGAAGCAAGAATCATGTAACTTCACATACAAAAAGTAGTGTTAATCTTATAGGTATGCCTATTGTATGACTTTATTGGGAGCTAGTGGAATTCTATTTTCTTCTACCACAAATAAAATAAACCTATGGTTTGGGCCATTTCCGAAGAAAAATTTCGTAGATTGTGTTGGACAGTATCTGTGGCAGGCACTGAGTATAAATGATATGATTAAAGGTATGTTATATACCAATTTCTGGAAATAGTCTTCTAGAGAACACATCATGAAATTGTCCGATCACATATCTTCCCCCTTCTGAGCTTTGGTGATTTAAATGTTAAATTACAGTCTCTCTGCTGTTATTGATCCAGGCTAGAGAGCCATCTGGCTTTTCTATACTAGTCAGTACAGTTAATTAGACAGGCGTGCCATTTCCTGGAGAATAATTAATCAATTACTATGGAAAGACCCTTGGAGAAGACTATGTAAGTTGATAAGTACTCATTGAACAGTAACTGATTGATGTTTCCTTCTCCATCAACAGATGTTGGAGAATATCAAACGCTATGCAAACATACACCCTCTCTCTCTCTCTCTCTCTCTCTCTCACACACACACACACACACACACACACACACACACAGATTGAAGGGCCTGTTAAGACATATTCTGGGTTATTCTTGGAGTATATCAGGTAAATGGCCTGTCCCTTCTACCTTGTAGAACTTTTTCCACTTTTTAAGGTAGATTTTGAGTGGGAGTGGGTAGCATTTTTTGTTTATATCCATATTTCTAAACCCAATGAGGTCTTAAAATATAATTGGTAGGGAGTTATCTGTATTCCAAATCTGTCCCTTTCTTGGTTTAACTATTAAGGTTTAAATAAAGGTATTAGGGAGGGAGAAATAGTTGCTTTGCTTGAAGATGGCTAATAATTTTTTTTCCAGCAAGCTTCTATTCAATAAACAGTTTTGCTATGGAAGGCTATATTTAGATCCTTCTTTGAACCTTCAAGTTATTAAAAATTTCTTGTGACTTAGGTGACTACGAAAGTGGTCTGTATATTTAATGATGGGCTTCTCTGGGTATTCAGCTAGCAGTGGTCTTAAGAGCATGTGTAATTCAAGAATGTTAAGAATTGATGACGGGGGCTGGAGTTCTCGGAGGGAGTACTGGGCATTACAGCAGTCTCCCAGAGAGCAGGGAGTATTTATTACTTGAAGTGGCTATTTTTTTGTATTGGTTAGTGGATTGACAGAGGACATGTGGGCAAATGAAACAGCATCAGAGTATAAATATGGTAACCTCTTTTTTTTATGTTGGTGGTGGTAGTGGTCATGGTGGTGGTTCCTTCTTGAAATCTATTGAGCGGTTGTTGCTCTGTCCTTATGCTTGAAAGCTAATATCTCCATATTGACAGTGGATTAGATTAAGAGATTAGATAAAATGTACTGGCCTCAGGTTAACTTTGCTTAAAATGACTGGGCTGCATCAAGATCAGTCAACAGATTGGCTCTTGGACAGAACAAATGAACAGTGAGATGGGTCAGAGTGCAGCCAACCTTTAACCTTTGGGACCCAGCTGGGAAGGATTATGGATGATGTGGATCCACACAACTTAGGCTCATTTTTGCAGTGATATCACCCATTTTACACCTAAAGCCAAATTTAAATTAGGTATGTCTTCTACTCTCTGATCTGAAGGAGGCTGTGGGTCTTCTACCTCACTTCCACCCCCCACAACTTAGAGCATTTTGGGAAATGGGGCTTCTGTTGCCTAGATAATGGACTACCTAAAACATTTTTTCTTCTCTTTTTGGAGGTTTGATCTATTCGTCTCATTTAGGATAAAAGGTAAAAGACTCATGTGAAGTGAGTTTTTAATTTGTCATTTACCCCTTACTATTTAGAATGAGATCAAAGAAAAGACCTAAGAGAAGATAATGAATTCTTCATATTCATGTCCCCCACTAGGCCACAAACTTAATATCGTCTTATTTAGTTTTTACTTTTATAAAACTGAACGATAATCTTTACACTTTTTCATGGTGGTGTTTTAAATGTGAATGTTGGTTGTGAAGTCCAGCATCACAAAAGGGAATACAAAGGTTAAACTTAGGAATTTTTGGCAACCATTTTTTTCTATTGTGTTTCTAAAGCTTACCTATTTATAAAGCGCTATCTGGTGCCGAACTTTTGTGTTGTCTAGGCCAGAAGCCCTTTATTCCAGGTCAGCTTCAGATTCACTACCAGATTGCCTAGTAGGAATATACAGATACTGTTTTAAGTTAGATATCAAGGAAAAGAAGGAGAGAGAATCCTATACCTCCAATGTCACCACTTGAAGTTTAATTTTCTGGTTAATTCAAATAATTGTGTTTCATAAATTTGGATATAATTATGTACTTCGGGTTTCCTTTGGTAGTGATTGGTGTTGGCACTGTTTGGTCTTTGTTTTTCTTGCTCCCCACAGCAAATATTTAAATATTTGTGAGATGGCTAATCAAGACTCAGAATGCTCTTTTTGTCTTCTTAAGCACTAACCAGTAATAGGGCCACAGTCAGAGGCTCCAACTCAAGTCTGGAAGGAGATGAACTCTTCCAATACAGCTTTAGAAGAGAGGAATCTTTCTAACAGCTCTGAGGATGTTTTAAATGTGTCTCTGCACTCATCTCACTTAAAATAATCTGAATTTCCACAAAGCTTTAAAAAGGAAAAAGGAAGAAAGGGAGGGAGAGAGAACAAAAGAGCTCTTTTGGCTACCTTATATTTTAATACAGCCCCAAACTCTGTCCCCTCTCCTGGAATACTCATCTCCCAGATATTCACATAACTTGCTCCCTCATTTCCTTCAGTGCTCTGCTCAAAATGCCATTTTATCAGAGAGACCTTCTGTGACCACCCCATATAAAACGGAAACTAACAACCCCAGCGTTTCTTATATACCCTATGTGATGTTTAATTTTTCTCTTTACCACTTACCACCACTAAACATATTACATATACATATTCTTTAAATTCAGTTTTCCTCTACCCACTTTCCATTCACATTATATGTGTATATAATTCTTTTCCTCTTCCCACCCAGTAAAATGTAAGCTTCATGAGGGAAGAGACAGGGTGTTTTTTGATCAATTCTGTTTTCATTTCCTGGAACAGTGTCCAACATATAGTCAATATTTGATAAATATATGTTTAATGAATAAAGGATGGACTCATTTTTATTTCAGTCTCCCACAGTCAGCAGTATCCGAGGCAGCCAACTTTGAATGCTGGAAGGGGCCCAGCAAACAACCATGAAATGTCATAAACGAATTCCTCAGGGCAGTTTTGTGATTGTAGTGTGTGTGAACACTTAAACGGTCTGACTAAGACAGTGGTGGGTCAAGAAATCATCCTGACCTGTTCCCTTACAGTGGTTCCAAAGGGAAGAGAGGGTCAGAAGTTGCCCTTATTCCTTGTACACATTTTTTATGTATTTTAGGAGCTGTCGTATTAAATCCAGAAGCCTCCACTCTGTGGGAGTTTTCTTCCTTCTAAGGCAGTCTTCTCAGTCAGCGGTCTGTTTGCAAATCCCCTTTTACCTCTTCATGGCATTCCCTGGTGAATAGCTAAACAAATAGGAAAGTGCTTCACAATGAAATAGTAGAACCTCTGATAAGCCCAGCCTTGGTTCAGTCTTTTTTAATATTCATTTTTGTTCAGTTTGAGGAATGTATGGGGGGATAGAGTAGCAGGAATTCTATATGAAATTTTATAGCCTCTTTTAAACAGAGCATGAAATGATGAGATGTTGAATAATAAATTATTAATGGACAGTTCTTTGTGTTCTGTTTTCCCGTCTTAATGTGGGTCAAGTTTCAGGTGCAAGTAGTTTATTTGGATATACAGGAAATAGTAGAGGAGTGGAGAAGTGAGATAGGGAAGGGAAGAGTGATTTCTTGCACCAAGTACAACTGAGCAGTTGGAGTTTGTTTCTAAGGGGAAAGGATATAGAACACACACTTCAGAGTTATTTCCCCTGGGGACAAGGCAGCTGGGATATTGATACACCACCTCCCTTCTTCAGTCATTGGGTGAGCCTGTTCCCAAGGACTGTTCATTCTCTAAAGCCTGCAACCTACTGGGCTTTGGAGAAGCCCTTGGGCAAAGAAACCTGGATCCTGGCATTTAGAGATCCAGTGAAGTATCCAGAGCTGTAAGGCCTGAGGGATATGAGCAGGTATCAAGGAGTGAGCTGTGCCTTGCTTCCTGTTTCTGTTAAAATGGTTATTTGACAGAGCACCATCGCTTTATCTCTGCTCCTCCTTTCACCTTTTTCACCACATCTTTACCCAAGGCTCAGTGCTCAAATCTATCTTGCCTTGCCTCTTCCATGAATCACCAGGCATCTTATTTCTAATGGCACTTGGTGATTTCTACTTCATGGCATGGTAGTTGTGTACCTACACATATGTTTTCTATTTGATTTAAGCTCCTTGGGAACCCAGGTATTACCTTATATATCTTTGTAAGCACCAGTGTGCCTGGAACATAAGTGCTTGGTTAGTTAGAATGAATCTTTCCCCCCTAAATAGTAGGTGGTTTTGCCAAACTGGCTGTGAGAGGAAAGCCCTTGGGCTTCTGAATTACAGATTTCTAACTTCAACTAGAATAGTGTCATAAACTGCAGGAAGTTACTGGATGGACCCTAAAGTCAGGACAATGAGGGATTTACCTTTTCTTTTTTTCTTTTTAAGAAAAAAATTTTAAGTATACAGTTTGGTATTAAGTACATTCATGTAACAACATGGATGGACCTAGAGGGTATTGTGCTGAGTGGAGTTAAGTCAGACGGAGAAAGACAAATGCCATATAACTTCACTTACCTGTAGAATCTAAAGAATAAAATAAAACAGAAGCAAATTCATAGATATATGAGAACATTTTGATGGTTGCCAGATGGGTAGGGGGTTTAGGGTGTAGATAAAAAGGGGGAGAGATTAAGAAGTACAAATTGGTAGTTACAAAATAGTCATGGGGTGTAAACTATAGCCTAGGGAATATAGTCAATAATATTGTAATAACTATGTATGGTGTCAGAAGGGTACTAGATTTATCACAGTGATCACTTCGTATGTTATATAAATATCTAATCACTATGCTGTACACCTGAAACTAATATAATATTGTATGCCAATTGTAATTGAAAAATTAAAAAAATATTTAAAAAAATAACAGAAAAAAATTAAGTACATTTACATTGTTGTATAACCATCACCACCATCCATCTCCAGTAGTTTTCATCTTGGAAAACTGAAAGTTTCTACCCATTAAACACAGACTTTCCTCTCCGTCCTATCCCCAACCCTTGGCAACCACCATTCTATTTTCCGCCTCTATAAATGTGACTACTCTAGGAACTTCATAAGTGGAATCATATGGTATTTGTCTTTTTGTGACTGGCTTATTTCACTTAGCATAATGGTCAAGATTCATCTATGTTGTAGCATATGGCAGAATTTCTTTCCTTGTTAAGGCTGAATAATATTCCATTGTATGTGTAGACCACATTTCGTTTATTTATTCATCTGTTGATAGACACTTGAGTTGCTTCCACCTTTTGGCTATGTGAATAATGCTATTATTAAGATAGGTATAAAACCATCTCTTAGAGATCTTGCATTCAGTTCTTTCAGATATATATCCAGAAGTGGAATTAATGGATCGTGTGGTAATTTTATTTTTAATTCTTTGAGGAACTAATTTCTATTTTTTAGATAGTAACCATCCTAATAGTGTGAGAGGGTATCTCATTGTGGTTTTGATACGCATTTCCTCAATGATTAGTGATGCTGAGCATCTTTTCATGTGCTGATTGGCCATTTATATATGACCGGTAATATAGTTCTTCTTTGAAGAAATGTCTATTCAAGTCCTTTGCCTGTTTTTTTAAATAAGTAGTTTGGTTTTTTGTTAAGGAAACTTTAATTGAAGTATTACAGAGTTAGTCTTTTGATTTTCCTTGCCTTGAGCATATTTATGTCGTGATTTGTCAGCTAACCATGGGCAGGAAGCTTAGGGATTTTCAGCTCTGATCTGGCTTCCACCATTCCTTCACAGAGTAATCATAGAATCTTAGAATTAAATGAGCCTCAGTGTCTTAGTCTGCTCTGACTGCTATAACAAAATACCACAGACTGGGTGGCTTATAAACAATAGTAATTTATTTCTCACAATTTTGGAGGCTGGAAGTCCAAGATCAGGGTGCCAGCCCGGTCAGTTTCCGATGAAGGCCCTCTCCCAGGCTGTAGATTTCCAACTTTTCCTTATTTCCTCACATGGTAGAATGGGGCTAGGGAGCTCTGTTGAGTCTCTTCTGTAAAACAGTGCTAATCCCATTCATGAGGGTATGGCCCTCATGACCTAATCACTTCCCAAAGTTCTTATCGCCTGATGCCGTCACATTAGGCATTAGGATTTCAATATGTGAATTTGGAGCGGGGATACAAACATTCAGATCATAGCAGTGAGTGACCAGATGAGAAAACTGAACCCATCTCTTTTTCCACTATGTGCTCTGGGCCAAATCACTTAGCCCCTGTGGGTAGCACTTTCTTCATCTTTAAACATGCTTTTCTTTGCATTCTTTCTCATGTTCATACAAGTGTTTTTGAAAACTGGTTAATTGATTTTTAATGATTGCAAAGTATTTAGTGAAGTATTTACATTAGGCCTGAGGTTGTGTATATGTTGCACTTAATCTTTTTTGAATTGTTCACAGTATCATTCTTAAGAAATTTTCTTTAGAAAACTATAGGCCCTTCTTTTTCTAGGGAAATAAGTAGATGGGGCCAAAAAGCAGTTAATAATGCTGACCTCAACTTAATGTAAAATACTTTTGTTAATCTTTGGAAATAAATAAGCTCTCAAAATTACTCACTAGTTGCTGTTAGATAATGTGTTTATGAGTCCTAATTAGGATAGATCCTGGCTTTGTGTCCTATCTTTTTGAGATCAAGTTGTTTGAAGCTGCCACATAAAGGGCTATTGCTTATGTCCCTGGCACTAACTTGTGGCTGGGTTGGCAATGGCTTCCTGCTCAAAGATGTTAGCTGACACCAGAGAAGTTCAGGATCCTTGCCTGGCCTTGCATAAAAGATCTCTGGGAAGGTCCTAAAAATTTTTTTCTGCATTTAATTTTTGTTTAAACTGTGGTAAAATATACATAACATAAAACTTACCATTATCACTATTTTTAAGTATACATTTCTGTGGCATTAAGTGCATTCCCATTGTTGTATAACCATCACCATATTCATGTCCAGAACTTTCATCTTCCCAAATTGAAAGTCCATACCCATTAAACAGTAGCTTCCCATTTCTCCTTCCCCCTAGTCCTTGTCTATTACAATTCTTCTTTCTGTTTCTGAATTTGTCTATTCTGGGCACCTCATATAAGTTGGATCATACAATATTTGGCTTTTTTGTATTTGGCTTATTTCGTTTAGCTAATGTCTTTAAGATTCACCCACGTTGTAGCATGTGTCAGAATTTCCATTTTAAGGCTGAATAATATTCCATTGTATGTATATACCACATTTTGTTTATCTATTCATTGATGAGCATTTGGGTTGTTTCCACTTTGGGGCTATTGTGAACATTCCTCTATGAACATTGATATACAGATATATCAATTCCCTGCTTTCAATTTTTTATATATACCTAGAAGTGGCATTGCTGGGTCATATGGTAGTTCTGTGTTTAACTTTTTGAGATACTGCTATACTGTTTTCAACAGTGGGCGCATCATTATATATTCCCACCAGCAATGCACAAGGGTTCCAATTTCTCCGCATCCTCTCCAACACTTGTTTTCTGTTTTGGGTTTTTTTGTTTGTTTTTGTAATAGTCATCCTAATTGGTGTGAAATAGTATCTCACTATGGTTTTGATTTTTATTTCCCTAATGATTCATAATGTTTAGCATCCTTTCATGTGCTTGTTGGCCATTTGTATATTTTCTTTGGAGAAACAGGCTGATCAGGTCCTTTGCCTGATTTTTGAATCAGGTTGGTTGGTTGTTGCTGAGTTTTAGCCAAGGACCCTTTTGATTTGCAAATACTTTTAAGAAGGTGTTTGCTGTGTGGTGCTTTATGAATACATCTCCATTTGTTTTGTTTATTTTTAAAAAGTCTTTCTCTGTATAGATGGGTAGATAGATATAGGTGTATTATCAATATATAAATAGTTTTTTTGTCCCAACAGTATATCCTTTCGGGCTCTGATGACTTCAACCTGTACATGTGGAGAATCCCTGCGGACCCGGAAGCAGGTGAGCATACCCCTAGTGTGAACCTGCCACTAGTGTTGGCTCTGTTGACCTTTGTCATGCTGTGCCCTGAAAGGGCAGTTCCATAGCAGTATAGGAAGATATTTCTCTTTTAACATAGAAGTTTATCAGAAAAGTGACCAGAGGAAATTTTTAAATAAAAATTAGAAGCCAGATTTAACTATAACCTTCATACATAGCCATATCTGACATAATGATGCTCACTGTTTTCCTCCTAAGAACTTTTCTTTAGATTTTATAGACCTCATTTATGTCCATTTTTCTGTCTCCTATTGCACATCTGGAGTATTTTTATCTTGCTTTTACATGCTTTTCCTTTATTATCCATCTGCATGTTCCTGCTTATTACTCTACAGATAGTTGTTAGGGCCTCTTCTTTTCCTTTAAGCTCCCTGGCGATGTTAACTAAAATGAATCTTTCTTTGTTGATGGACAAGTGCACTCCCTGGGGTTTGGCTGACCCTAGACATCAAAGAAATTAGGAAGAAATATTTCTGCATTTGGTCTGAAGATATTCTGGAAAAAAAAAAGCCTGTAGCTTTCCATAAATTTGGATCTAGGCCAGTTAAGGTTTCAAATAGCATGGATCAGTCTTCATTCTTGATAATAGTGTCCTTACATGCTCAATTACATGTTGCACTGGTTACTTCCTACTGGGAGAAGAATGTCTGGTTTTTACTCTCAGGACAGCTCAATATAGCCATCAGCTCTGGGTGATAGATACATGGCATCAAACTGGAAGATGGCTATTAGGAAAGTGAGAGAGAACTATGCCAAGTGTCTTGCACAAAATGTGTCTGGTTATCAGAGTTTAGGGAAGTTGTTGGCTTGCCTGTTGCAGAATTAATATTATTACCAAACATCTACCTTTCAAAATTTGTTGAGGCCCACCTTTGGTGTAACTATCCTATTGCTGTGGTCTGGTTACTAAACATGTTTCAAAAGGCCTTTTTCTCCTTCTGGAATTTGAAAAACATGAGTGGAGCAGCTTACCTTTGAAGCACAACTAGAGGGGACAGCAGCGTCTATCTGAACAAAAAGTGATGTTCTAGCTCTAGAGATAGTTTCGTATTAAGTCTCTTGCCCCATAAATTCTAGATTGATTAGCATAGAAATAATCTTTGGACCTAATTTTATTGTTACCTGATCTTGAAAAGCTTTTAATTATTAAGTCAGTATGACTTTAAAATACAAAGTAGATAATTGCCCTTCTCCCAGGACTGCTCTCTGCAATCTTTTTAATGTTTGTATAAACAACAAAAGGGGGGAAAATTAGCAATAGTATTATTGATTTTTCCCTTCTCCCTATTGATTTCTATACTGACTTAGGGTATGGGCCACTGTCAGGCTGGACTTTTATGAGTAGTGATTATGTGTAACCTCTGAGTTGGCAGGGACATGATAGCTGATTTAGGATTCCAATATTAAGACTGGGAAATGGGTAGCTGGACTTTCCAAGGGTTGTTTGTATAGGCACAAGTGGTTTAAAGGAAGCCATTTCTAGATTCTCAAATTCCCAGTATTCTTTCATAAAGTCAACATTTCTAAAAAGGTACCCATTCTCCTTTCCCACCTCCCCTTTCCCTCTGTCCTTCTCCTACCTTAACAGGAAAAAAAAAAAAAAAAAAAACAACCAGTAAACCAAAAATAGTCCACAAATTTCTGACCATTTGAACCTTAGCATGATACATTTGCCCTGGGATGTGAAAACCTCCAAGGTGCCAAAAAATCTAAAGCATTCTTTAACTACTGGGCTATAACCCCACCCCACCCTCCTTATTGTCTCTCTTATCTTCTTATGAACTTATAATAATTGCTTCCATTTATATATAATGTTTCTGTAAAACATTAAAAGTTTATTTGTTTTGATCAGTTGTGTTCCAGTAATAATTGTAATGGTAATTCTAATCCAAGACAAAAATTTTAACACTTAGAGCCTTATGGTTGCAATAAATAAAGAAAAATTTAAATTTATAATTATATTTTTGTTTGTGAAACTATAACATGAATTTTCATAAAAATATATTAGGTTGAAATTTTTAGGGGGTAAAGTAGAAATATTTCAAGGAGGAAAAAGGAATGATGTAAAATTTTTATTAAAAAAAGAACATGTTAGACTTCGGATTCTACGTAGGGTATTGTAGATAGCTCCCACTGCAATAACTACAAAATCAAATTACAAAACCATATTTTTTAAGATGTCAGAGAGCTATGGCAGCAAAGTGTGCTAGAAGAACTAAAGTTCTGAAGCGGGAAGAGCCTTTCCTAGCCGAGCACAAGGTGCTTGCCATTTCCTTTCCCAGGGGCATCCATGCACAGACTGCAGATTGGGCTGCCACGGACAGACTCTCCTAAGGCCAAAAGAAATCAGTTTTCAGTGGCCATATGGGTTGACATGACAGATTGGAATCTAGAGGTACCACAAGCACATGGCCAGCCTTTCCTGCAGGACATTTGCTAAGTGCTGGGATTGACTGGAAGCTAGGGGGCTGGGCTGGAAAGGCAGAATAAAACTCTCAGTAATACAGTGCTTAGGAGACAAAGACCCCTTAGTGGGAGGGGCCTGCCCCACAGAGCATTTGCCATATTTTGAAACCTGCATAGGAAATGAGGATAAAAAGCTAAGCTTAAAACTTCCAAAGGACAGAACATTCTGAACAGAGGGGAACAGAGATTTGGCAGACTCTTTATTGAAAGCCCAAAAGGGCTAAACTTGAAGATGGGTCTGGACCAAAAAGGCCAAGTGAAATACCCTGCAGTCTGGTACTTAGGACACCAATTCCAATTAGAGGTAGAGAACTGCCATAAGCTCCCTACAAATCTTGCCTTTGAGACATTTGAAACCAGAAGACTTACTCCAACTAAAGAAGTAACCCAGCCCTGACTTACTTCCTCCTGATTGGATTGAAGCTGATCAAGGGTTTACCTAATTTTTTCAAGAATGTCATGAGTACATGCTGTATGGAGTTTCCTCAAAAAAACTAAGAATTGATCTACCATATGATCCAGCAATCCCTCTCCTGGGCATTTACCCCAAAGACTTGAAAACCCATATCCGAAAAGATATTTGCACACCGATGTTCACAGCAGCATTATTCAAGGTGGCCAGGACATGGAAGCAACCAAAGTGTCCTACAACAGATGATTGGATAAAGAAGCTGTTGTACATATATATAATGGAATATTACTCGGTCATAAGAAGAGATGAAATACTGCTGCTGTTTGCAACAACATGGATGGACCTCAAGATAATCTTGTTAAGCCTTAGTCTCTTATATTAGTGTGCTACAGCTGCCATAACAAAATTCCATAGACTGGGTGACTGAAACAACAGAAATGTATTTTCTCACAGTTCTAGAGGCTGGAAATCCAAGATCAATGTGCTATCAAGTTTGATTTCTCTTGAGGCCTCTCTCTAGCTTGTAGATGACCTGTTCTCACTACATTCTCACATGGCCTTTTCTCTGTGCACACAAGTCCCTGGTGTCCCTTCCTCTTCTTATGAGGTCACCAGTCCTATTGGGTTAGAATCGTACCCTTATGACTTCATTTAACCCTAATTACCTCCTTAAAGGCCTTATCTCCAGATAGTCACATTGGGGGTTATGGCTTCAACATATGAATTCGAGGGAGGCACAATTTAGCCCATGATAGTTTTATGGTCCTTTTGTACTCAACGTCCAGCATACAATAAAAAATTGTAAGGCATGAAAATATAGCCAGTAATCTAAAACTAAGAGTTTGTTGGATATGTTTCACCTACAGAGGACAGGCTTGGTGAATAGAAGACAGGTCAATAAAAGATATCTAAATTGAAGGACAAGGAGAAAAGAAAATGGAAAGAGCAGAACATAAGAGACAAGTGGAACACAGATGATCTAATATATATGAACTTGAAGTCTCAGAAGGATAAGAGAGAAAATGAGGCAGAAGCAATATATGAAGAGATAATAGCTGAAAGAATTTTCTAAAACAAATGAAATATACTAATTCTCAGATAAGAAACTCAATAACCACAAGTAGGATAAATACACATACCTAGGGACATTGTAAGTCAAACTATTAAAAACAAAAGATAATGAGAAGCCCAAAAGCAGCCTGAGGAAATAGACGAATTACTTATAAATACGCAACAATAAGATTGATGGCCAAATTATACGATGGTGTAATAGAATGATATGTTTAAAATGCTTAAAGAATTAAAACCAGCCAACCTAGAAATCTATACCCAGGGAAAATATCCTTCAAAAATGTAGGTAAAATAAAGAATTTTTTTAAAGAAATTATATAATTTTATTATAATTACCTAGCTGCCTTCAATGAATTAATACGTCTAAATATTGAGCATCTACAGTGGCTAACATCACAAAAGAGAAAGGCAATTAGACATTATGTGCCTCTTGATTAAAAAAAAACACACAATACTACCTATAGTCTTGCAAAATAAAACCACCCTGAATCTGATCAGACCTCAGGATCAGCTTTCAATTTGCAGGAAGTACAGAGGTCAGAGGGGCATATTGTACTATATTGTAAAGATACAATCCACAAAATCCAAACTGTCAGAAACCATTAGACCCATGTTCTTCAACAGATAACATTCTGATGAAAAAAGGAAAGATGGACAGGAAGAGACCTGTTGTTTAAGAAACCTAAAAGACATTAAAACAAAAGAAAACAGGCAAAACTAAAGTATTTAGGAATGCACACTTGGAATAAAAAATATTTTAAAATGCAGAGAAGTGATTAATACAGAAGTCAGGATAATGGTTACTTTAGGAATATAGAAGGAGTTGTAATTGGAATGATGCACATAGTGGCCTCTGAATGACCAGAAATTCCATTTCTTGACCTGCATGTTGGTTATAAAGATGTGTACTTTATAAAACTTTATTATGATGTACTTTTTATGCTGGTTTCTATATCTTTTTTAAATTCTTCAATGGAAAAAAAAAAGAAAAATGAATAAATAACCATAGGTTAAAGATAAATCACAATAGAAATAAGATTTTCTTAATTGAATAAAAATGACAGAGAGGCATTCAAGTACTGCAGGGTATTTGGCCCAGATCAAGAGTCTACAAAATTTTTTGTTCCTGTACCCATCTCAGAGCCATTTTTTTGAGTTATAACTGACATATAAAAAGTATATTTTAAAGTACACTTTTACTGAGGAATAACTTAAACCTCTGCTAGGATGCCGCTTGGGTGCTTGTTGCCCCAGTGATTAGAGAATTCTTCCAAAAGTCTTACTCTTCACCCCTGTAGTGTTTTGAGTGGTGGCTTACTGAGAAGGGCCTTGTTATCATTTTTCTTCCTCACAGCCTTTTATTCATTTGAAGGAAGTTCTTATGTCTGCTTCTAGTTCTCCTCTAAGACAGCAACCCCAAGTTTATTTAGCAGTACTTTAAAGAAATGGATGTGCTGGTTTCTCTCCTCTGGATTTGTTCTACCCATGTTTTAAGGATTAACTGAATAAGTTCAACAGATGTAGTCAGTTTGACAAGGCCAGAGAAAATCTTTGGCTTCTTGATATTAAGTGTGGTACATGGAGTTACAGAAAGTATACTCAGGATCATACAAACTGTTTTTGGAGACCACAGAACCCATGATCTACTCATACTTAGAGTTGGCTAGAAGCCTCATGGTTTCCACATGAGCTGTGGGTTGGTCCTGGAACCCCTATCCTTTACTTGGTGCTGGGGTTTCTTTGTACACAAGGACAGGACCTTATGATTATCTCTTGTTGGATTCACTAACTGGTAGTTGAAGGGTTTGTTTTCTCTGTATTACCTTTCAACATTATACCATCAGTCTATCACAGTAAGTCTGTCCCTTTAATCATAATTTTGCTCTTCATGTAACTAAAGTACCTTTTGGATTATTTTTAGCGAACCGTGGCTCATTTGGGGATTCAGCCTTCCTGCTACTGTTCTGACAACCCATAGACATTTTTTTCTTTTTTCTTGTTTATATTTTTTTTCCTTTTTTCTATCCTTCCTTCCTTGTTTCCTTCCTTCTCTCTTTCTCTCTCTCTCTCTTTCTCTCTTTTTCTTCCTTCCTT
>NW_011888796.1:911277-934381 GCF_000151845.1 Pteropus vampyrus
ATCTGTTGTAGGACACTTTGGTTGCTTCCATGTCCTGGCCACCTTGAATAATGCTGCTGTGAACATCGGTGTGCAAATATCTTTTCGGATATGGGTTTTCAAGTCTTTGGGGTAAATGCCCAGGAGAGGGATTGCTGGATCATATGGTAGATCAATTCTTAGTTTTTTTGATTTGCGTTTCCCTAATAGCTAGTAATGTTGAGCATCTTTTCATATGTTTGTCGGTCATTTGTATGTCTTCTTGGGAGAAGTGTCTATTCGGGTCTTCTGCCCATTTTTTGATTGGATTGTTTGTTTATTTTTGTTATTATTGATTGTATGAGTTCTTTGTATATTTTGGATATTAGGCCCTTATTGGAGGCGTTGCTTGCAAATACATTTGCCATCTTTTGATATTTTTATAATTAACTTCTTACTATCAAAGTAATACAGGGTACATAAATTTTAAATCAAATAATACTACAAAGATTTTTTTTTTAATTCAACAGTTTATTTTCCTATAACATATGCATAGTATTTTTGAATTTTCGATTTTGGACATTCTCTATTGGCTTTCTACTATTGAAATCACCCAGTTTCCCAGAATAGAAATCTTTGATCTCCTACCAGCGGGGACATTTGCCTGGCAATTGGACTATGGTTCTAAGAGCCAAATAGGGCAATAGATCTGTAGCTCTCATATCTACACACATATTTTTGTTTAATTTCATCCCCAGTTTTGCCTGGTGTCTCAGTTCAAAATTTCTTTCTGTCATCAACCCCCAGGCTTCTGCTTGTTTTGCAGAAGGGATAGTCTCCTGGGCACGTGTGATGGTGAAATTGCTTTCAACTAATCCTATTTACAGCCCTACCCTTCACTCTGGCTTCAGGGATATTTAGCACCTCTCATTTTTACATGTAATCTATTTTTAAATGTTGGCAATTAATTCATAATTCAAAAAATATTCGGCAAGATTCAGCAAGCCAACATTTGAGAACTAGATGAGGTTCTTGGGTTCTAGCTTAGAGACAAAAAGTCTATAAGGAAATTTCTAATCTGATCTACTGCCTCTGACTTAAATGTGGAATGAGGCTGAGCTCCCTCTCTTTATGCATGCCAGTAGAACATAAGATACTAAAGTGGGGTTCTATTGGGAAGCTGGCTTGCTGTTATATGCCTTAATGGCATAATCAGATGAAAAGCAATCAACATATATTGAATGCCTGCTGTGTGCTTCACAGATCATGCCAAATGCTGAGAGAACTAGATGAAAAGAAGTCCTGAGTGTGAGCCAAAAGCAAGGGCATTTTTTTCTTGACTCTTCTGTTCAGAAAGACTGACAATCACTGGAGAAATGTTTTGTTTTTTTGCTACATAAACTCCAGAGAGATGGATTTTATTTATTATATAAACAGCAGTGACTCAATGAATTGGATAAGTAATTCACATTGGGCTTCCTAGTGGGCCGAGAAAGTAATTTTGAGATGGAAGATCTAAAACCCATTGTAAAACTTGCTACCTGGCAAGATTGGGCTTGATTTTTTTTTAGTTGGTGTCAAATAACTCATTTCTAAAAACCTCTTTAAAAATTAGAGGAAGGAATAGAACTGGGAATTTTGCTGTGGCAAAGAAAAAGCCCATCAGAATATGTTTTACACCTCTGAAGTACGTAGGAAGAGCATCTGTTTTTATGTGATAATTCTGAAAATAAACAGACTGGCAGTTATGTATAGAGTCAGTGTGGTATATTGGAAGGAGCATTAGGCATAAAATCATACCTGGTTTTGAGTCCAGTGATGCCACTAACTAGCCAGTTGAGTGAGTCATTCTAGGCAGGTTACATAACAGCAACTAAGCCTCAGTTTCTTCTGTAAAATTGCCTCTGCCCCTACCGCCTCAAATCATAAGATGATTTAAAAGTCTTAGTAACTTTTTGAAAATTATGTGCTTTCAAATGTAAGACATTGTTATCACTACATTAATAATGTCAATGGCCATGGATTCATAGTTTCCAGTGCATTTGCTCCCCAGTAACTTAGGTATGGAAGTAATGGATTTGGCAATGTGTGGTAGGGGTGGGTGTCTGGAAAACATTCATACTGCCTTTTCCTTCTCATTTCCCTAATTCTTGTTTGTAAAGGGCTTTAGGGTTTTCACAGATAGAGTTGCTTTCCCTGAGATATGCCTCTACACTAAGACCTTACTACTTATGGAAAGAAGAACAATGTAATAGAGTTGATAGGCCTGGGTTTAAATTCCTCATCCATTCATCTTCCTAGTTAGAGGCTTAGGAAAGATTGTTTTATCTTACCAAACTTCTGTTTCTTCATCTGTAAAAAAAGAATATTAACAATACGAACAATAACAACAATAGCTATATCTACCTTCTTAGGGATATTGTGAGAGGTTCTCAGTAGCCACTCAATGATTGTTATTCCTCATTAAAGTTTTCTCTCTTTTAACTTTCCTCTGAAAAACTCTTTAGAGACCAAGACATTGTCTTCCTCTGGTGCCCTCCTTGAATAGTTGGTAAAGTTGTTTTTACATTCAGGTTGCTCTTAGTAGCTTAAGAGGGGGGAAAGTTATATGACAAATTTTCTCCTGCATGGTGCGGGGAAACATGCAGTTTCCTTTGCCAAGTCATTGCAGCCACTCCCACTGCCTGTAGTCCGAGTAAGCAGGCTAGAAACAGCTGTAAATGTATTTTCATGGCCCTGCATGTGTGTATGTGCTCTTTGTCCCTTGCATTTTCTAGACATGCATTCACTCTTAGTGAGTTAGGTCTGGGCACCTGCTTTTTCCTCCCATGTAATTGAAAGAACAACTGTTTTAAATTGATCACAAGTAGTTGGTTGCAAACACATGTGAAGTATGGATGATGAAAGAAGAACTTAGCATAATTGACTATTTTGTGCAATTAAGCATTGCTGTCTGTGGAACTCTTTGAGCTTTACTGATGGCCAGTGCCGTCCCCATCTGACTTTTCTTAATTCTTAAGTGGTTCAAGATCCCCAGGAGGCAGCCACTGTTCTGTCTTGTCAGTGCCCTGATTGTATTTCTCTTTATGGTTTGAAACTTAGAGACCTTGGGAATGCTCACTGAGGACTTTTGGAATTGCTAAGAGGTTATTTAGATAACTCTTAGATATAACAAGGAAAAAAAGTAGTCCTTTGTCTCTTGTAGCAGTAAATTCTTAATTCTGGAGTCAGGAATGAAATAGATTAATTGCCCAAACAAGTACTTTATTTTGGTAGACATTAGCTTTAGTCTTCTCCTTCAAGCCTTTTTCCAGAGAAAATGATGAGATTTACTTCAATTTGTTTATTTATTGAGTATCCTTAGATAAGACATTATGCAAAGCCTGATGGGCCATTGAAAGATAAACACTTTATTGTCCTCAAAGAACTTCCAGTCTAAGAGGGATGAAAAAAGTGTGTGTGTGTGTGTGTGTGTGTGTGTATGTATGTGTACTCTAAATTTAAAAGTGGGTTCAAAGGCCCAGAAAAAGGATGATTAAGGAGGGCTTGAAGAGATTTTGGATATCAGTAAAGCTTTCATGAAATTAGCATTAGAGAGAACTGTGAAGGTAGGTAGGATTTTAGACCCTTTATTTCTCTGCTCTTAATTATAGTAAAAATACTAAAGAAAAAAATTGATAGCAGGAAGATGGAGAAAGAGAAACACTTGGATAATCCACATATTGGATGATGGAGCCCACTAATGGAGACTGGGTTTTTTCCTGAATGCTTCTATTCCACAGTCTAATAAACTCATGTCTTTTCATTCATTTATCAAATATTTATTAAAACCTACTATTTGCTAGGCAGTGTTCTAGAGGATTGGGTACAGCAGGGCAACAAAAGAGCCCTACAGACATGGAACTTAATTCTAGAGAGGAAACACAATGAACAGTAGACACCATGAATTATATAATAAGTTTAAAAGGTTAAAGTACTATGGAAAAAGAAAAGATAGAGCAGAATAAGGGGGATAGGAAGTGGCATAGGGGTCAGGGAAATGTAGTATTAGGTAGAGTTTCAGTATAGGCCTCAATGAGAAGGTCATCTTTGAACAAAACCTTAAAGTGGTAAGGGAATTAGCCGTGCAGAAATCTTGGGGAAGAGCATTTCAGGTAAAACCAGTGTAAAGGTTCTAAAGTGAAAATGTGCCTGACGTGTTTAAGAAGCAGCGAGGAAATCGGTTTGTTGAAGCAGAGTGAGGGAGGGAGAGAGAAGTAGGGGTTGAAGTCATAGAGGTGAGTGGAGCACAGGGGTGTCTAGTCATATAGGCTTTTACTGTGAGTGAAATGGGGACCCATTAGAGAATTCTGAGCGGAAGAGTGACGTGATCTGACTTACTTTAACAGCATCACTCTAGCTGCTGAGATAAGGATAGATGGTGGGAGTAGGGCTGCCAAGAATAGAAATGAGGAGAACTAGTAGGAGTTTCACATAATACAATATGGCTTGAACCAAGGTAATAAGGGTTAAAGTCTAGATATACTTTGAAAGTTAAAACCATCAGGATTTCCTGATAGATTAGACTGGGAGATATGGGGAGCAGTGTCCTGTTCTGTAGCCCCAAGTATCATTGAGGACCACTTTCTAGCGTGACTGGTAAATTGCTGTCAGACCACAGCATCAAGAAATCTTGACCAGGTTGCTTTTAGATTTTGAGTGGAAAGCATACTAGTCATTCTTGGAGGACTTTGTGAAAGCTAATTAAATTGACAAGAAACAGAAATAATAAGTTGGTGAGAAATGAGAGGCATCCAGACCCTTGAGAGGCCTGAGGGAGCAAATCTCTGGCTGAATGTTATGAAAAGAAGAGCTAAGTAAGGAAAGGGAGGGAATTAAGGACCTATATGCTAGCCCTTGTCTTCTCTGGGGGAATATTTGGCCTTGGCATTTGAAAAAGATCCTTTTCAGGGTTCTAAGCAAGGGATTTTCTCTGAGTCCCTTGTGTTTCCTACAATCTCCCTAAGTGAGTGAGTTACTGATGTTGGTATCTTATGAGACGGCCCAATAATTTTTTTTTTCTGAGGTCTTGCAGTAGAATAGATAAGATGATTTATAGCCTTCCCTACCTCCCTAGCATCCCTTCTGAACCAAAGGAAAGATGGAGAGAAGGGAACTTTGGTCTTGACTTATAAAAGAAGCCTACAGAGTAGTGCCAGTATGTTTGGCTGAGCCATTGGTTTGTACAGAACTGAATAAACAAACGATAGCTCAAGGATGAGTAAGGTCCTTTTTCCTGGGTATATACTATTTTTACTGGTACTCCATTGTTAGTAATTGGGTTAGTTAATTTGCTTGGTAGCCATGGTTGATCCACCATCTTAGAGATGATCCTCAGGGGAGATTATGAAGGTTATATAGTTCTTGGAAAAAATAATCTCTGCCTAATTCCTTCCAACTTGATCCTGCTATTGATGGTCAGGGTCTGGGTAGATAATGGAGTAGAGGAGACCCCAAGTTTTTACTGATACTGGCACTTTGACTTTAGCCACTTCAGACTAAAGAAATCTATCTATCTGAATTATTCAAATCTCCAGGACTGATAAAAATTTAGTCTCTAGAAATCTTGTGTCTAAACTGTAAGTAGCAGCTGTATTCAGTCATTTGAAACCTAGAAACTGGGAAAGGGACTCTCGACAACCTTTCTGAACCCCATTCATTGCTCTAATTTTGTGTACACAGCCTTGGTTACCTTAAACAAATGGCAGCAATAATTCTGCCTGTACCAGTTTATACCATCAGTCTTGGCTCTGTTGACTTCCTCCTCTTTTTCACATTTTCAAAGTACCAGTTTGGGTGGGGAAAAGGAGAAAAGACCTTGTATTAGAATTGCTGCTAAGAAGAGAAACTAGACAAGGTCACAGTGCAGAAAGCAATAGAAACAGTTTTTCCATGGTCTGGAATTTTCAAGAATTGATACCCTTCAGTTATTCTTCAGATCTAAAAGTTACTGTAATTGTATTTTGAGTAACCTTTGACAGAAAGATTGGTCGGGTTGATAAACTTTAGTTCTGTAGTAGCTAATTCTTTAAGACATGAGACCCCTGTCTTCCTTTGGTAGCACTTATTCTAGAATTGCCCTCTCCTGAAACACTATCCATTCAACAAGTGCTTACTGAGTACCTGCTTTAGTTTAGGCATTGTGCCCCAGATTCTAGGTATTCAAGAGATCCAGTTCTATTCTCATGATCTATTCAGTGTTGTTAATGTGATGAAATGTACTGTGGTGATACTCTAGAGTTTGCAGTCAAGATACCATTGGATAGAGTCTCCCCTTTCTTTTGTTTAAATTTAGGACTAAAAATGAAAACCAACCTATATGATTACTTCCAGAAAGATTTAGAAATCAGTTACGAGCTTCTGACTCCGTTCCTATTCAAACCCTTTCTTTTCTTAAAGGCTACCAGTATGGTGGAAAGGATATTAGGCATTATTGCCAAACAGACTCTTGTTGAAATCCTGGCTCTGGCATTTACTAGCTATATGACTTGGGAGAAGTTGCTTAAATTCTCTAAGTCACTTAAATTCCTTTTCTTGGAGGCAATAGGATTAAACAAAAGATTGGTACTAGATTGAACCTGAAGTTTCTTTACTAAAGACCACCTCAATGGAGGTTACGGATAGGAGTAGGATATTGGAAACATAGAATTTAGATGAAACAATGAGCAGGAATGCTATTTATTGAACAGACCTGAAGGAACTCCTTGGGGGTGATGAGACCCCTGTATCGAGACAACTGTTTTAAAATTCCCATGGATTTCTTTTATTTTGACTAACTAGACTTAGGTAATTTTTCCCACTCCAACCTATGAATGAAAGGCACTCAGGTTTGCCTAGAGGTTTCTGTCGTGAAATCCTGTCTTGATGCTTAACCTTTCCTGATCCTTTTTCTCCATAGAAACGCACCACTTCTATGTCTTAGTCACTCTCATTTTCTTTATGGTTTATTAGCAAACTAGATGATGTCGGGCTGAGATACGAATAACTTTAAATGTATTATCCATCCTGAATAATTCAAATATTAGTATTGTCAAATATGGGAACAAATTTAGGCAAAGGACATTTTTGCTACCCACCAAGTAGAGTAAACACGTAGTGCTAGCTAAGTTGGCACCACCACAGAACAGATCGGCACAGTCTGAAATCTCTTGCTGTTATTAAAAAAAAAAAAAAAGATGTACATGGCAGTAAAGAGCAGGGTGTCTTCCATGATGCAAAAAAGGAGTTGTATCAGGAGGCCAAAAGCAGAAAATACCTTCTCTAGAGCCAGATTATTTCTGGAGAAGGGATGTTGGTTTTAGTCATATTCCTTCCAATCACTGAGACAACAAATGATTAGAATGAATATTTGAACAAGGTAGTTGAAAGTGAGATGGAGGCATGTGGAGCCGAGACTATACGCTGTAGTGGTGCCATGCTCCTGCTAGAGACTAAGAAGGTATTCATTACTTAAATAAGTGAACACTCATTTTTCTGTGTCTGAATGCATCATATTTACCAGTTGTCCAGGGACACAGGTTGTCTATCCTACATGTACTGAGCTGTTGATGGTTGCCTAGAAGTGACCTTGTTCAGAACTTGGGTACATATGTTCTGTGTGAGTGTGATGCTCGTACCAGTGAAGTTGAACCTTTGAGATTATCTCAAGTTTATAAATGATGACATCTTCCTCTGTGTTACAAGTTCCAGGCCTCTGGACTTTTCTCAGTCATTGAAGTAGAAAGCATACAGGATGGTCTTTAAAATACAGCATCTATCAGGGGCCTTTTTGTTTGTTTGTTTCCAAAGTCAATTCCCTTTATTTAATGTTGATTTTTACTCTATTAGTGGCCTCTTAATTTTAATCCGTACATGGTTTCTTTAAGGCCCACACTCTCTAATTCAGATTCTCAATACTTGGGCTCTGCTTATTATGGAAGTAACCCAAACCTCCTTTCTTTATCCTTAGTTCTACCTGCTATCCGGGTGAAAAAAAATTTTTCCCCCATTATTTTCCCAGTGGTTTTGTATGTTTGCTTATCTTGTTTGCTGTCTGCATCATAGAAATTGAAAGCAAATGGATCAGAAATGTTTTTGTACATGTAAGTAATTATATGCTTCTGGTTCTGCTTGTCCATGGGTCAGCTGCCTAACTATTCCCAAGCATTTTAGTTTCATTTTGCTCATGACTACCCTTTTCTAAGGTAACACTTGGATTCTATCTTGGAGATCAAAAACTTGAGAAATGTTTTAAGTGGCTGTAGCTTCATTGACAATGGAATTACAGTGGGTGGGTGTGGGCAATGCTTAAAGGCTAAATAAAGGCTCTTGGTAAGAGCACATATGCTGAGAGAGATTTCATCTTCCCTCTTTCCATAGCAACTTTATCTGTAAGATTAAGCTTTCCACTGGTGGTATAGTTAATAAGAAATCTCGGCTCCAGTTCAGAGCTGTGTGCCTGCCATTACTGGAGCCTGTTTACTTTCATCCATTTCATCATTTGATTTTTGTTTCCTTCTGTCTTCCCAGGTGGCATTGGTAGGGTGGTCAACGGAGCCTTCATGGTGCTGAAAGGGCATCGGTCTATTGTTAACCAGGTTCGATTTAACCCTCACACCTACATGATCTGCTCTTCCGGTGTAGAAAAGATTATCAAGGTGAGGCATATTCCCTTTCTGTCTTTTTAGAGAAATTATTACAATTCATAGTTGGAAGAAACCAAAACAATATATGTAGGGCCTCATATCTAAACATACTAAAGGTCTATCAAAATTCTCATTTTGACATATTACAAAATATTGAAAACTCGATATTAAAAAGAATGACTTGAAACCCTCCTTTCAGGACTATTTTTAAAAGTAGTCACTAGGCTTTGAAACTAGACACTACCTGTATACCGCTATATTTCCAATGGCCTTTGATCTTGAATCTGATAAATTCTGCTTTCCAAACCTCATCTGGAGGTTAGGAAGCCACCATCCCCTCAGCTACTCAGTGTGTCCTTTGCATTAATTGCTGCCACTATGGCACAGAGATAACTAAGTGACTGCCAGAACCACAGCTAAATTGTCTCAGGACGTATTAAAAAAACACTGCATGTAGTTGCAATTGAGGCTAAACACTCAAATCAATTGCAGATCAACTGAATGAACTTAACCCTGCCAGTGAATATTTTTAGAGCCTGCAACTTAGAGACCCAGCCTCGTTTATGTCCACAGAAGGATGGCCCACTGCCCATCGCTCACATTCCAGTTGCTAGTAACCTTTTCCACGGGGTTTGGGGCAAATGATAAAATCTTGAGGACCCTGTGATAGACTTTTACATAGGGATCGATGATATTACCCTGTTCCCCAAAAGTTAAAACTCCTCCCCGCCAGCCCCCCTTTAAAATGGCATTGAAAACCTGAGGGAGGTGTCAGGGGAAAAGGGAAAAGTAGTCTGTGATGATTTGGCAGTTTTCATTTTCTTCTGTTCTTGGAAAAAAAAAAATAATAACTCTTAAGAGTTAAACCAATTTGTTTATGAGGCAAGGGAAGCTATCAGAAATGTGATGTTGGTGTATGGGTCACTATGCTTATTTGTCCTTATTCCAGCTTCCTTTATTTATATTTTGTTGGTCTTGTGTGGTTCAGGGCTGACTTTTGTGATTGCACAGGTTTCCCATAGGGCTAGAATAGGACTTACAGATCATTTTTACTGATTTTTTTCTTTTTACAGATGATGACATTTATGTTATAAATTAACTGTCTGAGGTTAATTACATAGCTAATTAGTGGTAAAGCTAGGATAGAGCCCTGTTCTTTGTTCTTCCCACTATACTGCCACACTCACCATGCTAGTGGAAAGGTAGCAGGCAGCCTGATGCTCCTGCTGGATTTGATCATCTCGGTAGTCTTTCACTTGGGCAGTCATCGAATTAGCCTTATCTCTTGTGTTGTTTTTTTTTCTCCTTCGGCCTATGACTAATGGGTTGGCATGGTAGCATGTCTTCTCCAGGCCTGTTGACATCTTTTTTCTCAGAGAGCTCTGCTTGGGCATCTCCTTTTGAAGAGAGATTCCTGCCTCACTATGCATTTTGGGATGCTTCTGTGCTGAGTCTCCCCAATTACTATTTTAGTCAGCTGGAGTCTTTACTCTAAAGGTCATAGGTTGGAAACTAGCCAAGTTCTCAGAAGAGAAAGAGAAGAAAATGTTTTCTCTGTGAGGTCATCCAGACTGAACTATGGAACTCGCTGCTTCCAGGTTCCATTGGAGTCTGAATCCTGCCCAACCAGGAGGGATGTTTAGCCATTTTAAACCTTAAGTCAGTACAGTTGGTATTCTTGAGCAGCTCTTTGAGTCTCTCTTCCATCTGTCAAGTGAGGACATTAACCCGTGACTTGCCACCCAGGAGTGCCTTGCGCATTACCTGTGCCTGTCAGTTTCTGACTATTTTAACGTCACTTTCCTGCTTGCTGTTTCTGAGAAGATCAATGGCTCAAAGAACATCATCCCATGTTCTAGTACAGCCTGACACCTGCTTTTACCTCTCTATTTCTGTTTCACTCCCTTCTCCCTGTCTTGTCCTTTACTACTGCCTTTCTAGCCCAGAGAATAAGAGTTCTCACCCGTAACAGGTCTTATATCCCCCACAAATGCCTACACTTAGCAAAAGAGAGGGTTCATTTTGTAGTTAAACATGAGTGGGGGGAAGATGAGGCAAATACTGACATTTTTTTCTCAAAGACCAATATTCATTTATTCACCTCATATATGTGGAATACCTATTGTATGCCATTTGTGTTAGGCCGTATGAGGAATACAGAGGTAAAGAAAGGTGTAATGCAGGTCCCCCTAGGAATTGATGACTTTGTAGGAGAGACAAGAAATAAAGATAATGGAAAATGCAATAGGTACACAAGGGACATAAAAAAAAGTACCATGGGAGGAGGGGGAGATTTTTTCCCTTTGGGGTAATCTCAGTGTATATAATATTTGAACTAGATTTTGAATAATTAAAAACTGCAAAAGGAAGGAGTAATATTGGAAGAACATTCTAAATGGAGGAAATGGATAATTATTTCATTGAATCAGCAATATTTATTGATCACCTACTGTGTTCCAGGCATTGTGCCTATGAATAAATGCTTAGAAGCAGCAAAGTGTAAGACCTATTCAGAAAATGATCATGTTTGGCCAAAGTGAAGAACACAAGAAGGGAGGGCTAAGATAAAAGGCTGGAAAGGCGGGCTAGGGGTAGGCCCAGACGGTCTTAGAAGCCAGATTACAGAGTGTGAAGAACCCTCGAGTAGCAATTTAGGTCTTTAACTGTGTAGTTTTTCCTGGTACCTGGACAAATTTCTAGGTTTAATGTAATAATGCAAAAGAGAGAAGAAGGGCATAGAGCTGCTACCTCAAGCATATCATGGTCACCGGTGTAGATCAGTACACTTCTGATGATGTTTGAATAAGCCTCTTGAGGTAAACTTTTCACTGGGCTTGGAGAGAGAGCTGCTCATCATAAGGTTCCTTTTCTCATGAACCTTGCCCTATGAGGAGGCATGTCTAACTACATTTAACATGTCACAGGAAGTTGTATTTTCATCGTTTCACTTCTGAGTTGTTAACTTTCATTGTAAAGAAATAATTTCATAAATGGTTGAATTTGCTATTTTATGGATGGAGGACCAAGATAATAGGGATTGTCAGTACTTCTAGAGTTCAAAAGTCCCTTTGAGGATGGGTCTAAAACTTTCTAGTTGAGGTATTTAGCTGCTAAATGAAAGAGAAAGCACCACATTTATTATTGCTGCTTTAATGTAGGTTATGGAAATGATTCTCATTACTACAGATAAGAAAAGGCTGAAGTCATTTGCCCAGGGCCATGTGAAGTGGTGGGGCTGGGGTTCCTACCTGTTCTTCCTGCTTCAGTAGCTCTGTGATAGGGTCTTTGTTTTTCTCTGAATCTTAGGATTGGATGACACTTATCGATTCACTGCTTAGATGAGGGAGCTGAGCTTCACCCAAGGTCACCAGCCAACTAGGAGCTGAGTGGGAACCCACACTCAAGTTTCTTGCCTCCTGATCCAGTGTTTTGCTCCATTACTCCAAGCTTCAGGAATGAAAGTCTACCTCAGCTTAATATATTCCAGAGCCCAAATAAAAGCTGACTTTTAGTGTTATGGTTTTCATTCCTGAAGTGAAAACATAGGGCCTTGGGTAGTAGATTAGAACCTAAAAACTGGCTTGTTGGATAGTTGGACTAACATCTTGCCATTAATATTTTGTACTTCCGTTAACAAATTCTGAGTTTCTGTGAAGTCCATATAGATTTATCTTCATGTTAGACCACATGGTTAATAGCATTTTACTATTCTTAAACTGGGGAAGTAGGAGATTTGGCCCAGAATATAAAATAAGATCCCTAAACATCCTAAGGCCTTTGTCCCCTCATTTTCCCCTCCATCCTTAAGAACCCCTCATTTTCCTGTCTAAGCAACCAAACTTTTATTACCTCAGATATCTGTTTTCAGAGATAGTTATTTATAGCTTGAGCCTATTGCTGAAGGCCATGTTGAAATGTTTCTCAAACTTTGAGTCTCACAAAGAATCTGAGACTCTTCAGATAGATCTGTTATTTTTTTGCTACTTATTTTATGCTAACTATATTCCAGTATTTCTGAAAAATTGGTTCCCCCTACACACATACTTACTCCTTCCTTGAGTACTTGTTAAAAATGCAGAGCTCTGGTACCTACCCATGATTTATTGAATCAAAATCTCTATAAGGGTGGGGTTCAGAAATCAACACTGTAATTATTCTTCAGGTGATTCTTGTGCACTCCAAAGTCTGAGAACCACTGCCTTAAAACTCCCCTGGGTGAGATTAAAAAACTGGAGAGGGGACAATACTCGAAGAGTTGTGGGCAGGGAACAGAGTTGAAGAAGAAATGAATCCAAGTTGAGAATTGGTCAGAGGAGAGCTAACCTAGAATGTTTCTTCAGCCCCTCTTGAACTGGGGATCCTCCAAAAAGGTGCTACCACCAGGAGTTCAAGTAAAGCACACAGGAAACAGGCTTCAGTTAAGAACCCTCACAGGGAAGCAAATTTGTCTTTGGATAGCTTTGCAGAAGCCATCATCTTGATACAGGATAGGGAATGAGGAGCCACTGTTTCCTGGGTTGGGTGCCATCTAAAGATAGACACCAGCCTGTCAGGCAAGAAAATCACCTGGAATTTCATCTAAGTTGCCATGGCTACCGGCTGATATAACCAGGCTTCTTTGTGCTGCTCTGTGGACCAGTCTGGCAGTCAGGTGAAGCTAATTGTTCTCACTTGCAGTGACAGCTTAATTACCTTGAACTTGATTTTTACATAACTTATTCAATTTGTTGAAGGCAAAGTTGGGCCTTTGCCTTCAAATAGACCTGGGTTTGAATCCTAGTTCAGCTACCTTTTTGCTATGAGCCCATGTCTCTGACAATGGAGTGGAGGACTGTTAAGGGATGAGGCTGCATTCTTGAGGCAAGGGTGTCCTTCCTAATCCTGAAGTGGCAGAAAAGTTGGGTAGCAAGGCAGCAGCTCCCTGGTTAAGAGAACCCAGTTTCCTGGGTAACTGATGCCTGCATGTCCAAGAGGGAACTGCAATGTAGGCAGTTGGCTATTCTCATCAAGCTCCAGTAAGCAATTCCCATTAGTTAAAAATAGAAATGTTGCAGTCGAGAAGTAGAGTTACAGGCTGAAATATTAGCTGTCGCAGAGGACTGACTGCTGGGTCTGTTTTCACTTCAGCAAAGTGATGCCTCTCTGTGCACAGCTTCAGTCTTCTGAGAATTTTGAACATATTGGCCAATATTTAAGTTCTCTTCTATCCTCTGAGATTATGAAAGGGGTTATTATAATTTCCATATTATTAATAGAGGAAGCTAAGGGGGAGGAGGATTTGGAGGACATGATGTGTGATTGTCCTGGGCCTAGAGACAGGACTAATCCTGCCTAATTCTGTGCCCTAGTGTATGTTTTTTTCCCTCCACATCTGACTCTAGAAGCCTGTTTTCATGTGTGCCCCACATAATCCAGTCTGATAAAGAATGTATCTTTAAAGTTTGTTGGCAAGTTCTGGCTAAATAATGGGGGAGGTCTGGGGGAGTTCTGTCTTGTTGTTGTTTTATAGCCACCAGCTTTAGAATACTTTCCAATCAGCCCTCGGTGGTCTTGTTTTCACCTTTTGTGCAGATTTGGAGCCCGTACAAGCAGCCAGGATGTACCGGAGACCTAGACGGGCGGATTGAAGATGACTCCCGCTGCCTCTACACCCACGAAGAGTACATCAGCCTTGTGCTGAACAGTGGGAGTGGCCTATCGCATGACTACGCCAACCAGTCTGTGCAGGAAGACCCCAGGATGATGGCCTTCTTCGACTCCCTAGTGCGCCGCGAGATCGAGGGCTGGAGCTCTGACTCAGACAGTGACCTGAGCGAGAGCACCATTCTCCAGCTGCACGCAGGGGTCAGCGAGCGCTCGGGCTATACCGACTCCGAGTCGTCCGCCTCGCTGCCCCGCTCCCCTCCGCCCACAGTGGACGAGTCTGCCGACAGCGCCTTTCACCTGGGGCCCCTGCGGGTCACCGCCACAAACACTGTGGCGGCAACTCCGCCACCGCCCACCTGTGAGGACGCGGCCTCCCGCCAGCAGCGCCTGTCAGCTCTGCGGCGCTACCAGGACAAACGACTCCTGGCCCTTTCCAACGAGTCCGATTCTGAAGAAAACGCCTGTGAGGTGGAACTGGACACGGATCTCTTCCCCCGGCCACGGTCTCCCAGCCCTGAAGATGAGTCCAGTAGCTCTAGCAGCTCCAGTAGCTCCGAGGACGAAGAGGAGCTGAATGAGCGCCGAGCGTCCACCCGGCAGCGGAACGCCATGCGGCGGCGACATAAGGCACCACGAGAGGAGAGGCCCGGCGCCCCGCCCAAGCCGACCAACACCTACATTGGAGAAGACAACTACGATTATCCGCAGATCAAAGTGGACGACCTCTCCTCCTCCCCCACCTCCTCCCCTGAGCGGAGCACTTCCGCTCTGGAGATTCAACCAAGCCGGGCTTCACCAACGTCTGACATAGAGTCAGTTGAGCGAAAGATTTATAAAGCTTACAAGTGGCTGCGCTACTCCTATATCTCCTACTCAAATAACAAAGATGGAGAGAGCTCCCTGGTGTCTGGGGAGGCAGATGAAGGGAGAGAGGGAACCAGCCACAAGGACAACCCAGCCCCTTCTTCCAGTAAGGAAGCCTATCTAAACACCACCATGGCCCAGAGGAACCAGGACCTGCCCCCTGAAGGCCACAGCAAGGATGCTTTTAAAGAAGGGACTTCTTCCAGAAATCCCAGCAATGGCCCAGGCCATGAGCACAGCAGCCACTCTTGGGCAGAGGCACCAGAAGACACCTCTCAGGACACTAACAATGGTGGCTCTGTAGAACACTCTTTTGAAACCAAGAAGCTCAATGGAAAGGCCCTGAGCAAGGCCCTGAGCAGCCGGGCAGAGGAGCCACCCTCTCCTCCTGTCCCCAAGGCATCTGGCTCCACTCTCAGTAGTGAGTCTGGCAACTGTCCCAGGACCCAGTCTGATGACATTGAAGAGAGGAGCCTCGAAACCATCTGTGCCAACCACAACAATGGACGCTTACACCCCCGCCCACCTCACCCCCACAACAATGGACAGAACTTTGAGGAGCTGGAGGCAATGACCTGCCCTTCCCCAGGACATTCGGACACTGACCATAGCTTGTCCCTGACAGGGACACTCCTACATAAAGATTGTTGTGGGTCTGAAATGGCCTGTGAGACCCCCAGTGCTGGAATGAGAGAGGACCCCACTGACACCCCAGGCACAGACAACAGCAGGGCTGTTCATGGCCATTGTTGCCTCAAAAGGCATCGAGTCGAATTGGAAGATACAGATTCAGAGAATTCCTCCTCAGAGAAGAAATTAAAAACATGATAAATACAAAGGGAAGACAAAAAGCTACAAAAGGAGCTTTACAAAAAAAAATTTAATCCTATTTAGTGAACACAGAGGAAAGGAAAAAAAAAAAGTATTAAAGGCACATAAAACCAGGGCCTGAAATTTTGTGTCTGATGCTGCTCCCTTATATTCAACAATGGGTCTGATGTTTAGCTGGCCATTGGCTTGTGCTGTGCTAAGAAAGGGGGGAAAATCCAAGTGATCCTTTCTAGTAAAACTTGAGCATAGTGTACCTGTGCAGATTCTGTTAAAGTAAACCCTTGTTGAGACGTTTGACTTGTTCTCGTGTGTGTGCACTGGCACGTGTGAGCTCATTGTCTCAGACTTTTCTTTAAGTTCTCTATCAGAAAGGATCTATGGATCTGTATTTTTGCCATCTCACCTTGTTTACATGCCATTGGTGTTCTGGTCTTAACGGTGCCTGCTAAATCAGGTTGTGCTGCCAGCAAGTAGAGGATTTATGCTGAAAGGCTGGGGAGGAGAAGGGAAATAGGCCTTAGCCCATTGGCTGTGCTGGAAAGGAAAGCATGGTTCCTTTCTTAAAGAAATCTTCCATGTTTTCTCTCAGTAGCACTTCTGCCTTGAGCATCTAATGTAGACTTACTAAAAGTGGAGCATTTTTAATGCTAATGAGAGGTTAGCACTTAAGGTCAGATTCAAGAGAACAAGAGATCTTTGATAAATTTCACTGATTGCAAATGAGCGATGCTACAACGCGTACTATATGGAGGCCATAAAATATAACTAACTGTGGGTAACACTTTAACCAGTTAGGTGCTTAGTTAGTTCCTAAGAAGCACTCAGAAGGCCTGCAGGCGCTTCCCTGGCCCCATGTGATGGCATATTGAAAGGGGAAAAGACAGCTCTAAAGAGCTTTGTGCTCAAACTACTAAAGTGGATGTTGTAGGTGTGTTAAGAAGTGTAGGAAAGAGCAGAGTGTGATACTGTGTTAATTTAATTCAACCCAAAATGATTGGCAAGAATCGGTGGGCCTGGCATCTTCCCACAGGCTCGCAATTGACAGGTTGTGGTGGTCTGACTAGATCTTGCAGAACTAGATCTTTCATTTCAAAGTAACAGATTCTTATTGAATAGGTCTGTTAGGAGGCAGATGGTATAGAGAGAGGAGTCACCAGTTTAAGACTCCTGGCTCCTGGAAGAGACTCCATTTTATTGAGATAGATAAATATCGAGAGGGGAAAAGACCAAGAGATTTTCAGCATTGCAACCGTGGTTACAGTCGCTTGGTTATCAAGGAAGGGTTGTGCAAGATAGGAGGAAGACCTAGGAATAACCAGATATCTTGTTGGTATAGATGTCATGAAAAGGCAGGAGGAGAATACTGGCAAGAAACGAGGAAGAGAGAGAACACTATAACTTTCTTGACCACAAAGGTGCTAGACAACTAGGAGCCCAGCCAGCATTGGTGTAGAGAGGAGCCAATGTGGGACTGGCGTGGCCTCACTGATCCTTTTAGAGGAGGACTTTGTCCTACTGGAACTGGGACCAAGGGGAAACAACCTATGGAAGATGAAGATTTGGATGGATTTAGGCACTGGGAGAAGGGGGTTATTTAAAAAGAAGGTTGTTGATCTAAGCCAGAAGGAGATATCATCTTGCTAAGCTTTGTGAACGGAAAGATGTGCCTGGTATGTGTGATGTGACGGGTGTGAAAACACTGTCTTAGGAGGAGATGAAGGAGTGTGAGTAACAGTGGGGATGCTTACAATTTAACACCTGTAATCTCACGGGGGCAGTGGGAAAGTGATTCTGTAACCATTAGAATTACTTCGGATTTGTAATCAAAATGGTTCTATCATTTGTCTTTGACTATTCACAGATAATTGTAAATTCTGGTTTTATAAGCCCAAGTCATTTTACATTTGCTTTTCCAAAATTTATTAAATTGGAATTTTTTAATCCTTTATATACAAAAAAGGTACAATCACTCAGTGTGTGTTTCTCTTCCCCTTCCTAGTCAGCATACCCAATCTTTTTGTTTCATTTAATCAGTAGGGAGCCTCTTCTGACTTCTCTAAAGGCAATCCACATATCTTCCTGGAGAATAAAGAAGCAAAGTTCCCTTGGGAACTAGCCACTTGGTAGTTAGTTATTCCCAAATGCAGAACTTGGTCTTTACATGTTAAAAGCCTTAATCTCATTTGGGAACTCAAAAGAGAAGTCAGAGTTTATTCCGGTTCAACTTCAATATCCAAAAAAGATTCTTTTTAACTAAGGATGCCTATTCTTGGGAGAGACTTCCCAGCACCCCAGTTTCAGCTAGCCAGGAGATAGGCCCCACAGGAGCAGGCTGAGAAATGCTTGTCTCTGTAGCTACTGCACTCTCATTTCCAGAACTCTCCTGTCTGTGATCATGTTCTGGAAACCTGGAACTATTTCAGGGTCCCTTTACCTAAACTCTTGTAGAATTGAGGCTCCAACTTTGGAGGCACATTTAATCCTCAGATTCTTCCATAATAGGTATTTTTATTAGCAAGACAGATGGCACTGATTAGATTAAGAGCTATTTGAAAGTGCCTCTTATGTTTTTTTTCTGCATCCTATACATAAAACTTTAAGTGGCTGGTCCAGATATGTAAAACCGTTTTTCTCCACTTTTATTTTCCACCTGGTTTTGTAAGTGATTCCTGTGTCTAGGACAGCAAATAAATGAGTTACAAGGGCAGTTAACTGGCTTGGGGGCAAACAAAGGTTGTTACTGGGCTTGGTTTACTAAGCCTGGAGTCCCTTGTTTGTCAAGGTGCCTTCCTCTGCTGAAGCCTTACCTCCTCAGAAGCCCACCTCTCTCCCAGCAGCGCTGACTCTTCTCCTGTGTATATGCAAATAAACCTATTATTCACTTCTCATGGCTTCCTCTTCTCTTCCAGGGAAGACTTGGTTGCTTAGACACCCCTCCTCCATTTCTTTCCTGTTTTAGTTCTTGCCTAGATGGAAACTTGTTTCAAAGCTACACCAAAGACTGGAAGAAAAACTGTGATACTCCATATCCATGCCAGTGGTTGTTGGTTGGGACAAAGGTCACATATGGACAACAAAATGTAGGGTAGAGGGAAGTATCTTCTTGGTCTTTTTACACCAGGCTTAGATGGACTCAGGATAGTGACGTCCTGGAATTGATCCTTTTATTAGTTGGAGCTGAAGGAGTTATGCAGTGGAGTGATATTACAAACAGCCCCCAAAGAAATGATGTTTTCTCATGTTTCCAAATATTATCAGATTCCTTTTCCTGCCCCATCTCAGGCATGCAATGCAAACTTTTTTTCTGAAAAGAAAAAAGCCTTACCTGTAAACCTGCCTCCTTCAGTTAACAGAAAAATACCTGCCAACCAAGACTCTTGTGAGGAAAATAAACCTTCCAAAAGACTGTCCTTCTGACCTGAGCAAGGCACTGTGCCAGGGCTGAAACACTAAAGTTAAGTAAAGCTCGGTGAGTCCAGACTTGCCCACAGCAGCAGGATAATGGCTTTGGGCAAGGTGCGTAGTTCTCTCACGGTATTTCGTTCCATGAATTCAGGTAGCTTGGAAGTAATTTTGAATTTCTTTAAAGAACAGTGCTTCCCACATAAAACAAGAAAAGTATGTGAAAAGAAAATCTGAGCCATCCACGTCCCAATTGCATTTTACTGTTAGTGCAAAACTGGTAAGATGCTTCTCAGATTGGAGGCCTGGCGACAAAGATAAACTTCACTGGGGCCAGGGACAAGCAGAAGGAGTTGCTCAATTTCCTTCACTCAACAGAGTACTGGAGCTGTGCATAACGGTCCTGCACAGGACCCCGTCTTATCTACAAGACAGTCACACTGTAAGGAAATGGGATATCTAGCATTTCAAATTACTGAAGTTGGGAAATGACTTCTTTTTGGAACCCAAAACCATGAGCTAATGAAATATTCCAGCTGACGTATAGAATGCTAGCTTACAAGTCTCCATCTATCTGGCTTTGTTAGTATTCCCATCAAGGCTGGAGAAAGGCAATAAAACACTAAAGTTTCTGGGTGCCGAAAGTTTCAGGATCCTTAGGCATGAAAGACATTCTCGTGGTCTAGGGAAACTGGGAGGGGAGATGTTTGGAGGGAAGGGGATTAGGAAGACTGCAGTGAAAGAAATAAAATGCTAGGTAGTTCAACAGCTTTCCAGATCCGTTCAGTAGCCTAGGCACGTTCTCAGTAGCCTAGCACTGAACGTGCCATGGACTGGCCTCTAACAGTCGGTCATCAAGTACAATCCTAAATTTATAATAATGGACATCAATAAAAATGCAGGATTAGCTTGGGAATTCTTTTTCTAGAATGCATGAATTCCATGAAGTAATGATCATAAAATGCTCTGAACATCAGCACACTTAAACATGTACCTGAAACAAGTGAGTGTGTGGTCAGTGGTGACACATAGGCTGTCACAGAGAGATCTCTCCCTGCTTGACTCAGTAACTATGTGGGGTCCAAACCTACCACCTTGTTTATTTTCTCTTCGTATCTTGGAGTCAATGTTTTTTAATATTTCTAGTCTCTCCAAGACCCTACCTTAAATTGTTAAGGCTAACTTCTGTTCTTTTCTCTTCTTCCTGTGAGATCTATGAGTGGGATGGAAATAGCATTGCACTAGCACAAGAAGTGAATTCTATAGTGGTTCTTCAATGGAGTAGCTGCATGAGCCTTGGGCAAATTACTCAGACTCTTGGAAATATGGAGGTCCTCTCAACTCTAAAACCTGATTTTTTTAGTCCATGAGCTGTCAAGATGAGCTCTCATTCCTGAGACATCTCTGTAGTGCCAACCAGCACCAGTCGGTAAGCAAAGATATTTGGCAAGCTCATCTGTAAAACGGGGACAAGTACCTGTCTTGGCCTATTGTTAGAGAATTAAATGAGTATATAGACACCTTCGATCAGTGCTTGATTTATTGAAAGCACCAGTGCTTGCTTAAGTATAATATCCTCTCTTCCAATAGCAATATGCACACCTCATAGAAGGTTTTTTTTGGTGGAGTCTGCCAAAGAATATAGAAAGTAAGTCCTTCAGAAAGAATTTACTGTTTATTAACAAACTTCAAAACCAGGAAAAGAATAAATTATCCCTGTTATAGTGGACTGGACTAAAGTTGAGTTTGGGTCCTTGGATACCACCTCCAACTTGAGCCAACTACCCAAAAAGACTCTGTTTGAGAGCTGGGAGCTCAACGTCATGTCTGACTGACAGACCTCACAGATCCTTGCTTATAGCAGCAAATCTGCAGCAGGTAGGGGAGGAGTGGTGGGTTTCCTTAAACTGTAGTCTTAACACGATAGTACTGGAAATGGCCCAGACCTCTGGAGCTGGGACAACGAACTTCTCTCTGGCCTTTCAAGCTGAAATTCCCCAGTCTGGCACTGGACCAGCCCTAAAGAATCAAGAGAGTGGCAAGCCATGGAAATGCTGTGTTTGTGCCAAAGAAAAGTTTTGAACAGTTTTCCATGCAGGATTGTCTTGTGTGTGTATATATGTGTGTTAAATATTTCTTAACATCTGATTCAAGAAGAAGCTAAATCATTAAAAAATAATCAATGCCAAGAAAAGTCAGACTAGGCCAAGGGCAAAAGGTCAGAGTTCAATCCCAGCCCACTAAATTCTCAGAACGGATCTGGAATATAGATTCAAGAGCACATTCGTGGCACTTGGAGAGAGAGGGCAGGCAGAGAAATATGAGAGAGGAAGGTTTTGAATTGCTGATGGAAAAGAGGCAATGGAATTATACTTAAGAGAACAAGCTTTTCAAATGAAACATCTGCCAGAGAGAAGCCAGAGCAAGGGTCGGGGAGACTGGGAGGTCATAGAAGAATTGGGCTTAAATTAGCATTTTTGACTTTATACTGAAGAAAGTGGGGGTGGTTAACTACATCATCTAGTTCAGTCCCCTCATTTCAGAGATTGAGATCCCAAAGCCAGACAGTGGCTTGGTCTGGCTGCTAAGGCTAGTGCTCTCCTCACATCTTGCCTTTCCTATATGTGGTTCTCTGGAGGGAGGTGCTTACCTTGATCTTCCAGCCTGATGCCAGCAGACGTTTCTGCTTACAATATGCAGTAGTAGCAAGGGATTGAAATGGCCTGTGAGGAGGAAAAAGCCTTGTACAAAGGAAAACAGATTGGCTGAGCTTGGACCACCCTCACCCTCAGAAAATCAACTCAAGGGTCCTACTTGCAGACTAACATGTAACTTGTCCCTGCACTACTCAGCCATCCTGATGTTTCCTAGGGTGACTTTCAAAGAGGAGCAAGCAACACGGGAAATTGGAAGTAAAGAAAGGACCTAGGGATGGGAGCTGAAGTTGCTAGGTTTTAGGAATGCAGGGGCTCGAGAATGGAAGAAGACCTTTCAAGGTGTAAGCACCCAAGGACCAGACCAGGAAGGAACAAATTTTAAATGGAATCCACCGAGTTGCAGGCCCAAGAAGACTGATTCATATCACTGTTCTCTTCTCAGTTGTGGGTCCTGGTAAGGCCTTTTTCCTAAACTAGCTGTGAGAAGCAGCTTACAGCTCAGATCCCTTTACCATTATCAGTTTTAAACTTCCCTGTCCAAAGGAAACTCCCAGCACTTTGTTCCTCAAGCAGCTATCTGGGTTGGAATTCATGGGCAGGAGCTGCCAAGTTTAGCCTCACTGGGGAACGCTGGTCAGCGCCAGTGTGACAGCCTTGGGCTCAACCCCAGGAGGTACAACAGCTGGTGGAGACTGCCTCCACCAGCTGTTCTACCTCCTGGGGTTGAGCCCAAGAGATTCCAGGTCTGGCTGACTGTAGGGATGAGAGCTGGCACAAAGGCAAGTTTGCCCTGCCCAGGCCAGAGTCCAAACCCTGTACCTTCCCCAGCTTGTCCAGTGGAGAGACCCATGAGGATGTCCCAGGCTAGGGCTCCTACTGCATCAGGGTACTCATGAGGCCAGTTGAGTCCAGTCAGCAGCTACCTCTGGCCCACTGACTTCCTTCCTCTCATCCCTTGATTCGAAATGCAGTTGGCAACCTCACTTCCTCATAAGACTTGCAGGCATATTTGAGGTATCCCTGAGGGATGGGGTTTAGACCCCCTGCTTGCTAAACATCTACATTGTTTTTACCTCTTCAATC
>NW_011888796.1:935366-942125 GCF_000151845.1 Pteropus vampyrus
GGAGGGAAAACCTGAGCCTCACACACATCCGTGATACCTGCTGAGCCCACAGTCACAAGGACTTTCTTCCTTTCAGTCCTCATCGTGACTTCATGGCCCAAGAGAAGTTCTGCTGCCCAGTTTCCCAGGCTGCTTCTGCTGTTCGGTCTTCCCTGAGGACAGACACACTGTAGGCCCTGCTCAGTGTGGGGCAGTGGGATCAGAGGGTGAGACCGAGAAGCAGCTTCTGCACCATCCCTGCCTTCTCGTGACCAGACCCTCCTTCGCCCCTTCCTACCCGCTTCTGGGCATTTCTCTCCTGATGCTGCTTCCCCTCTGTCCCAGCAGAGAGGAATTAACATGCTTATTCCAACTCTAAACTGCTTCCTGAGCTTCACGTCCCTCCTGGTGCCAGGGAACCTCCTTCCCACATGCTCTGAGTCAGAGCCTGGCACCCTAGAATAGCAGAAGTAGTGAGTGAGTCAGGGAGAGATGAGGCCCTTGGTGGGGCAGAAAGTGGGGGTCTAGGGGAGCCTAGGGTAGTAGGAAGAATGTGGCGGGTAAAGCCGGAGAGACCTTAGGTAAATCTCTGCTTTGTGACTTGGGACAGGCTCTGGAACCTGAATTTCTTCATACACAAAATTGAGAGGAGGCTTACCTTGCAATGTTACCGAGTAGATGAGTGAAAATATATATAAATCACCAGCACAATGTCTAGCAGGCCATAGGCACTGGGTAAGATAGCTGCTATTATTGTCATCATAATCGTTTTTTTTTTCAGCTCCCATGACCTGTGACCACTGGCCCCATGTCCATGATGCTGATATTAAGCAAAATCTTGAGGACAAATGGAGGTAGGGAGTCCTGCTGACTTCTCCAAAGATATCATCTCCTTCTATTCCCTCTCAGCAATTATGAGAGGGCAGTACTGGAAATGAAGCTCAGTGTTGTGAAATGCTGGGTTCTCTTTTTATCCTAAGTACTTGCCATAAAGTCAGCCGTAGAAGCTGCTCCACAGAGCTAGAATTTGAAAACCAGAAGCTGGTGGGGCAATGAGTAGAGGGAGCACTTGGCACTAACGACCACTGTGTCCCTTCCCAGCTGCCTGTCAGGCCCTTCCAGTGATTTACTGGGACTGTCCGGACAAAGCTTCGATCTATCCAGCAGGAGTATGGCCTTTACTTCAAGAAAAGCTAATTATGAGAAATCCAAACAGGAGAAACCAAAATGAGGACAAAGGGATTCACATTACATACAAATGGATTCTTTGCAAAAGACTTCCGATGGCACCCGTCTGTTGTGTAAAAAGAGGCACCCTTAGGTGTGGGATTGTAGGGTGACCTCGGAGTGAGTCCTTTAAGATGAAACCACTCCTCTTCAGTAGACCTGCAGTGATATGTTAACCCTGAGCTTTGCCAAGACGATCAATGGCCCCAAATGTAGGAACTTGCCCCAGGGAAGAAATTTATCAGGTTCCACTACCCATAAGAATTTTAATCTCTCTCTAGGAGGTCACTCCAAATCAGAAATAAAAGTTCGCAGATGATCATTTAAATCCTCCCTGTCCGCCCGCTCTTTGGTGCTCTTGAGTACTGGGGAGGGTTTTAGGAGCCAGTTCCTTCCCAGCATCTCCTCTTTGGTTACAAAACACAAAGACGGTCTTTATAGGGTCACAGTTCTTTATACCCCAAGAACATAGTTTTGGGAAATTTTCCTTCAAAATTTTAATCCACCAGGGATAAAGAACCACCTCATTTTATGAGATTAGAATGTTTAGATGGAGTCAGTGTTCTAGAAACTTAGCAAAGTGATATAAAACATGAAACAAAAAGATACATCTATCTCTGTGCTTCAGTGGGCACAGTGCATCTCATTACTGGTGACCTGAAGCTTTGGAAATCTTCATGGAGAGTGCGTTCTGGCTATTATTTCTGCATGGGAAAAATGGATGAAACAACAATCTGTCTCTGTGTGTCTCCAGTCTTGTTGACTGCTGTCAAGAGACCGCTCACAATCCGGCACCACTTAAAGTAAGTATGTGCACATTCTATGTCCCAGCAATCTACTCCTGGACACACACTCTAGACATTCTGTCCCAGGTCTGAAGGGAACCAGTACCAGAATGTCCACTCTGGGTTCGTGGGTGGTGCCAGGGAAGTGGGGACAATAAAGTATTCATCCCTGTGGGAATGGATGTGCAAACCGTGGTAGCAGTCCACCCCCTGGGGGCCACATAAATGGATATAGAAACAATGCTGAGTGAAGAAAGTAAAACAGAATAATAACTCTAACACAATACCATGTATGTACATTAAAAATGCAGGTACACAAGAGGAATACACATTTATCATAAACACATAAAACAAAAGCTACGCATTACATACACTGCAACTGTTTACCTGTGTGGGAAGGAGAGTGGAGAACGGAAATGAATCCATAAATAAAGCCAGAGAAGAGGGGACCATGCAAAAATCTGTACACGAATATTCATGTCAGCATTATTCATAATACCCAAGAAGTGGAAATGACTCAAATGTCCATCAACTGGATAAATGGATAAATAAATAAAATGTGGTATATCCATACAATGGGGTATTATTTGGTCATAAGCAGGAATGAAGTCCTGATTCATGATACCACACAAATGACCTTTGAAAACATTATGCTAAGTGAAAGAAGCCAGTCACAAAGGACCACATATTGTGTGATTCTAATTATACAAAACATCTAAAATAGGCAAATCCAAAGAAACAGAAAGATTAATGTCGCTTAGGGTTGAAGGGAGGGGAGGTTGGGGCTAAGTGTGAAGTGACTGCTAATGGGTATAGGGATTCTTTTAGGGTTGATGAAAGTGTTCTAAACTTAGATTGTAGTAATGGTTGCACAACTCAGTAAATATACTAAAAACCTTCGTTGTACACTTTAAATGGGTGAGTTCTATGGTATATAACTTATATCTCAATAAAAACGTTGAAAAAGAAATAAGGGGGAGTATATACCCATGTGGTTGTCCTCTGGTCCTTCCGCTTTGTGCTTCTGGTTTCATATGGGAACTGAGTGAGGGTCACCTACCTTAACCCTGCCCATGGGCCATTGCCCTTGCACTTGTCTCTGGCCCTTCCTGCTTGACAACCCAGCACTGGCCAAAGGCTCCCAGGAACTGACTCAGCTGACTCCAGGGCAGGGCCGATGGATTACATGCAGACCACTTCCTCCAGTGCCTGAAGTGGCTCCCTGCCGGACTGCCACGGAGGGTTTTCTCACAATGGAAGTTGGAAGGGACATTCAGGGCCTTTCGTGTTCTGTTAACTAACCATGAGTTTATCATCACTCAACGGTGTGACTCTAAGAAGACATGTCTTTCCTTCTTGGTTTTGCCAGTATTACCTGTGTGACTTTAAAGTGCTACTTCTCTGAGTCTCAGTTTCTCTCTCTGGGAAGTGGGCATAAAATTAACAAGAGCAGTTTGGGGTAGTAAATGAAGTGATTTACGTGGAAACACCTAGCCCTGTATCTAACACATAGAAAGTACTTGGTACATGTTTGCTGCATCTGCCTCCTCCAAAACTTAACATGCTCCTCCAAAGAGACAACTAAAAATACTAACACAATCTTGAATTTGGCAAAACTGGTAGAAGAGTCCAGGTCATGGGAAGTAAAGTCATAATCTTAATTGAGAATCTATTATGTGCCAGACACAGTGTGGACTGCTGGGTAACAAAGGTGGATGGAATGGTTTTCAGTCAGATATCTTGGGTGCAAGCAATAGAAACCTAACTTAAACTGGCAGCAGCAGAAAAAGGGAACGCAGTAGCTCAGTAACTCAGCTGAGTTATAGGCACTTCCTCTCCTGCTTTTCCTCCCCTACATCATTTTCTGTGGATGGGTTTCTGCTGTGTGGCCTAGAAAGATTCCTATCCTTCCTAGCTTGCTGACCGAGGTGGGAGATGAGGGGACGCCTCCAGCAGATTCTCAATCTCCCTTCCTATGGAAACAGCAGGTATATTCAGTGATAGGACTATATTCCTTGAATGGAAATGACAAAGAAGCCGATTTCCTATCAGGAATTTCAGCACTTTTAAGCCTAAAAAAAGTCTCTGCTCTTTTGGAGATTAGTACTGGCAAGTGACAGAAAATGCAGCTCAAACTGCACAAACCACGATGGTGATTTATAGGCTCCCAACATAACTGAAAAATTCTGTGGTAGGGTGGCCTTACGATTTATCAGGGCTCTGTCTCCCTGCAATTCTCATGGCTCTGCCTCCACGTGTGTCTGCTTTGTCTCAGGCTAGCTTCCCCCGTCATCATCAGAGCAACATGCTGTCTTGTTCCCACTTGGGGATAGGGCTAGAGCAGCTTCCTGCAGTCACTGAAGGAAAGTCCCAAGGGGTGGCTCTGCATGGACCACCACGGCCAGGGCAAATCCCATGATGACTCCTGAGTCATGATGGAAAGAGTCAGGGCGTTGGGCTGATGCATTTTGGTAAATTAGAGTCCACTTAGAAAAATACAACTTGCCTCACAACGGGAGAGGGTGGAAGGACACTGAGAGCACGAGCACAGTGTCCACCACGGGGTCACCATTCTCATTTAAGATGAGGAAATTGGGGCCAAAGACCTCCCAAGGTTCTACATCTAGTTAGGGGCAAATCTAAGATCAGATATCAGTGGTCTTGGTTACAGCTGGCTGCTATTGAATCAATAATGGAATATGAGGCCTTAATAGGTAACAAAAACCCATCACTAAGGAGATTCAAGCCAAGGCTGTATGGCATCATAGCTATAAAAGGAATTACCACACTGATCTCCAAGGGAAGACAGAGACTTCTGTTATTGATGCTCCGTGGGAACAACACGGAGATGAGACAACTAATCCCAGGATGGGATGGTGGAGACAGGGATGGGCTCATCTGACCTACTTTCTTGGATTCATAACTTCCTGAGAGAACTTCCGACTCCCCTCTGCCTTCCCCTCCTCCCTGTCCTATCCCCAAGCCGAGAAGGACAAGCCGGGGCTGGTAATTGTGTTAGTCCAGTTTCCTCCCTGGCCCTGCCCTCCTCTTAATCTGATTTTCAAGGGACGAGAAATGGCAGGGCCCAAGCTCAGGAAGAAATTCACTCCCTTGTGTCTGTTGGGCCTGCTAATTTGATAGAACTACTTGCTGAGCTTCCACAGAACCCCCATTAGGGAAGAATTTTATCTGGTTCCCACAGCCTTGGCCCTGGAGAGCTCTCCAGGTCTCAGCTCAGAAGGAAATCCAACTTCCAATTCAATTTCTGCATAAGGACATTAAGTCTTTATTATAATAATAGTAACCTGAGATTGAGTACCTACTGTGTGTCACCAGGTGCTTTACATCTGAAGACTCACTAGGTGTGCTGTCCCCCTTGTGAGTTCACAGTGCTCCAAGCTAGGCCCTTGGTTAGTGATCCCCTTGTCACAGGAGTCTCTCTCCACTTGAATGGACTTGCCTTTGGGCCTGAAGCCTTTGGTCAGCTCTTCTATAATCTTCTGAGTAGCAGTGTTTCTAGAGCAAGGTGGCTATCTGAGTGTGAAGCAGGATCTGACCTAAGTCTCCTTTCCCATTGAAGGGCTCCTGGTGTCTAACAGGAGCCCATAGCCACTTGAAACACTCCTTCACCATCCCACCCCATTTCCATAACAACTACCAATGGCCATGAACCCCATTCTAATGCTCAGCCTGCCAAGCATCCTGGAGGGAGTGTATAGCAGGGTGGAAAGACACTGGGAGAGAAGTAACTTTGCCACCTATTAGCTGTGTGGCCATGAACATTAGTTATCTAAACTCTGAGCTGGGGCTTCCTCATCTGAGAGATGGCAATAGTATAATCTACCATATAAGGCATTTGTGAGAATTAAATGAAGTAAAGGATATGTAACCTCCTCTCCATTTCACTGTGTGAGATGAGAATTATGAATCACCTCCTGCTCATGTGTTTCCCCAGAGCGTGAGCCACCTCTGTGCCTGGCCCTCTGGCCTTCCACTTTGACTTCCTTTCCTGGAATCCCAGGGTGCTCATGGGATTGAGAGGATGTAAGAGGACTTTGCCAGATTGCTCATCACATGGAAACTGGGGGTACCTGCTTTTCTTCAAGAGTCCCTGTCCTCATGGAAGTAGACAGAAAACAAATAAGTTAACGAACATATAAAGTATAATGCTGTGAAACATGCCCTGTTTCAGTAGACATCAGAGAGGCTACCGGGCCTCCAGCTAGGGTGCTGGTGTCAGTGTCACCCAGAGAAGTAACAATTGACTTTCCATTCACCCTTCACCCAGACAATAGGCACCTGTTTCCCCAGGCAGTCGGCCTACTACCAAAATCCGTCTGGATGCCAAAGTTACAGCCTGCATTCTCTCTCATCACTGCCCCCGCCCTGCCCCCGCCAAAAAGCCCCTTCACTCAGGCTGTTTTCAAGGGACAGACCTGAGATCAGCCTCCTGCTTTTGCTTCCACTATCATTGTGAGTAGAGTGCAGATTCTGGGCAGCCCCGGGAGATACCAACGCCCCCTCTCAGAGAGCTCCATGCCTGGCTCTCCCCAGCTTGCTCCTCTGCCTCTTTCAAATCTATTCAAATGTCATTTCTCCAAGGAGGGCTTCCCTGCCGCCTGATCTAACTGAGCCAGCCCCACATATGACCCCACCCCACTTCCCTTTGTCTAACTGCCCATCTCCTTAGACAAAACTAACAAGGGAGTTTAGCAAGGTTATATGATACAAAGTCAATATACAAAAATCAATTGTATTTCCATGATTC
>NW_011888796.1:942175-949351 GCF_000151845.1 Pteropus vampyrus
ACTGCCCATCTCCTTAGACAAAACTAACAAGGGAGTTTAGCAAGGTTATATGATACAAAGTCAATATACAAAAATCAATTGTATTTCCATGATTCATTTTGAGTTAACTTTTAAAAAATTATTTTTTTATTTTTCGCTTACAGTTGACATACAATATATTAGTTTCAGGTGCACAACATAATGATTAGATATTTATATAACTTATGAAGTGATCACTCTGATAAACCTAGTACCCACCTGACACCATACATAGTTATTACAATATTATTGACTATATTCCCTATGCTATCTATACTTTGCATCAACATGACTGTTTTGCAACTATCAATTTGTAATTTTTAATCCCCCTTTTTCATCCATCCTCCCAACCTCCCTCCCATCTGGCAACCATCAAAATGTTCTCAGTATCTATGAGTTTGTTTCTGTTTTGTTTATTTATTATTTTGTTTTTTTAGATTCCACATATAAGTAAAATCATATGGTATCTTTCTTTCTCTGTCTGATTTATTTCATTTAGCATAATACCCTCTAAGTCCATCCATGTTGTTGCAGATGGCAAGATTGCATCCTTTCTCATAGCTGAGTAATATTCCATTGTATATATGTACCATTTCTTCTTTATCCATTCATCTCTTAATGGACACTTAGGCTGCTTTCATATCTTGGCTATTTACATATGCTGCAATGAACATCTGGATGTATATGCCTTTTCGAGTTAATGTTTGGGGTTTCTTTGGATCAATACCCAGAAGTGGAATTGCTGGGTCCTTTGTCTCTTGTTATAGCCTTTGTTTTAAAATCTATTTTGTCTGGTATAAGCATTGCTGCTCTAGCTTTTTGTTTGCATGTTTGTTTCCATTTTCATAAAATATCTTTTTCCATCTCTTTACTTTCAGTCTGTGTATGTCTTTTGATCTGCAGTGAATCTCTCATAGGCAGCATAATTAAGGGTCTTGTTTTCTTATCCATTCAGCCATCTTATGTCTTTTGATTGGAGCATTTAATCCATTGATATTTAAAGTAATTGTCAATAGATATGTAGTTATTACCATTTTATTATTCATATTATTAATCTTTTTTTTCTTCTTAAGGAAGTCCCTTTAATATTTTACAGCCAGAAGTTATTTCTTATAATTCTGGTTTGGTGGTGATGAATTCCTTTAGCTTTTTCTTGTCTGAGAAGCTCTTTATCTGTCCTTCAGTTCTAAATGATAGCTTTGCTGGGTAGAGTAATCTTGGTTGTAGGTCCTTGCTTTTTCATCAGTTTGAATATTTTGTGCCAATCTCTTCTGGCCTGCAAAGTTTCTATTGAGAAATCAGCTGACAGAGTTATGAGAGCCCCCTTGTAGGTAGTAACTAACTGCTTTTCTTCTGCTGCTTTTAAGATCCTCTCTGTGCCTTTAATCTTTGGCATTTTAATTATGGTGTGTCTTGGTTTGGGCCTCTTTGGGTTCTTCTTGTTTGGGACTCTATGCACTTCCTGGGCTTGTATGTCTATTTCCTTCAGATTAGGAAAGTTTTTTGTCATTGTTTTTTCAAATGGGTTTACAATTTCTTGCTCACTCACTCTCTCTCTCTTCTCCTACTGGTACCCCTGTGGTATGAATGTTGGTACAGTTGATGTTGTCCCAGAGGCCCCTTAAACTATCCTCATTTTTTAATTCTTTTTCTTTTTGCTGCTCTGACTGGTGTTCTTTGCTACCTTCTCTTCCAAATCACTGATTTGATACTCTGCTTCATCTAATCTACTGTTGATTCCCTCTAATGTATCCTTTATTTCAGTTATTGTATTCTTCATTTCTGACTGGTTCTTTTTTATGTTTTTTATCTCCATGTTTATGTTTTCTGTCTCTTTGTTGAAATTCTCACAGATCATTGAGCATCCTTATAAACAGGGTTTTAAACTCTGCATCTGGTAGATTGCTTATCTCCATTATGTTTAGTTCTTTTTCTGTAGTTTTGTCCTGATCTCTCATTTGGAACATGTTTCTTTGTCTCCTCATTTTGGCTGCTTCCCTGTGTTTGCTTCAGAGCTGCTATGTCTCCTGGTCTTAATAGAGTGGCCTCATATACTAGGTGTCCTGTAGGGCCCAGTAGTACAGTCTCTATGGTCGCCTGAGCCAGGTACTCCAGGTGTGTTCCTTGTGTGTCTTGTGTGTGCCCTCCTGTTGTAGTTGAGCCTTGACTGCTGCTGGCTCATCAATGACCCTCAGGCTGATTGGTTGTGAGGACTGGTCGTGACTATATTGGAGAAGCTGTTGTACAAGTTCTAACCCTATAAAATAGGATGTGCTTTAGCGGGGCTCTGGTGCCTGCTGAGTCTGCCTTTTCGGTGTCATTTGTGGAGGTGGTTTGGTGGTAATCTGGTGTGGTCTGAAGCTGGCCATCAGGTGTGTTGGTTCTGGTGCCTCTTGAGAGGGGCTCTGGCGCAGACCAAAGTCAGCTGCTACCTGTGCCCTGCCTGGGGCCACCTGGTGTGAGTTACAAAGTAATTTGCAGATAGTTGCCACTAAGCTGTGAACTGAGGCTGATTGTTGCTAGTGCCAGGCTTGGGGCTACTTACCAAGAGGTATGGGCAAGCCGAGGCCAGATGCTCTTTGTTTGGGGTTTGTGAGCCTTTGAGAGAATTTAGGAAAGTCTACAGCATGAGCCAAGACAGGCCATTTGTATGGAAAAGCCACTGGAAGAGGCTTGGGTGGGCATGAAATTTGGGTAGGGCAGAGTCTCAGAATCACCGGGGTAGGGCAAACAGTGTTAGCTAGGTTGATGGAGACTCAGAGTGGTAAGAGGGCTCAAAGAACAATGGCTTCTGCCAGCACTTCTATCTGGGAGAAAGCTTCCCCTCTAGCCCTCGCCCTGAAGCCAGACAATTCAGTTCCTCCCCATATGTCCCTGGTGCCTTTCAAGCGGGTACCCAGATCTGGAGCTCGGATAAGTGAGTCTGTTTGTGAGTAAGTCTGTGTGTGGGCCCTTTAAGAGGAAAGCTTGGGACTCCAGCCACCCTCCACCTCACTCAGTCATAATCTCTGCTGGTTTTCACAGCCAGAAGTTATGGGACTTCTCTTGCTGACACTGCCCTTTAGGTGTGTCATTTGTAGAGGTGGTTGGGTGGAGATAGTTGGATATGGGTCTGGAACCCCTCACTCCTCAAGAAGAATCTTCGCAGCCAAGATAACCCTCCCGATTTTTAACAACCACACATGAGCGTGGAACCAGCCATTCCTTATCTCCACCCCTCCTATCAGTCTCTAGGTGGATTCTTCTGTATATTCTTAGTTATAGGACTGTTTGGCTAGACTTCAGGAGATTCTCAATGACAGTTCTGTAGTTTAGTTGTAATTTTGATATGGTCGAAAGAGAAGGCATCTTGACCAGAAGCCCTGAGAGTCTTTTCTGAGTTAATTTTTGTATATGGTGTGAGGTATAGGTCAAAATTAGTTGTTTTCATATGTGTATCAAGTTGTTCCAGCACCATTTGTTGAAAATATTATTGTTTCTCCATTAAATAACTTTAACATTTTTGTAAAAAAGTGGACTGATTATATATGTATTGGTCTATTTCTGACTGAAAAACTTCTGTCATTTCTAGGTGCATTTTTATTGCCTGAATTTTTTCCTCATTATGGGTCATATTTTCCTACCTCTAAATACATGTTAATATTTTTTATTAGATTCTAGATATTGTGAATTTTACTTTGCTGAGTACTGGATTTTATTTTATTCCTTTAAAGAGTGATGGACTCTATCTAGCAGGCAGTTAAGTCCCATACAGATTAGTTTAATCCTTTTAGGGCTTATGTTTAAGCTTCTTTAGAGGTGGACTACAGTAGTCTTTCTTCTAGGGCTAATTTAGCTCCACTTCTAAGATGCAGGTCTTCTGGGGTCTCCACTGAATGCCCCTGTGTTTAGCAAGGTTTCTCCATCCCAAGTAGAGGGAAGTTTAACCATTCTAGGCCCTGTATGAGCTCTAGGAATAGTTCTTTTTTCAAAAAAAAAAAAAAAAGATTTCTGGACCTCTTTCTCTGCATATCTTCCTTCTTTCTTGAACACTGCCCTGCAATTTTAGTTGCCTCAGATTCCCCCAAACTCTGATCTGTCTCTTTAACTCAGTAAGACTACCAAGCTCTCCTTAAATTCTCCTATTTGTGCTTCAGTCTGGAAACTGCCTCTAGGCAGTAAGCTGAGGCAATCATATGTCTCACTTCCTTTTTCCCTTCTCTCAAGGATCACCGTTCTGCACTGCCTGTTGTCCAATGTCTGCAAACAGTAGTTTCATATATTTCGTCCAGTTTTGTAGTTGTTTATGGTTGGAGGGCAATCCCATAACAGTTAATCCTTCCTGAACAGAAGCAAAACTTTCTTCTCCGAAGGAAAAAACTCCAATTTTATTTATTTCAGAATGTTCTATATTTACTTCACTTACAGTTTTGGCCATATAAATGTGTTTACTTTTTTTCAAGTATGTTTAGTGTCATATTACATAAGAGGTTATAATAAAATAAAGCATATTTTATTGACTCTCAGAATTAATAGAAGTGGAACTCTGAGAATATTTTTTAAACAAAATGGGCATATTCATTGAACAAAGACTGACCAGTTCAAACCCAGGGAATAAGAAAGTCCAAGGTGATTTGTGTTCTTATCTTCCAAGCACAAGATTACAATATTTGAGGAGCTATGCTACCATCTTTTATCCCATTCTCCATTTTACCATAGAGACACTAGGGTAGCATAGGCTTAGACTCAGAGAGACTGGATTTGCCTCTAGCTAGGGACATAGTGAACTTGTCTAATTTGTAAAGACTGTCAGATCCTTGAATGTAAAGTCTACATCTGTCTCATTTTGGGGCTTCCAACAGCCCTTAACTTATCCATATGGGGGATGTATAAAAAAATCTAATAAATTGAATTATATTTCATAAGTGAATCCTTGCCAATGTGTTGATGACTGATAACATGTTGATGATGACTTGTCCAGGTGACATACTTGCATCTAAGACATAGTTTCACCCCTTCCTGAAGTGATCAATGGGGAACGCTTTTTGATCTGATAATCCAAGTTATTTGGGAAAATTCAACAATTACATAACCACTAAACCATGGATTATTGGAAATGACAGGAACTACCTCTCCATGTTGTTATAAAGATTAAATAAAATAATGCATTAAATTAACATATATTTATTGAGCACACACTACATACCAGGTACTATTCTAGATACCTGGGATACAACAAAGAACAAAACAGACAAAAATCTCCATCTTCATAAAGCTTATGCGCTAGTAGAGGAAGACAGACTAAGCATAATACATAAGCAAAACACGTGGTATGTTCCATGGTATTATGCGCTATATTAAAAAAATAAATATTTAGAATATTAAAGGGTTCAGTTTTCAAACCAGGTAATTATAGAAGACCTCACTGAGGTACTACTTTAGTAAAGATGTGAGGAGGTGAGGATGAGTTACATAGTTCTCTGGAGTAAGAGGGATCCAGCTAGAGGGAACAGCAACTGCAAAGACCCTGAGGCAGGAACATTTCATGCAGAGGAATGACATAATCTGACATTTTAGCAGAATCACCCTGTGTATGCTGCTGTGTGGAGAATAAACAAAGAGAAGCAATGTCTAATGCGTGGACTTGGTCAGGACTGGGTTAGTTTCCAGGAGCAGAAACCCATTCACACTGTCTCAAGTTAAAATAGTCAGGTTTAGGCGGTGGTTAATAGGACAGAAGGGAATCTGGATTTGGGAACCAGAAAGTCAGCTGGTGGAATCCTCTCCCATAGATCTCTGTTGTGGTCATCCATCTCTCACCTGCTCTCTCTGTGGACCAGCTTTTGTTGCTTGATCTGCACTGGGCTGAAGAAGAGCTGTCCTTTCCCAGTGACCAAGGCTGGTGGCCCCTCCTCTTTTCACTGGCCTGACTTACAACCACTAATTAGACAAAAGCAGCTCCAAAAAAAGCTCAAGTCTCAGCCTCTCAAAAAGCCCTCAATCCAGTGTTATTATTAATAATGATTTAAAATTTTTCCATTTATGTCCATGTGTCATAGTTTTTAAGGCTGGAAAATAGCATATTCTAGGAGATCAGAAAGCATTATGGTTAAATGTGGTTCTAGAATCTAATGATTGGAGCTGGACTCCCAGTTCCACCACTTATTAGTTCTGTGACCTTGGGAAAGTTACTTATCTCATTTGCAAAAACCGTTTAATGTGTTTGTTTGAATAGTGAATCCATGCACCTGTACAACATTCAAATAATTATCCTCTCACTTCTGTCTCCAAAGTCATCAGTCCCCACACTGGAGTTATCTACAAAGATCAGTTTCTTACTTAACCTTTTGGAACCTCGATTTTCTCTTCTGTAAAATGGGAACAATGACACTTACCCAACCTTCCATCCAAAGCTTCTATAGAGATCAAATTAAATAATACATTGAGAAGTGCTTCATTAGCAAACTGTAAAGCCCACACAAATGGAAGGCGGCAGTTTACACGAATCAGGGGCATGACTCTTGAACTTTTACAATGGCCGGAGCATGTTACACCTTTAGATAACCAGTGTTTGTCAGGTTGTCCTCATTGATCTCAGGTCTCAATTTTGTTAAGATGAAACAAAAAGATTTGTGGAGTCTCACATAACTTTGGACTGTTAAAATCCTACCTGTCTTTCAAACCCCAGCTCAAATGTCACCTGTACTCAGAGGCTGTCCCTGGTTCCTTGTGCGGATCTCCTAGATGTGCTTGCTTCTCTTTGGGGCCCACAGAATCTCCTTCTAGATCTTTCTGTGCTGTGGGAGGCCTTCTCCTTGTTTGCTGACATGTCTCAAGGCAGCCCCATGGGGTAAAATGAGCAAAGCTTGGATTTTGGTGACACCGTACATGGGCTCTGTGACAGGCAAGTAATTTAAGCTCTAAACCTCAGTTTCCTCATCTACAGATTTTAGTTAATAGCTTTACCTCTAACGTAGGTGGCCTCAATCTTTTGGTCTCGAAACCCCTTTAGACTCTGAACAATTAAGGACCACAAAGAACTTTTATTTATGCATTTTATATCTATTTATTTATTTATCCATATATTTACCATATTAAAAATAAAAACTGAGAAATTAAAATATGTTTATTTATTCATTTAAAAATAACAATAGCCAACCCATTACATGTTAACATAGT
>NW_011888796.1:950041-965268 GCF_000151845.1 Pteropus vampyrus
AAGACATCAGTGTTCCTCAAATTCAATGAAATGGATTCAATGCAATCCTAATCAAAATCCCATCAGGACAAGCCGATTCTAAAATTTATTTAGAAATGCAGAGGACCTATAATGGCCAAAATAGTTCTGAAAAAGAAGAAAAAAATTGTAGAACTTACTCTACCTGATTTGAAGACATGATAAAACTATGATAATCAAGACAGTGTGGTATTGGTAAACGTTAACAAATATATCAGTGAAATAGTAGAATCCAGAAACAGATCCATACATTTTGACAGAGACATCAAGGCAATTTGGTGGGTAAAGGAGCTATATCAACAAATTGTACTAGAAAAGTGATTCATATAGAAAATAATGAACTCAATTGTTAACTCATACCATACACAAAAAGTAACTCAAAATTTATTACAATTTTCAACATGAAAGCTAAAACTCTAAAGCTTCTGGAAAAAAACATGAAAGACCATTTTCACAAACTTGGAGCAGGCAAAGATTTTTTTAGATAGAGCACAGAAAGCAATAACCATAAAAGAAAAAAAAATTGATAAAATTTCCTCTCCTTCTAGAAGGGTCCCAGAATCACCTTCCACAGCTGCCCCGCCCACCCCATGCCTCAAGATGCCAACACTCCCCACGTGCTCCATGCAGAGCCCCCTGCCCTTCACTCCCATTGCCACCATGTTTCCCCAAACTAAGGGCCTTTGGGAATCATTCATACAACTCTTGCCACAATTTACTCAACATTTCACTTTAAAGCAACTCACTTTCTTTTACTTAAATCTTTGTCCTACCTTCCTTAGCTTTGTCTTAAACAATCATTGCTGCAAAACCTCTAGTTTAACAGGTGTATCATTTTCCTTTATTACATATTAAATTAAATTCCTATTAAAATATTTTTAAACGTATGAACAATCTAAAATTATTTCATATACTGCACTTTTTACATGTTCTTGAGAATATGTGTATGAATGTGTGTGAGCATGTATGTGTACATCTAATAGTGCGTGTGAGCATAGGGGTGCATGTGTGTGCATGTGGGTGTGGGTGTGAGTGTGTATGAATATATATGTGAGTGTGTGGATGTGTGTGTGTGTGGATGTGAATGTGTATCAGAATGAGTGTAAGTGTATGCATTCCTGAGTGTGTAGTGTGTGTGTGCTGGGGTGGGATGGGGCTGGAGGAAGACTAGACTGTCTACCTGAAAGTCCTAGTGGGAAGTGACTACCTCCCCCTGACTCCCAGCAATGAACCCCACTCACCAGGAACCAGGCAGGGCAGAAAAAAGACATGTGGGCCAGCAGCCTCTCTAGTCATTCGCTTCCCTGCTTGTTTATCCACAGGTCCCTAGAGGAGGAGAGAAGTCTCTCCTTGGCCAAGGGAGCACCTGGTTACAGCCTGCATCCTGGCAACCATTGCCAGGGACTGGGAGTACTTCTGAGAACAGCCGGAGCCAACAGGCGGGGGCAGATCCTCCACTGCTATATTTACAGGTCTGGATTTAGCATAGGGGACCTTGAGACAAGGGACTAAGCTCCCAAATTTTCAATATGTTCATTCCCCCGGCAATCTTATGCAAGGGATATTTTTCAGGAGTTCAGAGAGGTTAGGTAAATTGCTCAAGGTCACACAGCTAGGATATTCAGAACCAGAGCAGGACCCAGTCTTCTGGCTCTAAGGTCAAGGGTTTTTCCACTATAGAACAGGCAGCACTTCACCCACAAAAGCCCTGTGCCAGCCATTTCCTGGACATGAGAACCCCGGCGTGAATACCTGGTGCTACCTGATTTTACTGTGGCTGTTATCACATATGGGTCAGCCTCTGTGGTCTTAGCTCAGGGATTCTTTTGCCCATTCTCATGTCAAACCCCTCAGCCAGGAAGCAGCTGGTGTCTTGGGTACAGAAAGCACATGAGTGGGGTGACACTCCACATACCACTGGCACTCAAGTGCACTGACCAAACAGAAGTGACTTCAACTTGAGGAGCTAGGGCAACGTCCTGGAGGTGGAGGAGGGTCTCTGGGGAAGGGCAGGGTGGCGCTTGCAGGAGGCTCAAGAGTGTGACTACTTACCAAACAGGACAGAAGCATTTCGGTATTTAAATAATTCTGGCCCATTCTGGCTGCATGTTGACTTTGTGCAAAAGGAACCCTGTATTTTCACACTTCTCAGAGGTAGAAGATAAGTTTTTCTCTCTGTCCCTCCTCTACCTCTACTCGCTTGCATTATGGACTGGGTCCTTTAGTGCCAGACACAATCCTACAGACTGAAGATATTAAAATGCGATCCCTGCCTGCACCCCAGCAGCTCCTGTCCTACTTTCCTAAGAGGTATTCTCTCAAGAATCCAGCCAATCCTGGACTATAAAGGTTCCAGTTTGGTAGTAGTCAGGCACAGTCCTCTCTGAGGGCCTGAGATCCATGCCACATGTCACCGTGTAGAGTCTGGGGCAGACGTGTACAGGACACTCAGGCCAGCTCCAGAACTCAATCTCCCACTGTCTTGTTTAAGCCTCACAGTGGCAAATCTATCCAGGAACTCTTTGAGCTAAAGAGGCTTCATATTGATTGAAGAGTGGAATAAACTCTGTGGCCAGCTCAGGCTAGACGGTTATTGAAAAGCTCCAAATGGTTGCATAAGGACCTGCCTTCCTCTAACTTAATAGTCTCACATTTTAGTGAACACAGTCACTCTAGGGGGTTAATAGAGTTATTTTAATATGAAATGGAAAAAAAAAAAAAAACAAGAAACCTGTCACACTAGGAATTTCACAGCACTCTCCACGCCAGGTCCTATAGGGGAGTGCTGGGCCCTATTGCTGGAGCAAGGAGCTCCAGCATTGCTTCCAGCTCTGGATGACTCCACTCTGAACTCAGAGTCCTGGGGGAGGGAGATGGAATGACAACCCCACCAAGACTGCCACAAGGAGAGAGATTCCCCTTAAAAGTGAAATCTGGGTGCTGCTTTCTAAAGAAGGGTAGAATATAAGCCGGACAGATGAATAACAGCAAACAAACACCCCAGATGATTTCAGCAGGAGGAGGGTGGATGTATGGAAAGAGCATGGACTCTGGGGCCAGGGAGACATAGGTTAAGACCCCAGCCATGGTATGTCTGGCCCTGTAACTGTGGACATCTTCTACTTAAGTCCCACATGGACTTCCAGCTGCTCCTAGGAAAAAGCCCCAAATCCTTCCAAATCTTGTGATCTGGTCTGGACCTGAGCCATCCCTTCTCTCTGCGAAGTTTTTCCTCTTCCTGTCTCTCTCGTCTAAATAGTTAATGCTTCCTCAGCCTTCAGACCTCATTCCAACGCCTCACCTGCCCAAGGAATCCTGCATTAGTGTTTTCTATATCTACATATATCTATGGAGAGATAGAGAGGGAGATTTTAAGAAATTGGCTCACATGTTTGTGGGAGCTGGCAAGTCCAAAATTCATAGGGTAGGCTGGCTGACTGGAAATTCAAGTAAGATTTCATGTTTCAGTCTTAAGTCTGAAATCCACAGGGCAGTAGGTTGGAAAATCAGGCAAGTTTCTGATTTGCAGTCCTCATACAGAATTCCTTCTTCTGAAACCTCAGCCTTTGCTTTTAATGCCGTCAACTGATTGGATGAGGCCCACCCACATTATGAAGGGTCACCTGTTTTACTTAAAATCTACTGATTGTAAATGTTAATCACATCTAAGAACTACCTTTACAACAACACCTAGACTAGTGTTTGGCCAAGCACCTGGGTACCATAGCCTAGCCAAGTTGACACATGAAATTAACCACCACACTTTCCCTGACTTCTAGAGAAGATCAGCACCTCCTTTTCTCTTCCACCTGCTACTTACATGCTATTCTAGGACTGTGTACTTCTCCTTCATAGAACTATGACACTTTCTAATACTATCTACTTAGCTTTGCTTTTCTCCAGATTTTCCACTACTTGCCTAAGGTGGGAATTTGCGTTATTTATTCTTCCCAGGACTCTAGATCCTTATTCAGATTATTTAGTTTTTTTCTTCGATTTCGATGAGTTCACAGTCATTAGTTCTTCAAATACTGCGCTTCCCTCATTCTCTCCCTGTTCTGATATGCTAGTTAAGATGCGCTAGATCTTGTCATTTTTCCTCTATGTTTCTTAGCCATGGTTGCTTCCATATTTTTCCATATTTGTCTTCTCTTGTTTTTCTCATTGTGCTACCATCAAAGTGATTTTTTTCAGAGGTATCATCCAATTTGCTAAATATCTCTTTAGCTATGTCTTAGTCTGCTGTTCGACTTACTAATTTTAAAAATAATTTATTAAAACAGTATTTTTCATTACTAGAACTTCTTTGGGGCTTGTATTTCATCAATTTAATATTTAATATTATCTTATATTCTTTATCCTCTTTTTAAAATTTCCTTATGATCGCTTAGAATGTTTATTTTATATTTTCAGATTTTTTAATCATTTTCACTTCCCAGGGGGTGAATTTTTCTTGGTTGTTGTTGTTGTTTTGTCTTGTTTTGTTTTTTGTTTTATATTTACTGATTATCTTTTATGGTAGTTTGTTTTCTTTTGTGGTTTATGATTTTTGATTGGGAACTCATCTTCAGCGGGTATTGTTTTTGCTAGGTGATATCTGTGAGTCCTCAGTTGTAAAAATGTTCTTACAGAGTACTTTGGATTTTGCTTTCTGTCAGGGCCCTAAGTTATGAGCTAACTTTTATGTTAATTTTTGGAACAAGAGTCCTGGGACCAATAGCACGCCAAGAGAGGGAAATGTGGTAGGAGCAGTCCACCTCTCTCCTCCATGTGGGGCAGGCCTGGACCTTCCATCTTTCACAGGAACTTTTCTCCCTCCCAAGCCCAGGACAGGGAGAATGTTTTGTTCCTCATTCTGCAGGCAAGCTTGATAGAGTTTCTCCAGCCTGCCTTTTTCCCCGATTAGGGCTCTCTTTAAGGCTCCAAGCTTTTAAGAGATAAATTTAAGGCTCCAAGCCTTAAAGAGATAAATTCAGGGGATAAATTCCAGCTCTCCTGCCTCAAACAGCCCAGGGCCTTAGAACTCTAGGCTCCAAGTTTTAGGGCCTTATCTAGTTTTTTGACTTATCTAGTCAAAACTCTGCTAATCATAGGCTTAGCTTTCGCTCCTCATTCTGACTTTGAGTCTTATACTATCTATGGTTTACCTTTCTTTCTTTTGAGCTTAGCTATGTATTTTCAGGATATATATATATATTTCTATACGGTAACAAGAGAGGATTGTCTGAAATAGCTCAATCTGGCATGTTGCCAAGAGTGTTTTGATACATTGATCTGTGATTATCTGAGTAATAGTAATCTCCCCAACTAGATTGTAAACTCCATGAGACAGAGACTGTGTTGCCTTTTGCTTCCAAAAAAGAACTGACTGAGCATACAGTAGGAGCTCAATAAATATTTTTGAATGAATTAATGAAGATACACTCTCTGGGGACATCAGAAGCTAATTTATAGGTTTGTTGGGAGAACTTAGAAAGAGAAATTATGTTAAATTCTTGGCATATGGTGGGAGCTCAGAGACAGTATCATATGTACTAAGGCAAAGGCTCAACCATGATGGTTTCTCTGTAATTCAACTCCCACCCCTTACCTCAAATGTTAGTCCTGGTAGACAGGTCCTGTGAGTGCGGCCTCCTGATATTCCTCAGAGTATGAAGGTCAGCCATAGCATCTTGGTTTTAATGTGAACTCCAATGCCTGAATATGAATTGATTAAAGTCCTGCCAGCACCTTCCGTTTGATCCCGCCCTGTCTAGGGGTCCCTGACCTTGCCATTACCAGTGATCTCTTGTACTGCCAGGATTTTTCTTTAGGAATCTTACATTTGAGAGTTTCCACTGAAGAAAAATGCATTTAATAAGTAATAATTGATTTAGTTTTGCTTTTTATTAATCAAAGGCATTCAACTGCCAGAGCTTCCAAATCAGCATGAGGTAAGATAATTTTAGCCCAAAGCAAGGTAGCAACATTTTAATCAGGCTGTGCAGCTTATTCTGGGTCAATGCACTGGGGACCCTGCTCCCATTCCTAAACCAGGGATTTGGAGACTCCAAGAGGAAAAGTTTCACCTGAAGGGACCCACCAGCAGCAGAGGTGCATTGCAAATTGGACCCAAGGAGGATACAAAGGGGCTTCTAAGATGGCACCCATGGGAACACCTAATAAACATTATAACTCCAAGAAACTAGTTGGCAATGGTAAGAGGCATGAGAGGAACTAACAAGGTTTATAATAGAGTTTATAAACCCTATTTTCAATTCTGAAACAGAATTTAAAATGTGTGTGTGTGTGTGTGTGTGTGTGTGTGTGTGTGTTGTAACATCTCCTTGACATGTTGGAAGGTATACTCAAGCAATGAGGGGAAGTCTGAGCTATGGACTATAAGTCATAATGCATATTAAATGCCCATTATGTATCAGGCACCCTATTAATTTAATGTTATTCCTCAAAATTTAACTGTGAGGTTACCTCCCCCCACTTTGCAAATGAGGAAACTGAGTCAGAGGGATGTTAAGTAACTTGTCTAAGGTCATGTAGCTAGTAGGTGAAGAGTAGGTCAAACCTGTCTGACTCCTAAACCCAGTCTTGGGCCACCAGAGGACTGCCTCTCCTGTGCGTTAGAAATGAGCCTTGCGCACAGATTCCCAACATTGTCTGCTTATGGGAATCTCCTGAGAAACTTTAAGAAATATTGATCTTTGGGTACTGCTGCTGGAGATTTAATTTAATGGGGTATTGAGATTTTAGAAAGCTCCCCAAATGATCCTAAAATGCAGCCAAGCCTGAGTGCCACTGGCTTCGTGACTACTGAGCCCCAAATCCACCAAGGTCATTGGCTATAAAAGTCACCTGGCTTGACCGTCCCCAGGATTAAGGCAAAGGCCAGAGAAACCCAGGGCAGGAGCTCAAACTCAATATCCAAGATCTGGCCGACCCAGAGGCAAACTGGGAAATAGGCAACAATAATAAATATGAAGATGCCAATAACAACACAAGGGTTAGAGCAATGCTTTGGTAATAATTTATTGTGCTGTGCCAGGTGCTCTACATGGTTTATCTCACAGCAACATTCCTCACAGCAATGCTATGAGACAAGTGCAATAGTGAATTTCTCTACTTTATAAATGAGGACACGGAGGCACAGACACGTTAATTGGCCAGTGCAAGGTCACTAAACTAGGCTGGGTTAGCCTGTGTTCTGAACTCCTGGCTTCCCTATGCCACCTCTCCAATCCAGGGTCACTTGCAACTTTTTTTTTTTTTTTTTTTTTACGCCTACCGCTCCTGGTCTTCCTAGGTGGTCTCCCATCCAAGTACTAACCAGGCCCGACTCTGCTTAGCTTGGGTCACTTCCAACTTTGTAGTCCCTGGGCCGTCTCAGAACTCTCCTACCACCACCGTCACCCCCCGCCCCCAGCCCTGGAGCCTGATTTGCACTGGGGAGGTGTGAGTGGGCCACAAAGGTGTGTGTGGGGAATCCTGTCCCCAGCCCCACTGGATCTCACCATCTGGTAGGGGAGGTGAGGCCAGAGCACCTGGGCTCCTAGAGCAGATGGAATGAGCCAGGCCTTAGGTAGATAACGGGGGAAACGTGGAAACAGAGGGGGCGGGGAGGAGTTGGGTCTCAGCCTCCAGCTGATGGAGGGATCTTAACCTTAGGCAGCAAGTGGTCAAGGGCCCCCCACCCCTTGGGGGCCAACGCTTGGGCCTGGCTAGCTGGGCTCTGTTTCTGCCTCTATACAGCTCATGGAAGAAGGATAGTAGTTAAGACATACCTGGGTTCAAGGCCCAGCTCAACTCTGTGCATCTCGCTTCCTCACCCCTAACACGTCCTCCTGGTAGGTTTGTTGGGAAGAATGAACCAACTGAGCCGGCCTGGCAGCCATTTCCTTCCCTTACCCTGTACTTCATCACTAGAGCCCGGAATAGCAAACCACTTCCTGGGCTCTGGCTTTCCAAGGCAAGTGGAAACTCTGAGAGGGACCACGTCTCTTTATATCTCCCCAGCAGCCAGCAAGAGCCTGGCACGGGGCTCCTTTGGAATTCCGCCAGGCTGAATTGTTCATGGCTAGCAGTGTGGCTGAATGACTCAACCCCCAACCAGAGAGATGCCCATGTTATCCCAGCGACTCCATTTCAGTCAAGGCTTGTGACTGAGCACCAGTAAGTGGGTGGTTCTCAGCCGGGACTGCACAGGAGATTCCGTGGGTGATAAGAGTAGTGTAGGGTGGAGAGGAGGGGGCTTGAAAAGTCCTGAGGCCCTGACACACCCAGACCAGCCAAATCAGGATCTCTGGGGCTGAGGCCCAGGCACCAGCATTTCTTACACAGTTCCTTCCAAATGTCACTTGAGGGTCTTTTGTGTTAGAAGTCCAGAGTGTTTGTTTAAAATGCTGATTCAATTCCAGGCCTAGGCTGCAAACCAGAATGAATCAGACCCTGGGCATGGGCCCCAGGATTCCTACACCTTTAACCACTTGCTAAAGAGTTTCTCTCTCTTTTTCTTATTTTCTTATTATTTTATTTGCATAGTACCGTATGGAAAATTCTGCTGCTTGGAGGAAGCCAGAGTGATGAACATGCAGGCCAAGCAACTGGGTGCACCTGGCCTAGGTGAGGAGATGGTGAGGCCTGGGAGGGAGGAGAAGAACCTTCGCTGAGGGAGGGCTCATTCCCCACGGGCCAGGGAAAGGAGGGCTGGAAGGCTTCTTGGAGGAGGTGGAGCTACATTCCACTCATTCCTTAAGAATGCTTCTCTGACTTCTCAGCCTGGGCTGAAAGGACTGGCACAGGGACACACACCATCCTTCAGGGAAATTGGACCCTGGAGAGAGAGGGTATGGCGGTGGCTTTCAGTCCCAGGAGAACTCCTGGAGCTCCAGCTCCTGGTCCAGGGACCTGACCTGGCTGTTTGTAGGGCTGTGGAGACCCAGGAATGGGAATGAAAGAGATGAGGGTCCAAATGGTCCCCAGGGCTGGCTGAGAGATCCCTGGGAGCCAGACACAGGGATCACAGCCATGGTCAGGTGACCATGGGACCATCCCTAAACAGTCTCTGGCTTCTTCTTTAGAAGCAGCTCTGAGGGGGATATATGGTCTCTTAGGCAGATCAGCCTGAGCGAAACACCTTCCTTGCTGGGAGGTTTCAGAGCTGCAGACTGATAGACAGGGACTGCTGTCTTAGTTGGGAGGCCACATGTCTTCCCTGAGATTGGAAGGAAAGAGAAAAGAAAGGATAAATATGTAGATAACTCTGAAGGAAACAGAGGAGGGGAGGTAAGGCTGGAGACCCACATTTCATCAGCTTGTAGTTGGACCTGACATCTATGGGAGAGGTGGTGATGCAGGACAGGGCAAATTCCCCCAAATCGGGGGACACTCGAGCCCTGCACTGAGAGAGAAGAGGGGCCTTGGCGGAATGTGTAAGAAAGAATTCAAACGAATGCCAAAGTTAGAGTCAAAAGGAAAGTTTATTATAGAGGGGGAAAAGCAAAGACTAGAGAAAGCAAAGATAAAAAGCCGAGACAAGAAAAAAGATCTCCGAATGGCGGGGCGTGGATCCAGTTTACGTAAGGTTCTTTAGTTCCTGTGAGTTACAGTTTAAAGACTTTGTTTACCCATTTTCCTTTGATATGGACATACAGTGAGGAATGGTAAGAGTCTGTAGCATAGTAACAATATGTAGGCCTGCTGGCAGTTCCCAGCCTTTAATCCATAGGTTCCCTACAGTTTTAGCCATAGGGAATGAATGATTTTATTTTGTGTAGGGTGCCACTTAAAGACTGCTTTTCCTGTTTTCCCTTCACAGGTATGGGGAGATAAGTTGTTAGCAATCCCAGCAGAAATCTTCCTGGCCTATAGTTGTTAGCAACCCCAGTAGAGATCTTCCTGGACACCTGCATGTGTCCTCCTGGCCTGGCTGCATGGCTGATAAGCATATTACAGTCTCTGGATATAGCTTGATTGAGCATTTTAGTTCTCTTGGTTCCTCCCTACATTAATGGGAACCCTGGTGACACTTAGAAAAGAGAGGAGGGGAATAGGCACTGAGCCCTATGCCTCTATCACGGCGAGGTCCAAAATTGGAGGCTGAACCAGCCCAGGAGAGTGAAAAAGAGGAGCCAGCGAAGTAAGAGTGAACCAAGCCTGTGGGATGTGCTGATGCAAGTGGACGCAGACAGTCAGGAGAGAGGGAGGACTTCACTATGCGCAAAGCTGCCATCTGTGGTAAGATAGGGATCAACTCCGAAAGGCTTAGATTGTCAAGTTGCAGGTCATGGGTGACTTTGACAAGAGAGCTTCACTGGGGTGGTGGGGACTTAGGCCTGATGAGAGTGAGTACAGGAGTGAAGGTGATGGAAGGAGACAGAGGTGTAGGACAGACAAATCAATTTGAAGGATGTTGCTATACAAAGGAAGAGAGAGATGGAGCCATTGGACTAGCTGGTTGGACCTGCAGGAAGGAGAGTCAGATGGTCACTGATGACCTTGCTGGGAGGTTTCGGAGCTGCAGACTGATAGACAGGGACTGCTGTCTTAGTTGGGAGGCCACATGTCTTCCCTGAGATTGGAAGGAAAGAGAAAAGATAAATATGTCGATAATTCTGGAGGAAACAGAGGGCTTCTGCCAGGGTTCTTTCTCTCTGGTCTGAAGCTGCCTCAGGCTGAATCTGCCTGGATGGGTCTGATTGGAAAAGCTGGCCTGGCTGGGGCAGTGAGCACAGGGCAGGACATCTGCAAACAGTCCACAGACTTATGACCTGGAACTTTACCACTGGGTGATGCATTAACTTAGAAACCCACCAACTGGGGACTGGTGACACAGATTGGCAGGGAGGAGCCCTTCCTGCTATCTCATTGCTCCCAGAGGGCTCCCTGCAGCCACACCTTTGAAATAATGAGGGTGACCTTTGCATCCAGAAAAAAGATGTAGGAGTTAGGATGCCTTAAACCAATGTAACAGTGAGACTTGTTACTCAAAGTGTGGTCCCTGAACCAGCAGCATCAACATAACCGACTAAAAATACTGACCCTCAGACCTACTGAATCAGTCTTAGTTTAACAAAATTCCCAGAATTCTAATGTACTAACTTAACCACTAACTTTGAGAAACACTAAGTTAAACCAAGAAGATATTTATTTTGAGAGTCAAGAGTCCAGAGTAGCTCGAGTGTAGGTTCAGCAGGCCCCTTTATGTAACTGAGGAAAAACCAATATCTGAGGATATATATTTTTTAATCCTTACTCTTGTTGCCTCATAGTAATAAGATGGCTGCCACAGCTCCTGGAATCATGCACCCACATGACAAGGTTCAAAGGCTGGGAATACGGTACAGGATCAAGATGATAAGAGAGTTTGTTTTGTGACTTCTCTCTTTTTGTCAAGCAGGGAAAAAACTTTCCTAGATCTTGGTTCTCATTGAGTAAAGACACCCTTAGCTGCTAAGGAGTCTGGGAAAGTATATTTTTAGCTTTTTCATTATCCATAGTAGGAAGCAAAAAATGGAGAAGGGGTTGAAAAGGGCTCCTGGGTAGTCAGCCATTAGTGTGTGCCATGAAAGGCACACAAGAAATACAAATGCACATGTGGCAAACTTAACACATTAACTAATTAAGTGATTAGCTAATTATTTAATGAGAGAAAACAAGAAAGATCAGGGTCTTCCATTAATTTTCTGTTTTTAATCTATTTGACCAATAAATTGATCATTTTTTATGTTTAATTGATTTACTTTATGTTTGTCCACATCAAAAATCAAAAGGTTTTCTTTTAAAACAAGTTTTTTTGTAAGCAGAACTACCCTTCTGAATGTAAGCTTTGTGTATTGTTCCTAGCTCAATGTCACATTCAGTAAAAATATAAGTGAAAAGACCAAGAAATAAGGTAGCAGACCACATTTATTAATGCTCTTCAAAATAATAAATACGCTGTCCACAGCAGCCTCATAGAAAAACCCTTAGAATTTTATATATCCCTTTTAACACAGAAATTCCACTTCTGGGAATTAGTCCTGAGGAAATAATCATGTGTGCGTTTCAGAAATAGTCATTGATAAGCTGATTATAAAAACTGGAAACAACTTAAATGTCCAATGATAGGGCATTGGTTGAATGATATAGACATACAATGGGATACTAAATGGCCATAAAAAAATGACAGCATTGCGTGTATTTAATGGCATGGGAAAATGTTCACAATATATTATTAAGTGAAAAAAGCAGTTCATAAGCATTATATAGTATAATCACATTTTAACTTTTTAAAATGAATGAATGATTCATTTTAACTTTTAATCACATTAAATGCTAAGAAAAAAAACACTACAAGGAGATAGTATGAAAATACTACCTTTTCGGATGGTAGTATTACGTGAGGTATTGATTTTTGACTCTATAGTAAGCATGTTTTATTTCGCTATAAGGAAAAAGAGTTACTCAGCTGAAACAATCTAGCATGTGTTTCTCCCTACCCTTAGGCTTTACAAGAAGCAACCCCCACTCTGAATGTTTACGGAGACTTCTGGTGGCCCCGCCCACTTGGCCAAGGTTATGTTTTGGTGGAAACTCTTAATGTTTCCATTGTCTGACTCTAGAGTGTTCAATTATTCATCTTAATTAAGTAAGGCCTAGGTGTTATTTTGACAGACTCTCACCCATAGATTTTCTTTACCTCTTCTTTGTTTTAGAAGCCAAGAATGAAAAGAGTTTAGAGGGAAGTTAGGTTGCCTGCCATGGAATACCTACATCTGAAAGGCAGCCATTCTTCTGGAAGAAATGACAGTCAGGATGGCCCCGGGCTAGCCAGACCTCCCACACAGACTTTCCTTAGAGTCTTGAAAGCCAGCAAGAACTGTTTCTTTGCAAAAGTAGCTGCTTGGGTTCCAGACTCAAATAACATCCCTTTTCTAATAGGCCAGGTGGTGGTTTCATGAGTGCACATGTATCCCCTCAGCTAAGATGTACTTTCCTACCGTGTGTCAGATGGTTTGTGGGGAGAGAGAGTGAGTTTAAACAGGTGACCATGGACATCTCTCAGAGGTGGTGACTTTTAAGCTGAGACTTGAATGGATGTCCAACCATGAGCAAATCTGGGGGAACAGAGTTCCAGACAGAGGAAAGAACAAGGGGAAAGAAAAACTCATGTGGTATAGAAATGAACTTGACGGTTTCTAAGAAGGAAGAGAAGGCTAGGAGATCTTTTCCTGGGATAGAGTCCCACAACAGAGTGACAGAACCAAAACCAAAAGCTATAGATATTTTTATGACTGACTCTCTCTCTCTCTCTCTCTCTCTCTCTCTCTCTCTCTCTCTATATATATATATATATATATATATATATATATATGTATATGTGTGTATATATATATATATATATATATATGGATTATTTTCCAAAATGAACATATATAAGATCATGTGTCTAATTGTTAACAGTCATTATCCCTGGGAAGTAGAATTCAGAGGTTGACAGGATAGGCAAAGGGACTTTAAAGTTTCCATCTTCTGCATAATTTGAATTTTGTACCAAGAGTATATATCATTTTTTATAATTTAAAGTGATCTAATGTTTTAGAACATTGGTAATAAGCAGGGTGGTAGATATATTGTTTTATTATTCTAAATAACGTATATGTACTATATAAATTTTATCTTATGTATGAAATAATTCATACTAAAAACCTGATTTTTATAAAAAGTATTAATTTATACACCACCAGGTAGCTGTAAATGTGACAATTTGCCCACATATACATGAGAACTAATGATTATTACTCTTTAACATTTTTGCTTCTTTCTTCAGTTTCAGGCTCTGGTTTGTTCTGATGTTAGAAAAGTCACTTTATCCTCTGTAGGTTTCAGTTTTTGGTCAAATGGGAAGAAAGTTGTAACTAACCTCTCAATTCACTAACAAAATTGTTCAGGAAGTTAAGTAAAATAGTGAATGTAAAGGCACTGAATATTTTAAAATGCAATAGAATAGAACAGAAGAAAGAGAATTAGAAAGGAATTTTCATCTGGAATGGATTCCTCCTTTATCCACATCTTACTGAGGTCAGCAGCTTCTCAATGCAGCCTTCATGGACCCTCCTAATCCCCCTAATCTCTCTTCTCTAAATTCTATCTCGGATGTTCTTAAACCTAAGGCTACACAATGTGACACTTTAGTTGTTTTGTGTGCATTAATGATGACCTTCTCCAGAGGAGGGTCCAGTGAAGCCATGATTTCCTGATGATGAGATTTTAGGCATTAGTGAGCAAGTAGAGGAGAGGAGATGATTTTGAAGAAAGAGTGGTCTTTCCAGATACTAAAATGACAGGGAGTTGAATGTGTTCAGAAGATCTTCAAATTCAGCTTCAGAAGAACTAGATTGGAGTCTGGGTATTTCAATGACTACCTCTGAGCATGTCAAGTCTCTTCACCTTCCTGATTTCAGTTTTTGAGCTGTGGAGTTCAAGAAATGAGGCTATACAATTTGCCTTGCTGGATTCCTTATGGTGTTTTAGGGATTTGGTGAACCAATGTGCATTAAAAAGCTTTGACAATGATAAAACTTTGTGAAAATATACTCTAATTACATAAAACCACTGAGATTCTTGGGGCTGTTTGTTACTGCAACACAGCCTAGCTTCTCCTGGCTGATGCATAACCCGAGTCTCAGTTTCTCTTCCTCTGGGAGAATAATACCTTTTCACATAGTTGTGGTGAGGATTTAATGAGAGAATGTCTGTCAAGCTCTTAGCTCTATGTTGGCTCATGGAGAGAACTCACTAAATGTTCAATTCTTGCCCTCCCCTAGAAAGATGATCATTCTTGGCAAAGGCAGACAAGGCCACCTGACCAGACCTTCCCATGGACCTCAGGGGCGTAGTAGTGAGGTCAGTAGTTCCTCATGGGAGCAGGCTTACGGCCCTTAGTAAGCAGCAGGTATTATGAGTTCTGTCTCTCCACACTTCCCAATTCTTCCCATGTAAATCCTGGCGGTGTAATTTGGAGCTGTTGAGAGAGGTGGTACTGACAGCCCCTGACATCTACCTTCCATTTGCAACAAGCTGTGGCAACTCCACTTTCCCCACACCACTGCCAGCAGCTGGCCTCCGTCCTGCTGGGGAGAGAACTGAGTGGTTGGATGAGGGAGAGCCTTCCCGCCTCATTTACCACAAACTGTCCCTTTGGTGCCAAGAAGCACAAAAAAATTGGGGGGAATATC
>NW_011888796.1:967498-985402 GCF_000151845.1 Pteropus vampyrus
CTGAGTTGGGGTGACAGTCCGCAGTCTGCCCAGTTCCAAAGGTATTGCTCCTCATCCCCAACAAGATTGGATTCCTTGTGACAAAAGGCATCTGCATAGGATGTACTGCCTGTAATGCTGGAAATCTGGATGTAGAAATGCTCAGGGATTCCTGACTGCTGACTCTGCTTAGCCCTCAGTGAAGATGTGGCCCTGGTGATGAGGAGTTGAGTCCACAACCAGGAAGGGCCGTGTTTGTGAATATTCTCTTGACTTGCACTTAGATTGTTAAAAGCACATTCTTCTGGAACCATAACATAACCCTTACTATAATAGAGTAAGAATTCCACCTTTCTGGTGAGATCTTACCTCCCAGGAATTGAGGCAGGCGCCCCTCCCTATCTCCTCCAGAACGCTGAGGGCTGAAGAAGCTTGTAGAGTGATGCTGCCTTTGTTGTTGCCTTGCTTCTGATAAGATTTTGAATCCTTGTCTAATTTAATCTAATCTAGCCTTACAGGGATTGTGTATGTGTGTATAGGCATCAGCATGCATGATCTTTAGCTGAGGACATGAGGACAGACTCTGCGTCCCTTCTGACCCTGATAGGAGTAGCAGGTCTCAAGGAACCAAGGCAAAGATTGCCTCTACTGTGACTTCTCCGGAGAGTCTACCAACTGGCCAGGCCTTGCCACAGTCCTTCTTCCTGTAGCCCTATATTTCAGGCTTTCTAGTTGTCTGTTTTTATTTCATCCTAAAGTTCCCCTGGTTGCTCTTGTCCTGGCTCTCTGTTAGCTTTCTGAACTAACAGAAGGATTTATCTGGTTGCTATTCCCCTTGTCTTTTTTTCTCATGGCTGTCCCCACCCCTCTTCCCTCAGCTCAAGGATATACTTTACCTTGGAAATAACAGGATGGGATTTCAGGCCAAGAACAAGGCACAAGTGTAGTGATAGTTCAGTTGACCAACACCATCTATACACACGAATACAAATGAATTGCTTCCACACATGCAAGTTCATTTGGTATATCTTCAAAATAGCTTTGTGGGATGGTTAATTTTATGGGTAAACTTGACTAGGCCACAGATGCCCATATATTTTGTCGAACATTCTGAGAGATTTTGGATGAGATCAACATTTAAATCAGTAGACTGAGTGAAGCAGATTGCCCTCCTTAATGTGGGTGGGCCTCATTCAATCAGTTGAAGGCCTGAATAGTGCACAAATGTTGACTCTCCTCTAAATAAGAGATGATTCTTTCTACCTGTTGGCCTTCAAACTGGGATGTTGGCTTTTTCCTACATATGGACTCGAACTGAACTGAAACATCGGCTCTTCCTGAGTCTTAAGCGTGACAGCCTTCAGACTGGAACTATACATTTAGCTCTCCTGTTTATGGGCTTTTGGACTCAGACGAGAACTACACTATCGGTTCTCCTGAGTATCCAGCTTGCCAGCTTCCCCTGCAGATCTTAGGATTTGTCTACCTCCATAATCAGGTAAGACAATTCCTTGTTTATAAATCTCTTTCTGTATATACATCCATCTTATTGGTTCTGTTTCTTTGAAGATCCTGACTAAGCACCTTGCCTCATAGATATTGCTAATATCCCCATTTTTCAGATGGAGAAAATGTTTCAGAGTCATGGTCACCACCACCCACTAAGGTGTACGCTGCCCTGCCTTCTCTAGCAGTGTCATCTGGATCTTGATCGTTCTAGCTCTGTTCTCCTTCCCTCCATTCTGCACAGGTCTTTGTGTATTCTGAAGCTCATCTTATCCAGGTGGAGGCTCCATCTCCACTCCGTTTTCTATTGGGGCCAGCCCAGGCCTGGATCTAGGATCTGCAATTCTTTCCTAGTTCTTTTACAGGAAGTCGGGCATATTAATATTCATGGGGGAGTTGAACACATTCATTAGCTTTTCCTGGTTCAGCAGTCACTTCCCTTTTAAACAGTTGAAAATCTTTCAGAACCCACATATTCCATTGGGTTGTCAAGCTACACCATTGTTTTGGAGAGAAGGCTATGTTTCCTGGAGACTGTGTCTTTCTAATCTCCATTTCTTTCTCCACCTCTTTACACATTCCTTTCCCCCTCCAGATAATTTCACCCTGCTTGCAGGTTTATTTCCAAAACAATTCAGGCAAATATGTTTGGCCCACACATTTTGACCTGCTGTGATTCCCAAAATGTTTTGGAGATACCTAGGGGGTAGGTTAGCTTCTTTTTTGGCATAGGCTGGGTGGTTTTTTTGTGACAGCAAATGTATTTTCACTTTTAGATGGTGGAAAGAAAGGAAGAACAAAGACGAGGAAAACCAAGAAAGAAACCAATAGCCAAACAACCAAGTTTATAAGTACGTTATGGTAATAGTTCTGCAGGAATAACTTGTACTTGCAGACAACTTTACCTTGGGCCAGCCAAGAGCTGGGGACACTAACAACCACAGCAAGCCATGTGCCAACTACAAGATCTTGTTTACTCAGGTTTTTTTTTTTTTTTTAACCATCTTCGGTATTTGAAAACACATCAGCACATTTACAGTTAATAATTCTTCCTCCTGAGCATATGTAGGAACAGGTCAGCGAAGGGACTTGCTCAGGATTATGGACCAAGGTAGAAGACAAGAAGGTCTTTGAGGCCTCAACAATGTCTTTCATGAGGCTTCTCCTCAAGCCTAGGACCTGAGAATGTGGTCTTAAGCTGTGCCAAAATGGAGTTAGGGGGAATGTGGAGGCGGGCTTTCCAGAAGATGAGAGTATGGAAGAGGCTTGTGGGAGGGTGCCAGGAGGGCCATGAGGTAATGGTCCCAGAGCTCTTTAGCCCTCTGGTTAGAGAATCGTCTAACCAGAATTATTGTGCTGGCTATTATTTGTGTCTATAATAACAGCCATGACAATGGATGCTGCAAAGGTCAACCCAGGGGCTCTTGTTGCCTAATGCATTTAGTAAGGGTTGGAGGCGGAAATGAGCTGATGAAATTTGTTGTTGATCCAAACACGTCTCAGCTGGCTGAGGCCGCGGAAGCCTGTGAGAAACTCCAGATGGAGTTAACCTTCTCTGGGTCCCAGGCAAGGATGGCCGCTAAAATTTAACTTGAACATCTTCAAAGTAAGGCACATGCAGTGAAAGCTCATCTCTGCTTCTTTTATGAGATGCAGGACCTGGTGTGGAGCCGGAGAGGCAGGGACTGGCTGCAGAGAGTGGGCACTCACTCAGTTCAGGGTATAGGGCCACTTTAGTCACCAGAGTAAGCTGTATGCCAGTGGTAGAGGGGCCTTGGGCTCTGGTCTCCTGAGCAACTGCTGGACCTGCAGGGGTCTGGGCTGCCCCTTTCCGTTCGAAGTCACATCAAATCCCACAAGGCATTGCTTGATGAAATCTTAGCATCTGTACCTCTTCATCCTACATTTGATAAGGAGGCCCTGAGAGGTGGAGAGAGAACTACCCATGGTCACCCAGTTAGATGGAGGCTGAGCCAAGACCAGAAGTTGGGGCACTTGGCTTCCAGTCAGAGTATTTGCACTCCATTTTGTCTGCAGGTCCTACTAACCAGAGACAGTAAACAGTAGCCTCACAGCCCCCAGCAGGAGTTTGTGGGGGGATGGGGAGCCTGTGGGCCCACCCAATTATCATTCTCTTTACTCATGCCTTCCAACAAATGCTTTTTGGGCGTTTACTATATCTCATGAACTGTTGCATGTGATGGATAAAGGCATGGAGTTTGGAGTCAGGCCTCAGTCATTTACTCCCTCTGAGCCTTGATTTCATCTGGAAAATGGGCAGCATTAATCCCTGTGCCTAACACGTATAGTGAATTCTCCATGAAAAGTTGGGGGCCAGGACCCCAAGAAATTCTTGGTCTTTCAGGGGGTAGCCAGATTAATCAGTAACTATACTGAGTGAGTATAAATTGGGTGGTTCAGGAACAGAGGAAGGAAAAAGTAACTAACTAGAGTATACCCAAATTTTCTCTGTCACCAGCTGGATGACCATAAATGCGTTCCTCAACCTCTCTAGAAGAGCCTAAATCTTATTTGTAAAATGGGATACTATAAACAGCACATGCATTCAGGGTTGTGGATTTATGAATTGAATACAATAAATATGAAGTGCCTGATGTTCAGCAGGCATCAATAAGGTAACATCATCATTTTGGGGGTGAAGTCAGAAAAATCTTCACAGAAGTGGTCACATTTGAATTGGGTTTTGAGAGATGAGCAGAGATTTGCAGAGAGCAGTTAAAACAGCACGGACAAAGGCATAGACATGTGGAAATATGGCATATTCCCAGAAGAGCAAGCGGCCTGGAGATTCTGAAGCAGGATTTTGTTGGAGAGTGGTAGAGAGGACCCTAGGAATGAGCTGTACTGGGCCATGTGCCCAATGTAAAGAAATGTAGACTTTTGGACAGTGAGGGCCATTCGAGATTTTTAAACTTAAGTAGGACAAGACTGGATTGGCATTTAGAAGATATGCCTTTTTAGCAATTTCTTGGCTACTGGTGTTTTGTTTGCTGGTTTGTTTTGCCAAGATTTATATTGTAACAGCAATAAGACAATCATGATAAACTCCTGAATAGCTATTAGAACTCTATTGGTTACAAGTGACAGAAAATCAAATTCAAATTAGGGGTGGTGGTTTCAAACTATGTCCATGAATTTTTTGATTCTCTTCACTTTGATAGTTGGAGCCTGATTTCCTTCCCCTTGAGTGTAAGCTGGACTTGGTAACTCACTTCCAACAAATAGAGTAGATGAAAGTGACCGTGTGCACTGCAGAGGTCCTAAACGGCACCCCTCACTTGCTCTTTCTTGGACTGCTAATTTTGAAGGAAGTCAGCTGCCATGTCGAGGACACGCATTCAGCCTATGGCAAGCTCACGTGAAGGAGCCAACAGCCGTATGGGTGAGCCATCATGAAAGCACACTTTCCAGGCCCAGCTGGGCCTTCAGAGTCCTTGCTAATATCTAAACTGAAATCCTATCAGACCCTGAGCCAAAATGATTTAGGTCACTCCCAAAACCCTGTTCTACAGAAACTGTGAGATAATAAAAGTTTGCTTTTTCCAACCACTAAGTTTTGCAGTAACTTATTATGCAGCAATAGATAACTAATAAATCAGCTTAAGCCAAAAAAAAAAGCGTTGGGGGAGGGAATTAATTGGTGCACATATGTGAGAAGTCCAGAAGTGGTACAACTTGATGCAGGCGATCAAGGTCATAAATGTCACCAGGACTCAATTGCTCTTTACTTCTCTTTACTTAGATCTGTTTTCCTCTGCACTGTCTTTTTTCTCGGGTTCCATATGGTGGCTCCTGAAAGCTGCAGGCTCATATCATCCTTACTACTGGGATCTCCAAGGGAAAAAAAGATAGTGTGCCTTTCTCCCAGGAGTGCCTGCGAGAGTCTCATTGTGTGTCATTCATTCTGATTGGGTCCCATGCCCATTCCTAACTAATTGTTGTGCTCTGATTGGCCAGGCTCATCATTTGCCCAGCCCTGATGGTTAGGGGTGGGATCGACTCTACCTGCAGCACAGAGACTGGGGTAGGGGAGGTGCCTCCCAGGGGAAAATCAGGGTACAGTTGCTAGGAGGGGAAATGGTTGCCTGGCAGTGACACAATGGATATCTCTTAAACACACATTTGTATTTATTTTTCCATGAGTGTCTCATGTGCATATTCCACTCTAGCCCCCTGACCTCCTGGCTATTCCTTTAATGCTTTTGCTTCTTCATCTATTTAAGTCTTAAATATTATCTTCTTAATGAAGCCTCCCCTGAACACCCCATTAAAAAAATGTAACTCCCTTCTACTTCATCCCTGCGATATTATGATTTTAATAAGGAATATTTATTTGGTCTTTGTGCCCATTTCTGGCACAGAGTTTTAAAACCCTCGGAATTTGCTAAATGATAAGTGAATGCCTTTCAATCACACCTGAGTTTATGGTAATGAGGTGACTTTTGAAAAGAACATAAGGATGGGGGCTGGTTGCCAGGGGAGCCATCCATGTGATTGTAGGGTTGAACCTTTCATTCTCATCCCCCTGACCCTATGCATCTCTTCCATCCTTCTGTTCCTGAATTATATCCTTTTATAATAAATCAGTAATCTAGTAAGTAAAATCTTTATCTGAGTTTTGTGAGCTGCTTTAGCTAATTAATCAAACCCAAGAAGGGGGTGGTGTGAACCTCCTGTCTATAGTTGGTCAGTCAGAAGCACAGGTAACAACCTAAACTTTCAATTGATGTCCGAGGTCTTATAAGATCGAGCCCTTAACCTGTGGAATCTGATGCTATCTCTTAGTAGGTAGTATCAGAATTGAGCTGAATTGTTGGGCACCCAGCTGGTGTCAGAGAAGTTCATGGTGATGTTGGAAAACCCACATATTGGGTCCCCATACTCTCTATTCCCCTGCCTTGCTTAACTTTTCCCCTAAACACTGTCATATTATTTTCTTTATTTATCTTATTAACAAACAGTCTCTCCTATTGGAATGTAAGTGTCACAGGACAGGAATTATTGTCCATTCTGGTCACTGCTACATGCTCTGTTCCCAGAACAGTGTCTGGCACATAGTAGGTACTAAATAAACAATGTTTGGATGAATGAATGAATGTCCACAGCCATCCTGTGGAGTAGGTAGATGTAGGTCATTCTCCTTCTCTGATAGATAAGGACATGGAAACTGGAGAGAAGGATCTTGTTGGCAAAAACATTAAAAAGAAAAAAAGTTTTTAACTTTTTAATTGTTGGGTGCTAATGAGAAAACAGCAGAGGGGAAATGAATGCATCACAGTGTGTTCCCACTAAATGAAGGTTAAATGGTGCCCTGATGCAGTGGTTCAAATAGAGTAGTAGAATTGAGTCATCGCCTGGCACATGGTAATAACAGGCATCCTGAGCTCAGAAGAGCCACCTGTTCTATCACAGTCAGAACTTAAATCATGCTGGGAGTAGCAGTTTAGTTTTGGCAAATTGCAACAGTCACATTTAAATTAACATGGCTAGTTTGAATCTTACTGGTTTTATAGTTTCTTTTAGATGGAATTTGTAAGCTTGTTTTGATTTTATTGTTGTCAACCTAAAACCTTAAGAAGTTTGTACCCAGTTTTATGTCTGTGCATATTTAAAGAACACTAAAGCAAAAATTAAGTAACTTTATGAGAATTTGTATCATTTTTAAAGGAACTTTCTTAGTATTCAAGGTTGAGAAACATTGTTTCAGAAGATTCAAACCCTCTAGTCATTGGAGAGAGAAAGGAGGAGCCTGAGAACAAGTTAGAGCAGGGCCCCGAGCTGAAAGACCATCTGATAAGTCCAGCCCTCCCATTTTATAGATGAAGAAACTGAGCCCCAGGGAACTCAGATCTCCTCACACCAGTGCTCTTTCTCTGCCACCCAGATAAGGACTCCTGCTCCCAACAGCTATCCCATATGTCCATAGAAGTGACCTGGGCAGGCCTCTAGGATTGAGCTTCTGTGGAAGACCAGTGGGACTCGGTTGTTAAGAGCGGGGAAGCTAGGATTAATCAGACTTCCCTGCAACTCACTCCCCAAGCCTGGAATCTGCCTGCCAGCTTCCACAAAGGCGGGGTTGGGGCGGGGAGGTGATCGTCCTACTCAACAGGAATTTTCCAGCTGCAACTTGGGTGTTTTGCTCTGGTATTTGCTGGAAACTGGAGATAGCTGGGGGAGAGCTCCCTGCCCTCCTTGGAGGCTTTAGGTTGGGCAGCTATCAGCCATGACTATCTCTTGCTCACAGAGCTGACCTCAGGGCAACTATCTGAGGTGGAGAGTTCTGAGGGCCCTGCTTGGATTCGACCCATAGAATCTGGGGGAGAGAGATATGCAAAAAGATGCAAAAGAGGACACCAGACAGGCCAGGTGTCCCACCACCTGAGACAGAAGACCTGAGAGCTGGGCAGAGTATGAGAACCAAAGACACTTACCTGCCTCCTCCAAGCCAGTCTTTTATTAGAGGTCTTGCAAGAAGGAAACTACCTACTGTCCTCTTTCCTCCCCTTGGTCTGTGTGGGAAAGGGCAGGAACTGGCCCAGAAGCAAACAGCCTTTCCCTGGTTCTGAGAACTTAGGCCTGGAGGGGGCCGAGAACTGCTGGCTGGCATAAGAGGGAGATGGCCAAGGCAATTTCTCCAGCACTGGTTTCTTGGGAGGTCAGAGGGCTTAGGAATATTCGTGTGGACTATGGCAAAGGACTGGCTTCCCAAGATCTCCCATGGGTTGATGGGAAAACTGAGGCACAGAGTTGGAATTTGACTACTGCCATTTTTGGTTCAGCAAAGATCCAACTGGATCACCTATTATGTCTTAGGCCCTGTGTTAGGTTATATGGAGGAAAAAAGCGAGGTGAGACCATATAGGGACAGTAGGAGAGAAAATGTGGACAAACGATGACAATAAAGCAGAGAATTCTATCTCAATTATAAATGGTGTGCTATAGGAGTATGAGAGGAAGCGATTGCTGTGGGCACTGGGAACAAAACTGAGGTCTCTGGCCTTCTGAGCTAGAGACCCAAGAAACCATAGTGATTTTCTCTCCCTCCTTCTAGCATTGTACAAATACTACTGCCTTAGGTCTTAGGAAGAGCCTGTAGGGAGACTATTCCCATTAGGCTATAAGGTTAGAGGTTAAGGACACAATGAAGGAAATCCCCAGATCTCTGGGCTGCGATGTCCATTGTGCCTTTAGTTTCCAGAATCTTGCAGATCCTGCTTGTTTGCGTTTCCCCGCAAAGACCTGCGTGGGCACTTTCACATAATAAGGTAAGAAAAAGGACCTTATGAGCATTGAGGTGGCCTTCTGCATGCCGGCACTGGGCTGGCACTTTACCTTCTTTACATCATTATACAGCAGTCCAATTCATTTCTATTTCTTCAGACTGTGCGTGTCGGTAACTATCTGTGGGGTGGAGAAATTCTAGGGGAGGAAGCCCATGGTTTGGTCCAGCAAGATGAGGAGGTATGGGAGGACCGGGGCTCTTCTTTGGGTCTCCTTGCATTCTGCCTGGCCTAGAGAAGGTGCTCGATAAGTACTCCCAGAACTCATAGACGTAATAATTCCTCATTCTTTCCCAGGGAAGTTGGTCACCCATTCCAGAAGTAGGTTCTTTTAACAGCAAAGCACCTGTGGCTTTCTGGGTGACTCATCTCACCCAGCCTGGAGTGCTGGTAATGGATTGGGCTAGAGTCTCTGAGCTGCTGCTGATGAGTCAGGAATTCTCCATTTTTTTTTGAACAGCTTTCAGAGAAAGGCCCGGCTGGTGGAAGGGCCTTTAGTGTTCTCTTTCCTGTCACTGACCTGAACAAACTGCTTGAGTCTCCGTTAACACTCACTGGCCATTAGAATGGCAAAAACTGCCCACAAGCTTAGTTCCTTGAGAAAATCAAAGGATGGATAAAAAAAAGGGCAACAAAAGCTGATCCTCTGGGAAGGAAGGAATCAGGATTGTTCCCAGAGCAATCCTCCCATTTTCCTTCAGGATTGTACCTCACTCTGCTTTAGTGGCCCACATGATCCCAGGGAATTTTTTTTTTTTAATGTGTTTTTCTTAAACTTTTTTATTGAAAAGTCATATAAACTAGACCTGCTCCAGCTTCCCACTAAAGCAAACCAAACAGCCTCCCCAAACAATTATTCATGGAATATCTGTCGAGCATCTGATATCTGTTCTAAGAGGGGAAGACCTACATCTGTCTTGTCCGTTTGTGCATCTTTACTCTCCAGCATGGTGCTGGGCATAGGACAGTTGCTTGATAAATATTTGTTGAATTAATTAAATTTGGGGAAATTAATAAAGCACCCATGCCATCATCCCTTTTCTCAAGCAGCTAATAAATTGAGAATCAGTTGCTATCAGAATCAATGGCAATAGGAATGGAAGTTATTTATTCGAATGATCAATGAGTATATGAAAATATTAAACCTTTCGAAAGAGGCCACTATTCACCTATCTTAATGGCTAAAATTAAAAAAAAAAAAATTATGGGGTGGTGGAGAATGTAGAGCAACAGAAATTCTTATACCCTGTTGCTTGGAGAGTAAATTGTTACAGCCAGTTTGAAAAACTGTTTGGCAATATCTACTGAAGTGAAACATATCTACCATATGACACAACAATTCTATTCCTAGGTATATCCTCAAGAGAGATGAATGCATATGTTCACTAAAATCACGCATAAAAATGTTTATGGCAGCTTTATTTGTAGTAGCTTCAAACTGGAAACAATGCAAATCCCTACCCATAGGAGAGTAGATAAATTACTTACGATATATGTATCGATGGACTACTACAGAGGGAAAAACAAACAAAAAAATTAGCTACTAATACCAAATCTCATAGATATTAAATTGAGCAAAAAATCCAGAAATCAAAGTATATATATTGTATAATTCCATTTGTATAAAGTTCAAAAATAACTAAAAATAATCATTGGTGATAAGAAGTCAGAATACGGGTTTCCTATGTGGCGTGGGAGTACAGATTAGGAAGGGGCATGAGAAAACCTGAGGTGCTAGAAATGTTTTCTATGGGTGTAGGCACGTGTAAAATTTCCCCGAGCTTTATGCTTAAGATTAGTGCACTTGATTCATGCATTTTACTGTGTTACTCCAATTTAAAAGACTGATGGATGTTATAAATATGCATACATGTTGGCATCCCTAAAAAATCAACAATTTAGTAACTCTGTTTTCTTTACAGAAGATGGTATTAAATAGGACAGTGTTGCCAGAGGGATGGCCATCAGTGAGTCCTGGATCGAAAGATTAGTCAATTCATCACCTTGGGTCCATGTCTCAGTGTCTCCTCCCTACTGAGAAGATAAGATGATCAGTTATTGTTTCAACCCACTCTCTCACCCACTTTCCGTACACTAATGGACATCCTCATGCATCTTTACTTTATTTTCCCTCCACTCTCTCAGAACATAAGGTTTTTCCTCTTCTTATTGATCCATCTTTTAGCCTGTGTCCTTGAACTCACCTGGGCCTGTCTCTGCAAGAACTTTGTGCCATCCCTCAACTTTCTTTAGCTTACATTTTCAATCCTTTCTGCTCAACTGAATCCTTCCTCTCTGACTACAAACAACTCAAGTTTCTCCTATTCTTAAAAAAAATTCCTCCTTTGGCTCTAGTTCCCCTCTAGCTACTGCCCAATATTTCTTTTTCCCTTCTGTGTTCACTGTCTTCGTTTAAAGCACCAAGGAATTTTCAACTGTTACATCCAAAGAACACCTTTTAGGCCTTACTTTCCAGACTTTTCTGATGTATCTGATGTTGCTGATTCCTCTCACTTTGAAACTTCCATTCTTTGGCTTTCGTGACACCACATGGTCTAGGCTTTCCATGTTCCACTGACCATTTCCTGTCTTTCTCAGGGGTTTTGGTTCTTTACACTCCCTTTCTAAGTGATGCTTTTCCAGGTTCTTCCCTTGCTCAGCTCCACTTAGGCATTCTTCATGGATGGTCTCATGGTGGTAATGACCACCTATAAGCAGATAACTCTCAAATCTTTGTTTCTTGAGGTGAAGATTACTCAGTAAACTGCTTGCTGTACAGCTGAATCTGGATATTCTCAGAGCACTTCAAGTCAGATTCCACTCCCAAAACTGAAATTCTTTATCTCAATTGGTTGTACTTCCTCCACTTACCAGAAGTTCAAACTAGAAACCATGGTTAAAGCAGGAGTTCTCAACCTCGGCACTATTGGTATTTTGGGCTGGATCATTCTTTGTTGTGGGGAGACTGTCCTGTCCATTGTAGGATGTTCAGCAGCATCCCTGGTCTCTAGCCACTGGATGCCAGTGGTAGTAACCTATCAACTGTGACAACCAAAAATGTCTCCACACATTGCCAAATATCCCCCGGGAGGAGGCTGTCAAACGAATTTAGGGTTGAGAACCACTAGGGTAATAGCATGGGTTTAGGAGTCACATTATCTGTGTAACTTTGAACTAGTAAGCTACCTCTTGGAGACTTACTTGGTTTTCTCTGTAAGATGGAGGCAATTCTCACCTCGTATGTGGAGCTTAAACAGGATAATATAGGTGAAGTGCATGGTCTGTTCCATATTGGACTTTTGTTGAGAGCAACGGATTCCTCTCTCTCATCCTTCCACCCAAACTCCTAGGCCTGCTAAGTTTTATCTCCTAATTATTTCTATCCACTCTTCTCCATTTGCTATAGACTCAATGTTCATGTCCTTCTTGAATTTATATGTTGAAATCCTAACCCCTGATGTGATGGTATTAAGAGAGTGATTAGGTCATGAGAGCAGAGCCCTCATGAATGGGATTAGTGTCCTTTTATAAGAGACTCCAGAGAGCTTCCTACCCCTTCTACCACAGGAGGACACAGTGAGAAGCTGGCCATCTGTGAACGAGGAAACAGGCTCTCACCAGACACTGAATCTGCTCTTGGACTTCCCAGCCTCAAGAACTATAAGAAATAAATGTTTATTATTTACTAACCTTTTTGGCCTGCTGATCTGAGGTGGAGCTGAGGCAGTGATGCTAGCGCTGGGGAGCAGCTGCAAATAGAGATGAAGCTTTGCTCGCTAGCCTGCCAGCCGCTCACCTCCTGCTGTGTGGCCCGGTTCCTAACAGGCCACTGACTGGTACCGTCCGCAGCCTGGGGTTTGGGGACCCTTGGTTTAAGTCACCCAGTCTATGGTATTTTGTTATTGTAGCCCAAATGGACTAAGACCCCATTTCTATCTGGATTATTGCAACAGCTTTGCAATTGATTGTCCCAGTTTCTAGCCAGCCTTGTTCCCCTCACACAGCACACAAGGCCTTCATGGTCTGGCCGCTTCCCACCTCTTCAGTCCCATCTCTTGCTCCTCCCAGCCTTGAATTTCTAGTCTAGCCACACCGAAATGCTAGGCATTCCTTTTACACCAAGCAGTTTCCTGTCCCCATGTATTAACTCACACTGTTTCTTCTGCCTGGAATAACTTCCCACACTCTTTATCTGGCTGACTCTTGTTCTTAAAGGCTCACTTGAATTTTACTTCCAAAAAATTATGCCTGGAGATTCCTTTCCCATGTTGGGTTGAATGCTTCTCCTTTGTGCCCTCAGTCCCCTGGGCATATCTATCTCATTACACCTCATTGCAGAATATTTCTGTTTCTGTACCTGTCTCTGCTGGGCTGCATGGGGCAGACACTGCTTTCTCATCTCTATATACATAATATCTAGCACATCCCCTGACACGCAGACGGTGCTCGGGAAATATTTATTGAGTGAATGAATGGATATAGTACCATCATTACCCTTTATGTTAGGTTTAGAGCCATAGTTTAGAAATGGTTATAAAATAGTCCATAAATCTGCTGTCTCTCTGGCTCAGAAGCAGTGCTTCCTCAGCCAGGGACTTGTGGTGGTCACAGGGCTGACTGGGAGCACTCGCATAAGCATGTGAGGTCTACTAATGATGCACAGAATGACACCACCGTGGATATCTGCTTACGACAGCAGCAGCTGGCTCTTCTGAGAGTCAGAGCCACTACCTTCACCTTTTCCATCTGTGGCCTTTCAAGTATCCTAATTCATGGCCCTTCCTGTCAGTGAACTTTTCCCTTCAGCTCCTTCACTTACCTCTGGACTCCCACACTTGCCTTTTTGCAGTCGACTCAGCCATCCCACAGGGCCAAATATAAATTAAGCACTACTATGTGCATAAACTATTGGAGGTCTACTTACAGCTGTTCTTCAGTCTCAGGATCCCTTAGGGGAGCCCACCAGGTTGTGAGGCCTGCCTCTTCTAGGTGTCTATCACTCCTGGGAAAGGTGTTTAGACCCTCTTACTAACTAGGTCTGAGGAAGGAAGCCCAGAGAGGCACTAAGAAGTTGGAGGTTTTTAGTCAATCTTGCCCTCCTTCCTCCTCCAATAATAATAAACCTTGTCGGCATAAGGTTAAGGGTATGACCTGTGGAACCTGCTAAATCCCTTTTTAAGCTCAACTCCTTGAACCGCTCAGTCCCCTCACCTGTCAGGTGTGTGTAATGAGCGGAGCGGGGAGGCGTGGAGTAGGTAGATCACTTAGGGCCCCCTCTCCCAGTTTTCAGGATGCTGCCCGGGTGTGTCTGAGGGGAGGTCCAACCCCGCCAGCCCGCGGGGACCCGCAGGTGATCCCGGGAAGCTGGGCGTCGTAGCCACCACGTGGGAAGCCCCACAACGGAGCAGTCCCCAGAGCCCGAGGTCTGGCCAGAAAAGACACTGCGGCGAGGCGGGAAAGCTCTGTGGCCTCAGAGCGCTGATGGCTGGTAAGAAACCTGGCTCCTGGAGGACAGGGGTTGGCCAGTAGATGCTGGCGGGGCTGAGGCGGCGAGGGCGGTGGAGTCAGGAAATTCCCAGGAAATTCCTTTCCATTCCCGCATTCCCCGCCCCTTTCCTTGGGTACCGGCCTCTTCGAACCCTGAGAAAGAGAAAATGAAATATTTTTCGGATTTCCTCGCGTCCCTTTTCCTGCCCCTGGCCGCCTGGTACCGGAGCGCTTTTGGGAGAGCAATGAAGCCGGCGCGCAGGAGTTCGGGGCCTTCCCGCGGGCGGGGAGCGTGTCCAATCCCCGGCGGCTCCTGGGGTTGCGGAGCGCGCTGCCACTCGGTCCCTGAGCTCGGGGAGGCGTCCCCGGGCTCGGTCCCGTTCAGCTTAAGCTGGTGTCACATGAGCCGCGAGGGAGTGGGAACCCGGGGAGTGGGCGGGGGCGCGCGCGCTGGGAGGGGGCCGCCCAGTCCACCTATATGCGCCGCGGCCCGGCTGACGGATGCCAGGAATTCCCAATGAGAGGCGATGGGGGGAAGTTTGGGCAACTCGGCCTGGCCAATGGAGAACCTCGGGAGGGCTCTGCCCCTTCCCCCCGCCCCCGCCGCCTGGCTCCCGCAGCGCTAGTGTGTCCGCCCCGCTCAGTGTGCGTGGAGATTAGGTCCGAGCGCCCGCCCCGAGGCAGGCAGTTCGCGAGCTCAAGCCGCCGCCGCCGCCAGCAACCACCTTCGCAAGCAGCGCCGCGGCGAACCGGGCGCAGGGGAACTAGCCCGGCCCCGCCAGTCCAACCCAGCCCAGCCCGGCCCGACTCCCTCCCCACGCCGAGGCAGCCGCTGCCGCCAGGAGAGAAGGTGGAGGAAGAAATCCAGCCCCTAGCACGCGCGCACCATCATGGACCATTATGATTCCCAGCAAACCAACGACTACATGCAGCCCGAAGAGGACTGGGATCGAGACCTGCTACTGGACCCGGCCTGGGAGAAGCAGCAGAGAAAGGTCAGCAGCCATCCCGGCCCGCCGCAGACCCCCATTCCGGCCAGCTCGGCCTGCTGCTCTAGCTGCTCGGGACTCGGAACGGGTTCCAGGCGCGCACAAGCGGGGGCGGGGGATGCGCGGCCGCTGCTAGGTGGGGTGTTGGGTTACAGGCGCGGGGCGGAAGGCGGAGCGCCCCTGCTCTGGAGCCCGCGAACGTGCAGCCTGAGGGCGGGGAGGTGGGGCAGCCGGCGGGCAGGTCTTCTTGGGGCCGGTGATCCAGGCCACCCGGCTGCTGCCGCACCGTCCCCGCGTGGGCAGGGCGCGGGGGCGGTGCTCCTGAGGTTGTGACTGAACCCCAGGCTCCGTGGCTGCTGCTCGGGATCGATTTTCCCTTCCCTTCTCCGCCCCCTGGCCGCCTCTCCAGATGGCGTGCGGTGGCAGCGCCCTTCCTGGTCGCCCTGGGCTAGGTACCTGGAGGGGCAAGCTGCATAAGACTGCGCCTCCCAGCCCGCACACCAAGGGAAAAGCGGGCGCCGGAGGGGTTGGCAGTCGCCTCTGGGTCAGCCTGGAGGTGGACCTGCTAGAATGGGGTTTGGGCCGAGAAAACCCAGGGATATATGCAGGCTCCCCAGCGGGCCGTGTGGGGGCGGGGTCAGGACAGCAAAGCGTTTTATTGATTAACTCAGGTTGGTAGCTGCAAGCGGAGGGGGGAATGCGTCTACGTCCTGCCCTTCTGACCCCCTACTTATTCCTGGGAGAAGGCGAATTTGGGCAACTTGATCTGAGTTGAGAGGCTCCAGGGCAGGGGATTGTCTCCGTGGGTATTTGGGGTCACTCATTGGGGATCCCTGCTTAGCCACCAAGCCGCGTCCCAGGCTCCGTGTACCGGGTGCTCACTTCGCGGCAGGCAATGGGACTCCGGCACAGTGGCCGGTGGCAGGAAGAGGTCAGAAACCACTCTTTTGGTGGGGGGAGGGCGCCCCAACCCTGCCTTTGCTTCCTGCCTGCGCGGTGAGCTCTTGCCCCAGGCGGCCACGTACCCTGAACACCCCCTCTGCCTCCTCCCCCGCTGCCCGCTCCCATCCGGTCCCTCCTCGTTTCATCCCTCCTCGCCCTCCCCACCCCGGGCTGATCTGGGAATGGGGGGGGGGAACAGGATGGCGCGCGTCCCTCTGGATAGTGCGGTTAGGGCTGGGCTTGAGGGAGAACGCTCATGTCCAAAAATGGTAACATTCATTCCCTTTTTTAAACTTAAAAGCGGGCGGGAGGGGGGGGGAGTTTAGGGAGCCGACTGAAGTTTTTTTCAGCCAAAGGCATCCTGTATTAGCTCACTCAGGAATCCTAAGCCCTTTTACTCACTTCATCAGACAAGCAGAGGTAATTTAAAACACACGCACAAAGAGCTTCCTTAAAGCCTGGCGACCTGAGACCCAGGCCAGTTTCTGCTGGGCCCAGCCCTATACCACGACATTGAAAGGTCTCCCGGCTTTGAGCTGACTTCTTTGAAATGCGGCAGTTGCTTAAACACCCCTCTTCCTCTTCCTGTGGGCCCCCCTCTTGAAGAGCTGGGGGAGAGCTGTGACAGACCCCCCACTCGCCCACTTATTTCCTGAGACAATTGGGCTGTTGGAGTGAGAGTGGAGAGGGTAATTGAGATATTCCGCTGGGGACAAGGCAGAGGGACTCTTTTTAAAATTTCAGGGTGAAGCCTTCTTGAGAATAGATTTTGAATTGGACAAGAGCAGTGGGATTAAGGTGGTGGATGTCTTGGCATCTTCCACGCGGAGTACTGAGCACTTACTGTGTGCCCGGGAAGGGTTAGAGTGACAGGACTGTCCAAGAATTAGGAATTAGGCCCGTTTAAGAAATGTGGGAGGACTAAGTTCCTGGGGGACAGAAAGTCCTATCTCCGCAGCACGGAGCACTGGACCTGTACATAGTATTCAGTATTCTCAAGTGAATGAATGAATGTTAAATGTAGTTAGGCAGAAAAATGATAGTCTCTCTCTTCATATATATTCATAAAGCTCTGGTCTGGGTGGTGTGGGTGTGCACCAGGCCTCTGGGGAGACAGGTGGGAACAGGGTCATTTGGGAAATTTGGTAATCCACAGGGCAAACCCAACAGTTCTAAGAGCTGGCATTGGCTGATATGTGCCAGGCATTGTTCTGATCTTGTCACATATATTGTTTCAGTTGTTACTCCCAACAACTCTGTGAACTAGGCACACAAGAGGATGAGGAAATGAGGGGCAGAGGGGGAAGTAACCAGCCCAGAGTCCCGGGCTGGTGTGTGCTGAGGCTGGGATGCAGCCATGTTTGGGGTACGCAGCTTCCCCTCACTTGTCCCTTGTTGGTGAGGGAGGCAGGAAAGCTGGGCCAAGGCCTGGCATCCAGAACCTGCCAGGATCTCTGGACCAAGGGGAGCCAATACCTGCTTTGGTGGGGTTGGTGGAGGAGGTGGTGATACACGTCACAGTCTGCTGGCCTGACTCCGAAAATCTGGTCTAAATTTTTTTTTTCCTGTCACGAATTCTCTGTTACCATGCATGGCCCTCAGTTTCCTCATTTATAAATTTTACCTAGTTCTCAGCGGGACATAAAGATGTAGTATTACCTGTGGAGCATCAGACTTAAAGTAACTCATTACTTTTGATA
>NW_011888796.1:985915-1010662 GCF_000151845.1 Pteropus vampyrus
AATGGTGATGCCTGATGCAGCTGTAGGTAGAAGTCTGTGCAGGCAGAAGGCATGACTCAAGAGTCTGCAGTGGGTTGGCCTTGGCTTGTCCCTTTTTCAAAGAATGCTTCAGTGCAGAGTTCACCAGGCTGGGCTCCCTGGCTCCAGACACAAAATGCAGTGGATTAGAGGAGTTACTGGTTTTCGCAGTCTTCCTGACCTTCAAGGCTGAGCTCCAAAGCCACCTTTCCTAGGGGCAACAGGTCTGAACGCCCATCTTTCTGGGTTGACCAGAGTGCCCAGTTTATTCCCTTATGTGGATCTTGCTCATGCCTTTATGTGTACGTGTGTGTGGGTATCAGATGGGCTAGAGAGACATCGATTTTGAGTAGTATCCTGCCTCATCACTTTCAGGCTCGTGACTTAGGGCAAGTTACTTAACCTCTGTCAGCCTTCCATTCCTCACTTATAAAAAGGAGTTAAGAACCCCCTCACATACACACACTCTGCTGGGTTGACGGGAGAAGATACGTAAAATGGCAGCTTTGCTGTTAAATTTTATTCTTTCTCCTTAAATCCTGGAGGCTCTGGTTTATTGTGTATTTTCACAGGTGGCTGCCCTGATTTTTTTTTTTTTTTCCATATAAGAGCTTAATCAATATTTGTTGAGCTAATGGATGTTGAAACAGAGAGGTGGCCCAGGCAGGTGTAAGAATGTGGTTGTAACTAGGCCCAGATCCTAATTCTGTACCCATGTCAAGCCCGGTTGTCATGCCCGGTTGCAGGAAGAGAAGCTGCCTTGTTTACACTTGCTTCTGGCCTGTGTGACCATTACAGGACCTATCCAAGGCCACCGATCAGGGTAGAGGATTGCTGTGAATGGAGTGGAAAGGACACTTGCCTGCTCTGAAGGTTAGGAGTCTGAAAACCAGTTATACCTGGCGGAAACAAAACCTGTGAGAGGAGAGCTTTGGCTCTAGTGTCCATCCTCATGCCCCTGTCCTGACTCCTGCCTGCTTCACCCCATGCCAGTGTCCGTGGGCGTAGGACCCAGCCTCTCCTCTCCTCTGCTGAATCCCTAGTGCCTAGCACAGAGTCAGGCCTCTTGTAGGAGGTCAAGAAATAATTGAATAAATGGTGTCATGCATGGCTCCCAACTCAGGGCTGGGGGTGGAGATAGGGAAGAAATGCTTTACATTCCAGCTAAACCACCCTTCCTGGGGCTTTATCTGGCTCCAGCGTCTGCAGATCGGCATGCGCTGGGCATACTGGGTTCAAGTCTCTGCCCCTCCACTGATCAGCTCTGTGATCTGGGGGGAGTCACTTACCTGCTCTTTACCTGATGATACCAATGGAGAAATGGAGATTATACTCATTCCTGCCTGATATAGTTGAGTGGAGGTTTAAACCAAGTAATGGACATGGAGAATTTAGCATAGCACCTAGCAGATAGCAAGTACTCAATAAAGGTTAACAGTTTTGGGGAACCAGAGTTTCTATGGCCTTTGAGATACGCTGTGAGATAGATGTAGTATATAAGCCTATCTTTGAAGGAGCCAAGGTTGCCTAGGAATGTATGAGAGCTGTGTTGTTCTTGACCTCTGACTCTGAAGTCAGCTCTGGCTCATTCAGTGTCACTTGACCTCTCTGACTTCTCAGTCCTTTCACCTATACAATAATGTGAAGCCCTTGTTCACCTTTTTCCTACTGCCTGGGTATCCAGAATGAAGAGATGTATGTTAAAGTGCTTGTCAGATTGTAATAGGACGGGTAAAATGACCTCAAAATATGAATTTCGTCTGAAAGAGACAACTTAGGGCTGTCTTCAGAACCTACTGTTAAGTAGCAGGTCCCCCCACACCTCCCAGCACCTACCTGGCCCTGCTTTGCTCCAAGACCTGTTACAGTTGCTTCCTCTACAAAGCCTGTCCTTTGTGGCTGCGTTGGGAACAGGTGTCCCACTGGATGGCAAAACGATTGACAAAGCCTGAAGGAGAGAATAGACAGGGGCCTAGAACATCACAGCTGTGGAGGCCAGCTGGCCTGGACCAGGCAGGTGGGCTGCTTCTGGCTGCTACCTAGGCCGCCCTAAGACAGACAGGTGTGAGAAGGCCCGGAGTGCACTGAGATCCAGGCTTTTCAGTTTTGAAGAATGATGGGACCTTGAGGGGCTGTTGGGGTCACTGGAGATGGGTTTGTAGGAGTAAGAGGCTAGCGGGCTCTTCTTGAGGAATCCTTGGTCATCGGTCTTTTCAAATGGAAAAGGAAGAAACTCATTTCCTGAAGTCTCACTCCTCAAGGTGGAGCTGGAGCTATGCCCAGTGGGTGGGGGCGAGAGAAGGCCCTGACCCCTGGGACTTTCCTTGTGGGGCAGTTCTGAGGGTGAGGAGGTCAGACCAAATGGGCCTCTTGTAGTTCGGGGTTTGTGGTTGGGATTTGGGCTTCCTATTTCCATCTTCTTGAGGAAGGTCTGGGGCTGGGCACTTGGTCAGTGGTCACAAACCATAAACCTGGCGTGAGGATTTGTCACACAAGACCTAGTGTCTCCTGTAGGTCTGGAGCCTAGGTGGGGCAGTTCCCGCCTGAAACGACCTAGTCACAGACCTGCTACTCTGTGTCTGTAGGGACGAGCAGGTGCTCTGCTCCTCCACCCTCTAGTCCCTTATAGGGTAAGAACATGGATAGTTTCTCTTTGTGGAGTCTATCAATGAACACTGATTGAACCCCTCCGAGGTATCAGATGCTACACCTATGTGGGGTCATGGGAACCATGGTTTGGGTGGAGCGGGAACCAGAAAGACAAAAAAGCACACCCAGCTGTGCCAATAATGGCCAGAAGCGTGGCTAAGATAAATGCCGTGGTCACTGCAAGGCAGGAGCCAGCACTATGACCTGTGGTGGTGGAGAAGCTGAAGGACTGGTGGCATTTGAGCTTCAACTCCAAGGATAGACAGGACTTGAAGGTTCCGCTGGGAAGCCTCCCCTCTCCCTGGCAGCTAGGCTTTAGGCGTGTGTGTGTGTGTGTGTGTGTGTGTGTGTGTGTGAGTGTGAGAGAGAGAGAGAGAGAAGGGCAGAGCAGGGGCAACGGTACATCATCCTTGCAAGGCCTGCAAGCTGCTGTGGGTTGGGGAACACCCCTCTTATTCTCACTTGTCCTTTCCCATTCTCTTTGTCCCTCTCAGAGCTGACCTCTCACCTTTCTGAGAGGCCCGGCTGTTTATACAGCTCACAGGTTGGGCCCTGGAGCCCCATACCTCTGTGCATCTCAGCCCTTTAATCCCACATGAGCTGCTTCCATGTGTGTAACCCTCCCAGTTTTCCTGGGACCTTGTGTGTGGCCGAGGGGCTGTGATGTGAGGGCACCTTCGTCACTGGCCCTGCCATTGTCAAGTCTACTGTGTAAACACAGCCTATATCTCTGCAGAAGGGCCCCTGAGCTGGGCTGAGTTACTCACCAAGGACACTAGAGCAGTCCTGGAGCCCAGCAGCTCCCCAGCGAGGTCATAGCTGAGAGGCCATGGGCAGAGGAAACCCCCTTAGTCTGCTTTCTTAGTCCTGGCCAGACGGTCACCCCATTCGGACTCATGATTCATTCCAGAGTTCTGTCTCCATTCGCTGAGGTGCCAGCATCCTAAGTACTGATTGTCCATACCTGGCCCAGACTGAGGCCAGGAGTATTGAGGGTGGGAGACTCAGCAAACCAAGGCTTAGAGCCACCCTGGAAGCCCACCTTCCTCTTAACACATGTCTGATATTCCTCACCGGTTCTCAGGCTGAGCATTGAGCCCCAGAATCCATCCTTCTCGGCAGGTAGGGGGTAAACATAAAGAGAGGGCTGGTCAGGCGCTCTCTGCCCTGTTTCACCTGCTCTCCCCCATCGTGTCCTGCCTGGGGATTATCCAGCAGGATCTCGACATGCAGGGCACCATGAGTGCAGTGTTGTGATGCATGGGACCCAAAGCCAGGTCAGCAACAGTCATGGCCCCAACCTGCCCCTTCCGTGTGCCCATTCAGCCACCCCAAATAGCGCCATTGTTGCAGAGAGGATGGGCGGGAGAGGCAAGGCCTTAGTCCAGCTCCAGCTGATTTGCAGACGAATCAGCAAAAACCATGGCGGTCTCTGGCAGCCTGGGCAGGGTCATTTTCACAGACTAGAGCCAAGAGCAGGACTGGATTTTTTTTTAAGTAAAAAAAAAAAAAATTTCTTCTAATAATCATAGCTGCTCACTCTTTCTGAACACGTGCTAAGTATCAGGCACTGTCCTGAGAACTCTATGCATTTGACACATCCAGTCCTGTGAGGTGGGTACTCCTGTTACTCCATTTCACGGATGAGAGAACTGGCTCAGAGAAGCCACATAACTCTTCCAGATTTACACAGCGAGCCAGAGGTGGAGCTGGGGTCTGGAGTTTGCCTTCTCACCACTTTGCTCTGCAGCTTATAAAACAAATGCTCGCGTATCTAGGAACATTTAACGAAAGGCAGACAGACATACAAAACAAAACTCAGTAATGAGAATGTTCTGGAATTAGATAGCTGTGATGGTTGGCAACCTTGGTAATACACTAAAAATCATTGCATTGTATGCTTTAAATGGGTGACTTTTATGATATAATAATTACCTCAATTAAAAAACCCTTGGAAAATGATAAGTAATATAAAGAAGAAAATGACAATTGCCTGTCATCCCACCTCCCAGAGTTAAGCACCTGCACAGGAGTTTCTGATGCTCTCTGCCATCTGCATCCCTCTCCCTCTCCTTTGCGTGTCCCCCTTTCTCTCTCCCTCACTATTTACACAAAGGTCAGGGATCTGGGTTCATGGTGAGTGAGTGGGAGAAGAGGAGAGGAGAATAATCAAGAAGAGCAGCTTTTATAAAAAGCATGATGTGGTCTTTTTCCTGGAAACTGCTTAAGAATAGATCACAGATAAGCACAGACCAACAGAAGGATGAGGTGGGAGAGGAGGGGGTGGACTTCCTCATTTCCTCACTGGACCTCTGTCCATAAACCCTGTTGGCCTGGGATTGCTTCTCACCTTCTGCCACCCCCAGGGTGGGGGCCTGAGGCCTGGGGAGGAGAGGGGTGGGCCAGGGTCCTCCCCTAGTAGGCAGCTGTACCACTCTTGGGTTGCCTAGCAATAATGGGAAAAGGTGACTTAGCCCACTTTAGAGGCGAGAGGAGAATAACAGGCAACCAGGGATGGAAATTGGGAATAGATGCAGAGGATGCTGTTACCCTGGAAACTGCCTGCTTGGTCCTTGGCTACAGCAGGCTACTTTTGGGCTGGAATTAGCTTTTCATTGAGGGGTCGTGGGGTCCTCTCCAGGCCTATCACCCACAGGGTTGAGTGTGGGGCACAGAGAAACCAGTCTTGCACGTAGCCTTTGTGTTTGCTGTGTTCTGTCAGCAGCCTCTTTAACATTCACAACAACCTTGTAAGGTATGTGGGATGATTATACTGGATAGACGAAGATCCTGAGCCAAGAGATATAAAATGACAGGCTCACAACTGCACAGCGAGGAAGGGCTGGGGATGCAGGTGCTGGCACCCTTGGTCCTTAACGGGAACCTTTTGTTTTAATTTAAAGCATTTTACAAGTCCAAGATCTGGGAGGTGATGTAAATACTGTTTACTTCCTGGGAAGGGAAGAGAAGATGAGAGAAGGAAGGCTGGAAAGGAGAGTTATCTGTTTTATATCAAACAACCAACCAGCCAGTATTAAGAATGTCTCGGTTCCCCAAATAAGTAAAAAGACTAATAGTTCACACTGATTGACGGTTGCATGGTTTGGATTACCTCAGGCTGTCAAATAACCCTTTGAGGAAGGGACTGTTATTTTCCTTGTTTTACAGACAGGGAAATTGAGGTTCAGAGAGGTTAAGTAACTTGCCCAAGATTGACCAGCTAGTAAGCCAGGTGGGGAATGAAGCCAGATGGATTGACCTGGGAACTTATCTATTAACCAGCACACACACACCCTTTGCTATTCTGGAGTTTATGTTTTAATTGAGAAACAAGGCTTATATAAATGAAATAAAAAGGAACAACTCAAGATGGTGCATAATCAAGTGCTCATTATGTGATTCATGATTTTCAACATTTGCGCTTTCACATGTGGTTTTCTTTCCATTAATCATGATGAGCCAGCTTGTGAGGTCCTATCTCCTTTTCACAGACAGGGTGCGTTAGGCTCAGAGGAGCTAAGAGTCTCTCCCACTGCCTGAATGGGTAGACTTGGTCTGGAATCCAGGTCTTTGACTGGAGAGTCTCTGGCTAAATGGGTGGGCAGAGACCTTTCTGAAGTTCTTTTTCCCCAGTTGGAAAGGTAAGGAGGGTTCTAGACCTATCTCTCCATACTTTCAGTAGAAGGAGTAACTGTCAGGAATAAACTCAGGTCTCCTGAACCTGGAGAGCCACCCCCTGTCCCAGGTGGCCTTCCTAGAGCTGACCCCTGCTTTTGGGTACTGGGGTCCCTGCTTTAAGAGTCAGCCATGTCCCCCCTCTGCTACTTGGGCTCTTTCAGTGTCACCTGCTCCTGTTGGTCCCCCCCACTCCCCATTTTTTTTGTCACCAGGGGAATCTAAGAGACTTCGAACCAAGTAGCAGAGGCTCAGTGTTTATTTTGGTTGTAAAAGCCTGTGCATGTGAGACCCAAAGGTAGAGGTTCTTGTGGAAGCCATGAGACTGTTAAGAAAGTTGGTGAGGGAAAGTTTGGGGGCTTAGGTTGTGGTAAGCGGTTTTGGCTTTAAGCTCTGTGGGCCAAGCCAGAGGGAGGACATGCCCTTCCTGATTCCCAGCTTTGAACCTTGGTGCCCAGGGTCTATGTCTAAGGCCCCAAATGGTTCAGCTGAGGGCAGAGCAGCAATCACGGTGGGGGCGCCTTCTGACAAGCTGCCTCCTCTGCCTCCTCTGCCTTCAGGGGGTGGTCACAAGTCTGTGAGACCAGGCCAGGCCTTTCAGGGGAGCATGTTTATGGGCCTGAAGATTCATTTTTTAAAAGCCATCTGTAATACTGATGGGCAGAGAATGGAGTGGTGCTCAGCTCTATTTTCAAGTTATCTGTAGGTGAAATGACACCAGGGGAGGGAATGTCAAGGTGAGTGGCCTCTTTCAGTGAGGTCTGCTAATGGAACTTGGCCTTCCATCTGGGAAGACAGGCGGCAAGCCTTCCTTGTGGGTGGGAGAGGGCGCGATAAGTCAGACTCTATCTTTTCTCATGTCCCATGTAGAAATGGCTACATGGGACAGCCTGTAATTTGGGGATGGAAAGAGAAGTGGGCTCTTATTTCTTCTAAGTTCCAACACCTGGACACAGGATCCCTACCAACCCCAGTGTGAGGGCCTGGGGGGCGGGAAGTGGGGGAGGGGAAGGGCAGCACCTTTTGCCAAGGTCCCACTAGCCCTGCCTTGACCTCTGTGTCTGTCTGTGAGTGAGTGTGGGCTGTGTATCAGTGGGCATGTGTATCAGTGGGCGTATATGTGTGCGCGCCCATGTGTGTGTGTCTCTCTGAATAGGTCCTCTGTTGTTTTTGGCCACTGCCTTGACTTTTGGCACAGGAGTGGTGCCCTTTCAAACGCCGCAGACATCCTCCAGATAATACATAATGGCACTTTCCAGTGCAGTTCCCGATATTTTGGAAAAGCCTTTCTTTCCAGGAACCCAGCGTGCTTTTGCAGACTTGGCCCTGGGAGTTGGAGAAGGCGGCTCATGAATCCTGCTTTCCCGGAGGAGGGGAAGTGGGGGCCAGACCCCGGTTTCCTGCCCTTCGTCCCATGGCTGGAACTGTTTGGAGTGATCTTCACATCCATGAAACCCTGAAACCTGTTTTTAGAAACGTGGATCATTTTCCAAACTTAAGCCCCAATAAAAGCCACTTATTATTTATTTTTTTTTAAATTAAGCAATAGTAGATTGAGAAGTTCATTGTACTTCTAAGTTATAGTTAACTTTTTTAAAAAATGAAGGAATGCCACAGTGGCGTCTCTGTTCAGTGGGCTGTTTGGCAGAGACGGTGAGGCCACAGTGGGGTCCAGGGGAGCCTGGTTGAGAGACCCGCCCCCATTCCCTTTCCGCAGAAGCTGCTGGTTTGGGAGAAGGCCCAGCTTAGGTCCACTTGTGGCCCAGGGACTATATCTGGGAATATGGAGCTGAGTGTGCAGCCTCTCTCCCTGCAGCATGGACTAACCTGGAATTGTGCTATGGGCTGGGCAGGTTTCTAAGTGTTCTACAGATATTAATTCATTTAATCCTCACAACACCCTTACGAGATGGTTTAGCTGGAGGTAAGGAAGTTTGGAAAGGCCTGCCAGGGCTCAGGTGGTTATAGCCATTATTTCTAGATTTTCTGCTCTTGAGTCCAGTTCACAAAGACCATAAACATTATAGAGCTGAGGCCCTGGCAGTCTCCCCAGTCCCATTCCCTCCCCTCAGTGGAATGAACTGCTATTCAGCTTGGTGTTTTCACTCATAAATGTGCATCTATATAGTTCCTGCTTGTGTAGTTGTCTTTTTTTTTTTTTTTGTGCCTGTTTAAAATTTATGTAAATGATATCATTTCCAGCATCTCACTGTGCACCCTGCCTTGTCTGCTCACACCTCTCCCATGCCCTGGAGCTGTCGAGACAGACTCAGCATCCCATTTCGTGGATGAGATCACAGAGGTCCGGAGGCGATGGAGGACTTGAGGGACTTGCCCAGGTCACACAGCTGTTTACAGGTGGCAGGTGGGACTAGAAGCCCGACTTCCTGCCTCCGTGGGTGGTGCTCTGTGTTGGAGTTCAAAGGCTGCTATTTGATGAGGGAGGACAGGAGAAGTCAGTCTTCGTTTCTTCTTTCCTCCCATGTGTGTGTTTTTTGGGGGGGGCGGGGCGGGGCGCACCTGGCTCTCCTCCCCTCCGCTGCCCTCTTTCCCTGAAGCTCTGAGAACCAGGTTCTCAGGGACTCACACACCATCTTTTCTCCTTCCAGGGTAGCAGCTGTGCTTTTATTGCTCCTCGATGAAGCAAATATGCAATGACAGAAAGCTGCTGTGAATGTATTTGGGAATGCTTCTAAATGAATTTCTGTTTCACGTCTCACAGCGGCATCTTGTAGCATTTGTAAGTTAGTCGTTCTCAGCACGTAGAGTTTTGGAAGAGGCCAGAGGTGGGGGAGGCACAGCTGAGCCCCTCTTGGCTGGACCCCAGGGCCAGCCAGTAGAATTCCAGTTATGTCTCCTTGTCCCTGCTTGGTTTTGTGGCTCTGGCCTTTTCTTCTTTCTCCCCTGGCTCTGGGCCACTCAGCCCTTGCCTTGCTCACTTAGCGCCTGGGTAGAGGATGGGCTGGAGGGAGCTGGAAGGGATAGACGTGTTGGCAGCCTCTTGGCAGCCTCATCACACTTGCTTTGGCCACTGTTGTGAAACACTTGGCTCTGAGGACATCTGGAGGATTCTCAGGGGATGTCATTGATTTATGACTGACTTGGGCTCCTTGGATGATTGAAGGTGAGTTTATGGGATCTCCAGGGGCCTCCTGGTCTGTTATCCAGGACGCCTGGAGGCTGTACCACTGGAATCCAGACACACTCATGCCACCTCAACCCAGAGCCCCGAAACCTAGAAGGATGGGGATGGCTTGTGGAGTAGGACAGTGGTTCTCAACCTTGAAGGTGCATCAGAATCACCTGGAGGGCTTGTTAAAACACAGATTGTGGGGCCCCATCACCAGTTTGTCATTCAGGAGGTCTGGGGTGGGGCCTGAGAATTTCCAGTTTTGACAAGTGAGAGGGCACTTCAGAGTTACTCGAAGAGGAGGGACATACAGGTGGGGTGAAGAATTGGGGCTGTTTTTTGCAACTACTGGAGAAGTCTTGAGCCAAACTATGACTTGGCTGATTTGTTTTACCTCGTACCTGCTTTCCTTTCCTCCCAAATAAGTAGAAGCCGTATTCTTTCTCTACTGGGGAGGCTTAGACCTGGGGAGGAGATGTGCTTCTACACCCCAAGCAAAGGTAACTCCTCAGGAGCCTCCTGCTGGTACATAGTAGGTGCTCATTAAATATTGGATGTGATGAACAGTGATAGTGCCTTTGATGGGGCTGCGGCAGCCAGTCCGGCAGAAGACGTCTGGCAGATGCTAAGGTGCTGTGTGGCACCGTCTGAGTTACCCAGGCCACACCGGTGACGGGGTTGAGTCCAGAATCTAGAGCAGGGCCCGGGCTGGTTCCTTGGCCTCAGAGGTGTGCTCTGGGGTCAGGAGGAGGCCCAAGGCCAAGGAAGCTGGCCTTATACCTAGGACGGGGTCCAAGCCTGCCACACCATTCAGCACCCCCTTCCCCTGGGTGTCCGATTGCTGGGTGGCAGAGCCAGCACGGGCCCCCTGGCTCCTTTTTAGCAGGTACAACTGTGTTTTTTCCTCTTTGGGCCTAAAGCCCACTTCGGATTCCTCTCCCGAGGTACTGACTATGCTGACGTGTCCCTCTGTTCCCTGTCTTATTGCATTTGGCTAGGGCCCCAACTTCAGAAAATCTTAGGGAGTTTCTGGTCGTCTTGTGTGGGTTCAGGGCCTCAAAGGAACTAAAACCTGGGTCTCGGTTTTCCTTCTCTTTCCAGTCCCAGTGCTGAAGGTTCTCTGGAGTGTGGGACATCAACAGCCTTATGTCTTTAGCCACAGCATCTGGGGATGTGGAACCAGACAGAACCTCTGGACCCTCCAGCTCTCCAGTACGCGGGGTCCAGCGGGACCTTGTTCCACCTGCCTTCTTCTTCCTTTCTGTTGAGACCTTGCGGGGTAGCACTTAGGAGAGGAGTAGGTATGGAGAGACTTTTTTTTTTTTGGTAGTATTAGGCCCCAATACTGCTTGAGAGGACCCTGTCCTGTTCCTTGGGAACAAGGAGAACAATTGTGCATTATATGCCAGGAAGACCTGGGGTCATTTCTTAGAGGTACCCATGGCTACTGTGATGCTGGACAAGACACACCTGATCCTTACCTAGGCAATGAGGGGGCTGGGCGGTAGGATGGTGGTAGTTGCTCTATTGCAGGTGTCTTACTTGGGTTATTGCATGGAGATGAACTCTAGGGTCTGGGGCAACACCAACTTTCTGCATTTCTGTCCTTTTGGGCAGGAGAGTTGCTCAGCAGAGTCAAGCACTTCTTGAGGTGACCTTGGGCTTCCCAGCCTGTCTTTGAAGCTAACCATTCTGCTAACACAGTTTCTTATCTTTTGGCTTCTTCCGTGTCCTCAGCTTTCAGGAATGTGTTACTGCCATCCAGGGAGGGTGTGGGTGGGCCAGGTAAATGCGCTTCCCTTATGGACCCAGAAGCGCTCTGTGTCTGGGCCTCGCTCTCTTACTCTGGAAATACCTGCTGGGGTGTGGCCAAGTGGGGAGCCAGGTCCCTGGGGAGGGGAGAGCGGGGAAGGCCTTGTTTGGGGTTTGCGAAGGTCCCTGAGCTCTGTCTTCCAGCCTGATAGCTCCAGGTGTGTCTGGGGGCAAGGAGGGTGCATGGGGGTAGCTCAGGAGGAGTGGGGAGAGCCTCTCTGTCCACTGCAAGGAGGACCGTTTATAGTTGGTTCTGTGTGTAGGCTTGGCTGCCCACAGGCTTGGTACGAGGGAGGCGGCCTGCCTGTGGGCTCAGTGGGCAGGAGAAACTCGAGCCAGAGCCAGGGAGCAAGGATTTCATCTTGGAATCTGCCAAGGGACTGGTGTCAATAGGGAGCCTTGCCTTTTCACTTTGTTTACTCTCAGAACCCAGCTCTATTCCTTCTCTCGTAGCAGTTTGAAGAAATCAAATCATAGAATGTCTGAGCCAGAAGGGACCTATACTGTCACCTGACCATCTCCTCATAGATGAAGAGACTGAGGTCCATAGTGGTGATATGACTTGTCCAAGGGCTTTCTGCATGAGTTCATTCCTTGTGGGGCTGGTTTTGGTAAGGACCCCTTATTCTAGGCACATGAAAACTATCTTCTGAAGTCATCCTTGTGGGTGGGCCTCAGAACACCTGTTGACAGACAGGCAGGGTGAACCTCTGTGCTCCGAAGGCAGATGAAGCTGCTGGGGTCCTGGCTAGTTTGTGGGTGAACAAGTTTAGGTGAATTTCATACATGTTGGAGGTAGTGATGGATAGGTGGGCCCTCTGCATGACTGCGCTCGAATTCAGATGTTCCTGGGACTGGCTCCTGATTTTGCAGTTGAAGAGGGGAGCAAGAATGAGCCAGAGGGTCAGATCTTAACAGCTGACACTACCACACACTCAGCTCTGTGCTAAGTCCATTATCAACGAACCGTCATAATTACCTTATGAAGTATAAGGTATATCACATTTTCATTTCTACTTTACAGAGAAGTTGAGGATTATTGAGATTAAATAATTTGCCCCAGTCCCCTCAGCTCTTAAGTGGGAATGTGGCCTGTGAACCCAGGGCTGCCTGGCCAGAGCCCACACTCCTAGCCACTGCCCTGGCCGCCTCCTCTCATCAGGACACTCCTGCTCGGCAGTGAGTCAGCCCTGACTAGACAAGAGAAGCTCCTCACTGGAGATGGAGCTGGGTCTCCATCCTTCTCAGGCCCCAAATAGCTGTCTCCTGACATGTTCCTGCACATTCCTGAGGAACCAGGAAGTGGTCATCTCTCTGGTCCCTGATGCTGCAGGTCCCAGGGCTGCGTTGAGCACTGGAAGTGGGGGTGGCTCAGGGCCACACCGGGGCTTTTTATTCCCCTTCCATACTTCTATTTGCCCTCTTCCTTTCTTCTTGTCTTCCTTCCTTCCCTCTTGCTTGGCAGTGGCGCCCCAGGCCCTGGCCACCCCTGAGGATGGTCTTGGGGCGAGCCTCTGCTGGGCCTTACCTCTGAAGAGGGGTGGCTTTCCTCCACTTCCTGGGAGCACAGGGGCGCAGGGCCTCTGGCCTTGCCTTGGCTGGGGGCGCTTCTTGGCTGTGTCAAGGTTGGGCTGCTCCTGTGTCCGTAGAGATGCTCCAGGCCTCCAGTCTCTGACATAGTCACGGTAGTGTTTCTTCCGCTTTGTTGCAGGCTCTGCACTGGTAGTTTCACATACATACTCTGATCTTGTCCCCATAACAAGGCGGGAGGTATTAGCCCCATTTACAGGTGAGGGAGTCACACACTGAGAAGTTGAAGAATGTGCCGAGTATATGGCTGACTGACATTCCACACCCAGGTCTATGGGGCTAAAGCGCCTGCACCGCCCCCACCCCCAACACCCAGAGTGAGCAGAAAGTGGCGGCCTGCTCAAAAAAAACAAAAAACAAAACAAAACAAAACACGAAAAAACCCCTAAAAAACATAAAAATTAAACTCCCAAGCAACAACAACGAAACACTTTTCTCTGCCTGGCTATGGCATCCTGGTGAGCGGGCTGGAGTGCTGCTGCTGGCCTCCACGATGAGAAGAGGCAGATGGGCAGCATTTACAGGCTTGTGGGCACCTCTTACCCATAAGGATGGGGCTGGGGCATTGCTCAGAACAGCTCAGGCCGTAGAACACATGAATGCAAGGACAGCTGGAAGCCAGTCCGAGCCTGTCCCTGAATCTGGCCATGCCTCTGTGATTAATTCTTTTCAAAGAATTTCAGTGCCCATCATTACCTGGGCCCGTCAACGGGCTATGGGAGCCTGGTGAATGTAATAATAATAATAATAATAATAATACTCCTCCTCTAAGAGCTATACTCACTAGCTCTTCTAATGCTGTGTGCCTGGCACTATTCTTAGCTTTTTACGTCTAAGCACTGGGACAAGAACTTTCTATGTACTAACCATATAATCCTCACAACAACCCCATGAGGTGGCACTAGTATCCCCATTTTATAGATGGGAAAACAGGCCCAGAGAGGTTTAGTAATTGGCCCAAGGTCTTTCCTACAGCTAGTGAGTGGCAGAGCTAGGATTTGAATCCAAGGATTTCCAGACAATAAGACCCTGATTTCCATGAGGCCAGGGGCCTCCATATGACTTTTATTTCTATCTGCAAAGCTGGCCTAGAACCTGATGCCGAGTGGACTCTAGGAAAAGTTGTAATGATGGAATGAAGGGCATTTGGATCCTGACCTTTGAGGGGACGTTGTCTTTAAGTTGCAGAGAACTGGCATGGCTTCTGTGGATGTGACATTAGCTACAGCCCTGAGGCCCACCTTTTGCTTCCTGCAACCACCTACTGAGTGGGGGGACGCCCCTGTGTATGGGGAGACTTCAGGTGTAGGCAGAGTAGCCAGGGTTGGGGAAACAAGCCCAGGAGACGCAGTGCCCACCCCTCATTAGCTATTCATTCCTTTAGGGTGATGGTCAGCACGGCTCAAGTGCCATTAGGTGTTTCATTTCCAGGGAGAGATAAGATAGCAAATAATTTAGAATTTAATCAAGTTATCAATTCATGGGGATGAATGGTTTCTTATTTTTGTCTTTATACACGATGCTTGGCATGTGGTAGGCACTTAAGCAATGTTTGTTGCATAAATGAATGAATTTAAAAAATACTCATTATGGAAAATGCAAGCGCAGGAGTAGAGAATACTGTAATGAATCCCCATGTACCATTACCCAGCTTCAGCAATTAGCAGCAGAACCTGCCTGCCACATTTAGCCATCTGGGTTATTTTACAGGGAGATTAGTGCGCTAGTATGAACTGCTAGGCACTTCTCAAGTGAAAAAGACAAGTGGACATGAAATGATACTATATAGTCCTAAAAAAAACTCGCCTTCGTATCACTACTGTGCCAGGCACATTGCAGGGCTCATCTGAAGGTTTGAACTGACTGTGCTCCATACCTGGCCAGGTGGCATTGCCCTTCTGCCCCAGGGTGAGAGGAATGTTTCTGAAGAATGAGGTCAACAGACACATGAAATGCTCAAAATTATACACTGGGCAGAAGGCACTGCAGCCAGTGATAGTTCATCCATTCAATCACATTTACTGTGGATCGTTTTTTTAAAAAATGACATTTCAAACATAAGAACAAGTACAGAGCATAGTAAAACACAAACCCATGCGCCTGCCACCCAGACTTAATATATATCAAGCACTCGCTCTTTCTAGATCAGGACCAGTGCACGCTCCTGGCCTCTGAAGAGGCCAGTGGTTGAGAGACCCATGAACTGGCATTTCCCTGTCATATTCAGAGATGTCATATCCTGTATAGTGAAGGGAGCCCAAGGAAGGCCCCCATTCACCTTTGGGGGAGACAGGTAAGACTTCTTGGAGGAGGTGATAATGTAAGTTAAAATTTGAATCTAGAATATGTAAGAGTGAGTCAGGCAAGGGGTTTGGTGGTGAAGGACGGGGGAGGTGGCCCAGGCAAAGAGTGACCAAAGGCATGAAACGGTGAGTGTCAAATTCTGGGAAGGGGGAGGAGCAAGAGATGAGTGCGAAGGAGTGGGCAGGGAGCAGCTGGAAAGAAAGGCCTGGGGGTGGGTGACAGTGAGTATAGGGTGAGTCAGTGGAGGGACAAGCTCTGGCCATCTTCAGGCTCGTCCTGAGTCCTGCTCAGCACTCAGCCAATTGAACAGGACACCTCAAATCGAGAGGATGAGAGACTAGTGTAATCCTCCGGAGTGGGTGGGAAGGTGGGCACTGTGTCAGAGGCATGTTGAAGGAACCTGGTTGTTTGGAGAAGGCTCAGGCTGTCCTCTGGAAGAAGGGCTGTGCTGGACTTGCCGTGTGGTAGGCCCACCGGGGAGAAGTGAGACTTGATGGGAATTGGGTAGAGATGGAGTCAGGCTTAGAGTTTTTCATAGTCAGACTTTCCAAAGAAGGACTGAACTCTTAGGTCATGAGTTTCCTGGTCTTCCCCCCACCCCTCCTCCCCCATATTGGACCTTTTATTAATATATAACATCCTTTGTCTCTTAATAACTTTTTTAAAAATATATTTTTAATTTTTCAATTACAGTTGACATATAATATGTTCGTTTTAGGTGTACAACGTAGTGTTTTGTTTAGACATTTACATAACTTAAGAAGATGAGTTTCCTGGTCTTGGATGGGTTTAGGTAGACTCAAGGTATTAAGGCAGGTGAAGTGGGGAGGTATTGGAGAGCTCTACCTTGCCTGGACTTCAAGGCCTCTCCTCAGTCTGTGTTCTGAGGGTTGAGCCTGGGGGAGGGTGGGTTAAGTGACCCGTGGGCATAGGCAAATGGCGCTCCAAAGAAGGTGGCTGTGGAGGAGGTGCTGGCACGTTGCCGTGGGAACCATCTCAGCTGTGGGTTTCTTTTGGAGGATGCTCTGGAAGGGAATGAGCTCACTCCACCTGCGAGGTGATGAGTCAGCCTGCTTCTGAAGTCCTCCTTGCTCTCCAGGGCCGTGCAGGGAGTTGAGCGGCTGATCTTGCCCCTGCCCCTCCTCAGGCCACTGGTACTTATTTGCCCAATGTGCACTGTTGTCATCAGATGGCGGCAGTAGAGGCAGCCACCAGCCATTAAGCCTCTAGTCCAGTTGGCCAAACCCTGGCCCTCAGCAGGGCTCATATAGATAGGCACCAACTACACCTGTGCTGGGCCTGGGGCTTGCAGCCCTGTGAGCTGGATGGCCACTGAGAATGTGATTTCAGGTGTGCTGAGGGTTTTGAAGGAGAAGGACGCAGGCTGTTGGTGAGTATCTGTCAGTCAGGTATAGGGGTAGTTTCTAGGGCTGGATGAGGAAAGCTTTCTGGAGGGAGTGGCATTTGATCTGACATGGAAGGCTGAGAGGTTACTCCTTTGCCAGTCAAATCCTAGGTATTTGGAGGTCTGGAGTCATGGCTCATGGCCTCTGTCCCCCCACCCTCATCCCAGGTGTCTGGTTTTGTTCTTGTGGAGGGAGCGCTCAGAACATGTCCACTGACTGAAGCGGATGGCAAGAATCTCAAAGCTGTGATTTCAGGGGACCAGCCATCTCCCCTAGACCTTAAAAAAGTGCAGGCCATCACTCACTGGAGCCAGTACCTAAGGATCCAACTGGGGGCTTGTAGCCTGTCCCCTCCCTCCCAGTGTGGCAGCCTGGGCGGATGACATTGGAAAGGCCAGGTAACTCTGCTTTTCCAGCTTCTGCTTGCCTGCCTGCTTCACCCACATGGGCCTCTCTTTTCCATTTGAGAAGGTAAATAACTTGAGGTGGAGGGGAAATGACCATTTTAACCCTTTCACCTAAACACAACTACTTGTATTTTCAGAAACTTATTTTTGTTTTTATCCTCAGGCCTGCATTATTTTGATAGTAGTAGTCAAAGTGTATATACAATGCAGTTCTGCTTTTTTATTTTCCCACTTGGCATTTTATTGAAGACATTCTTTCTTTTCTAGCCACACAGCCTTTATATTCCTTCCTGGGAGAAAGTGAGATCCAAGTATAGAGATTGTTTCATGAATATGTATTTATTTGTACTTCCCTGCCTCTTTCCAAAAAAACATTTGAGGAGAACGCATTGAAAGGCTCACGTATAACAGAGTTTTCAATTTAAGTTAGAGAATCTGGAGCTTTGTCAGGGTAGGGTTGAGGTAATCCAGAAAACAATATTAAAAGAAGTTTTTTTAAGTCAGCACTGACCCTAGTTCTGAGCTTCCTGGCAGCCAGAACAAAAAAGAGAAATTAGAATTATCTTAGATTTATTTCCTAGTAAAAGGAAACATATCAGTTCATGGGAAGGGGACACTTTTTGTAAGTACTGAGCGCTGAGGCCTTTTCTATTTTAGGAGAGCAGTGAAGTGGATGATGCTGTCAGTATTAGTTTCGTGGAACCCACGGAGACATTTTCTGTATAATGGTTCTAAAATCAATCCCCAGTAGAGCCAAAGGCATGGTGTTAAATCACACTTGTGTAAAAGCGTTCCTCTGGGGAGCTGAATAATGAAATCTCGTTCTACTGTTTCTAGAGGATCAGCCTGAGCGAGGCCTCGGTCCTTGGGGATGCTCGGCAGCGTTTCCTGGAGACACTCACATGTCTGACAGGAGCTAGAGGGCAGTCTCTGGGTTCCTGGGCCTGTGTTCAGAGGTTTTCTGAGGCCTTCCCTGAGAAGAGAACTGTTTGCGATAGTTGCTGGGCACATGAGGGCAGGGCCAGAGCTGCAATTTTATTAGGGAAATGAGAGTTTGGCCTAGTTCACCTTTTCACAGGGAAGGCCGTGGAGGCCAGCGCCGCCTTTCAGAAGCACTTTTAGGTCCGCTCTGTTTCATCGAGGTGCTCCTGGCCTCTGGCTCTTGGCCACAGGGCAGGGGTGAGATCCTTCAGGAAGGAAGTGGTGTGCCAGTTGTGGCTGGGCCTGGGCATGGCACTTTTCCTGCTGCCTTACTCCTCAGCCAGGGGACAGACACTCTTCTCTTAATTCTCCCACTGTTGGGCATTTTCACGGTTTCCAGTTTTTGACTATCTTAGGTAACTCCTCTGTAACTATTCCTGTCACGTGGACATTTTCTTGCATTTTAGGATAATACCTGGGAGCTGAGTTAATTGGTCAAAAGAGATGATCATTTCTATGAATCCTTTTACATATTAATTTGTTACCTTTGTGAGACGGACTAGCTTAATGTGCCATCAGTGATACACAGGCTATTTTTTTTTTTTACTAATTAAAAAATGTAATATTTATTGTGGAAGAAGAAAATAAAGATGACCCAAAATCCTGCCACCCTGAGAATGTGCAGGTGTTGGTTTGGTGTGCTGCTTCAGTGAACTTGTTGCCTCTTGTCAGGCAGGGGTTTGAGCTGGGCAGTCTTCTGTTAGTGACTGTCCCTAAGCACCCCCTACCTGGAAGCGGGGGCACCCAGTTTTCCTTTGACACAAAATATCTTCTCAGCACTGGCCTGTCTGGCTGTGGGCTTACATTTCTAAGGTTCCGAAAGCCTCATTAACATTTTAATCTAGTGCTAGATACGTAGAAAGTGGTTTGGAAACTGTCAAGATTTAAATATTTGGAAGGAAAACGTGAAATAGTATCACCCACTGGCAACTCGCAGATTCCTCAGTAGCTACCAGAGGCCAGGCAAGCCCGAAGGAGCTGATGAGCGTCGGTGGGAGACATAGTCCGGAAGGGGAATCTGTGTCTGAGAAGGTTCCTGACCACGTTCCCCAGGTTCCTCTCTGTCTGCGAGGCTTATTGGAAGAGCCAGGGTGTTTGGTAAAATTGAAGGGAAGTGGGAGACGTCATAAACGAGAACCTACGCCTGCTGTCTGCACCCATCTCTCACTTCCTCCATGTCATTCTCTCAGCCAGACATTTCGTGGTCCAGGTAACACGGTCCTCTACCCCTCATCTTTTGGAGGAAGCCTCCCTGGTGGGAGAGACCGCTTCTTGTGTCGGCTGGGCCCTTGCCGAACTCTTGACCAGGGCACTGGTTCTGGGCCGAGGGTACCAGAACAGTTACGTGCCTGGTCGAAGCTCTCAGGTATTGGAATGGGAAGAAGTTGGATTGTTTGTGGAGTGACATGACCTCAATGACATGATGCAGTCCTCAGTCTCTAGGAACTGTAAGAGTTGACTAAAGATTTCTTAGGTGGCTTCAAGTGCCAGAATAGGTGAATACATTGGGAGCGTTTAGTGCTGTGCACATAATAGTGACATACTTGGATGTTTGTGTCATTTTCAATATGTAGGAGGTGATGCACAGAAGGTTTCTTTCTCCTGCATCTCTGGCCCTCCCATGGAATTGCATGAGATTTGGGCAGGGCCATAACTGGAGGTCCACAGGTGTTTCTTGGAGGAGGAAGAGATGATACTTAAATGATCGTATCTTGGAGATACCTAACCCCCTACCCACACGTGGAACTCTCAGGCTCTCTTGGCGATGTGCCTAGGGGATGCTTGCTCTCCCTAGTGCTGAATGTCCTATGGCCAGCCCATCTGACACAGTTGAGGACAGTTTTCCAATGTCTAGGGGATGTGGATAATCAGAACTTTGGAGCCATGGCATTCACCAGAGAGAATCTTGATGTTGGGACATTTCCTTGAGGGCAGTGAAGGCAGAAGCCACTGGAATGTCTCAGCTGCTGTTCAGATTGTTTGAGTAAATAGCTCCATGTTGGCTCCAGCTTGTGGCCATGTGCATGGGCTGGGATTGATTTGTTCTGTCTGGTTTGTGAGACACTGGACCCTCTTTGCTTCTCTCCACCCGGAAAACCACAATGAACTATAAAGGCTGGTCCACTTAAGATTCATGGTAATTGGGAGGGAGAGAGGAACTCCTGAGGAGACAATGACTTGTGCTTTGCTCTGTGAAGGAGAGGTTCCTTTGCTATGATGAGTGGATGTAGGTGGCAGTTAAAGGCCTCCTGTCTGTACCTTATTAAATGATAACCCGCTTCAGGTGACCGCAACTTCTCTGGAAGTATTCTGGTTCCCATGAGCATGTCTACCTCTAGCCACCCAAGTGGAGAGTTTCACTCCAAGGCCATGTTCCTTAAACCTTGGTCTATGGTCTACCTAGGGTTTATGTACAACCTGTAGCCTCCTGAGCCTTGCCCAGACCTGCTGAACCAAATGCTCTGGGTTCAAGCCCCGGAATCTGCATTTCTAGCAAGCACCCTACTTAATTTTTAGATAATGCTAGAGACCTCAGTGTAGGATTACCCGAGGAATATTGTTGCTCTATTTTGAATGGTAGTTCAGCTCAACAAACTCAACTCCTTCATTCCTATTCATTCTTCCTCTAGGACATTGATGATGATGCTTTGTTTCCTCGTAGACTCAGACCGTGAATTCATTAGCCCCCTCAAATGTGAATCAGGTATCTATTCTGGACCCCAAGCTCCTGTGACTTAGAGGGAAAGTGAAGAAAGAACAATCTATTCTTGCTTCCCTAACTGTAAATTGTTTTTGGCTTTAGAGCAGGTGGGCCAGTGGGCTATCTACAAGGCTGTTTTAAAGCAATGTTGCAGTGATAATGGAGACTATGCTTATTCATCCTAGGCATTCCTAGGGGCCATCTGTTTGAGACAGGCAGCCCACCCTGCCCAGCAGTCCCTCAGCCTGCTCAGTGGGCCCTCCCTGCCACCGAGCACAAACATCTGTGTCCTGCAGTGACTTGCCAGCTCGGTTGTTTGGTTTCCTGTGGAGAGAGGACTTCTCAGCATTCTATATCCTGCCTTGCCCTGCTCCACCCACCCCCCCCACCATCCCCCACCCCACCTTGGTGACCTCTGATCCTCTAGCCTTAGTTGAGCCAAATTTTGACTGTGGACTCTCGTCTGGGTTCTAGCTTTCATCCAGACAGCATAATAGGGGTTTGGGTTGGCTCTAGACTGTGTGAACGCCTCCTCATTGTCATGATACTGGATTGCTTCAGCCTGGGGGTCTGCCAGCAGCAGTGTGTTTTGCTGGCACAGACTTAAACTGCTCCCCCCTGGAGACAGGGGTCCAGGCTACAGGAAGCTGAGAAGGACTCAGCCTTTAAGTGATATTCTAGGATTGTAGGACTCAGGTTAATAGGCAATTCTGCAAATGACTCCATACTCCTAGGGGTCATTTTGGTGGATCTAGATCAAGAAACCCTCTGGCTACCTCTCTACCTAGTGGGAGTTCCTCTGGGGAGATCTGACTCTATGGGAGTCTCATCGTAGAAGGGGATCAAGGTCTCAGAAATAAGGGGGATCGAGTTTAGTAGGGAAAGCGTCAGGGGAGCCACATGCCCGTTGATGTCAGAGTGGACCAGGCTTACAGGGTTGGTATAGAGGATGTGGGACTTGGAGCTAGGATTGAAGGAAGAGGATTCCTAGAGCACTTAACATGGAGACCCAGAGAAGAAGAAATCTTCCAGTCCATACACTTAACTGAGAAATAATTTTAAAAAGGAATAAAGAATTCCTAGCAGGGCAAGGTTCTAGTTGAACAAATGGGTGTGCTGGTTTCTGAAGCGTGGAAGTTTGGTGCAGCCTGTGTGTGGGTTAGTGTCGTGGCTCGCGTATGCAGCAAAAGCTGTGAAAATGTTCATGCCCTTTGGCCTGGTAATTCCACCCCCCAGGATTGTATCCTAAGGAAACTGTCCAACTAAAACCAAGAAATGCTTAAGAATCTTCTCTGTGCAATCGATAAGAGCCAAACTGCGGGGAAAGCTTTCATGTCTTAAACTTTAGGGGAGGGATTTAACAAACCATCTTGATACATGATAGTGGTGGAACAATTTTTCAGCCTTTAAGTGATATTCAGGAAGGTTCTACAGGAAAAAAATAATCAATAGACTGTTGAAAGAGAACGCTATATACTATGTACATTATAATTGGTTGCAACTGTAAAACCAGTGTGAATAGGAAGATAATATGCAAAAATGAAAATGGCTGTGTTAAAGTTGTAAGATTAAATACTTCTTAAGAAAAATAGTATTTAAATTTTATAGCAAGTCAGGGAGTTCCTGTCTGAAGCACCATCTCTCTCCAAATATTTTTCTGCTGTTGACTGTCCCTTTGCTTGAGTAGTGGCAGCTCCATGAGATTTAACCTTCTGTCCTGAGCATTTCACTGTGTGCTGTGCACTGTGAGGTGCTTTGGAGTCCACACAGCGTGTAAGACCTGGTCCCCTGAGCTTAAGGGCAGGGGAAGACGAGATGTGCCTCTGCTGGGTGATCCGATTCGTGCTGAGTGCTGAGATGCGGGCCAGGCTCTGGTGGGGGCTGGGGGAGGTGACGGGGGAGGTGGGCAGATGGTCTGGGCCTTCAGCAGCGGTGGGAGGATCCATAGTACCAGGAGAGTTTTCAGGACAGAGGAGCACCTGGTCTGGCAGCTGGGAAGCCTGCAAAGCCCAGCAGAGTCCAATTCCCTTAAGATGGATCATCGTAGCTTTGAATGAGATTAGTTAGACGAGATGCCTGTTATTCACCTCATTTTCTAGAGACTTGGAAACTCAAGTCCAGGAAATGAACTTTTACAGGAATCTACAGGGTCCCCCAGACAGAGCTGGTATGCAGCCCCGCTTCCTGTGGGTTGGCTGCCCTTCATTTGCAAGCCCTGCCTTCACCCTCCCAGGGGCAAATCCCCAGGTGTGGCAACCACTCTGTGGTCCCTTTTGGGCTGCTCGTGGAAGATCAGCATTCCTTCTCCATTGACCCTGTCTTGTAAATCTGTCCTTGGCTATCGTGGGTGCTAGGCGCTCCTGGGGGGCTGCCCCATCCACACATGCCATTTGGCGACTTTGACATTTTGTTTAAGCGGGGATGTGATTGAGAGCATGTGAGGGCGAGAACCAGAGGCGCTGGCTCTTTAAGGCATGGCCTTCAAGTGAATTCTGGCAGAGGAGACACTGAACATTTTATTTTAGGGCCGGGAGGGGGTGGGGGAAAGTCCCCACAGCATCTGGTTTATGTTAAGCCCTGCCCTTCAGAAAAGGGCTGTGTTTATGGTTCGGATGCGGCAGAGGTGGGGCGGGAGGGGTGCTGCTTCCCCCCACTAGGCATTGATGCACAGGGAATGCCCGAAGTTTCCTTCTGCTCCTCCTGCCCCATCTCAGGCTAAATGCTTCCAACCCTGAGAAAAGTGTGACATCCATTTTATTCCTGGAGTTAAAGCAGATGTTTGCCTTCTGATGGCCTCCAGCAGCTGGGTCTTGCCAGATGGAGCTCCATCCGAGTGTCTCAGGACTCCCTGAGTTAGCCGTCTGTCAGCTCAGCTTGTCTGGCGTCCCCAGAGCCCTGGATGGCAAGTTTGTCTGCCATGATCCCGAGGTTGAGGCCTTGTGTCCCAGCGATGCCCAGGGACACAAGGGACACAGCTGGAAGGCTCTGTAGAGCCCCTCTTGACAGATAAGGACCTGAGGCCCAGAGGGCTGGAGAAGCTTGTCCAAGGTGACACAACAAATGAGCAGCAGATTCGAGATTCAAACCACACTCTCCTGACTCTCAGTTGGGTTTGCCTCATATGGCTTCCCCTTCTGCCTGCCGTTTGTATTACTCTTCCAGGCTCTGCTCCCTCAAAGGGCTGGTCTTGGGGACAGGGGTTGGGGTGGCAGGTCTTGAAACTTGGTGGCAATGTTCATGAGGCCATGAGTGTTTCACAGTCTGGACTGACTCACTGTTCTTTCCCAGCACGGGCACAGTCCTGGCTCAGAAAATGGCTCCGAGAATATTGAATGAATGGATGATGAGGTAGTTTGGCCTGAGAGTGCGTGTGCTGGTGTTCCAGTTAGAACTGGTGTTCCAGTTTCCCTCCGAGTCTCCTTACCCAGACTCTCCTTGTTTCGAGGCCATGTCCTGTCTTCAGAAGCCTGGAGGTTCAGAACTGAAAGGAACTTTCAGTAGCAAAGGTCCCATTGCCTTCCAGTTGCAGATGAGGAAACTGAGGCAAGGCCACAGAGCTAGTCAGTGGGAACATGGACCAAGCCTGCATCCGTCCTGGCGTGTTCATGGTGGGCACTGAGAGTAGAAAGAGGAAAGGCCTGTCTTGTCCTTCGTGCCTCCCCCATCCTGTGTCTTCCTCGGTCGGGTGAGCTATTTTCTCTGCCTCCCTCTCCACACTAGCTTCCTCTCCCCTTGCAGTGGAGGATGGTGGGGTGCTTTCACTAGAGCCGTCTGGGGGTAAAGGCCGGGCATGTAGGGATTGGGCCAAGTCATTCCCTTGTGCCTTCTTAGGGAAGTAGGGCACGCTGGCTCATTTCCTTCCATGGAAACCAAAGCCAGAGTCACCTTGGAGTCAGAGCCTCAGGAGGGGTCCCCCAGCCACCTATTGTCCCTGGCTCTGGCGGGGCACGTCACTCTTGCCATTTTCACTAAGGGCCAGGGGAGGCCCTGTGCAGTATAGCTGGCCCCCAGTCCAAGTCTGCCTTTACTGATTTGTGGGCGGTTCTCGTTCTTCTCTGCAGGGCAGGCTGGTGC
>NW_011888796.1:1010712-1019061 GCF_000151845.1 Pteropus vampyrus
CCATTTGGCGACTTTGACATTTTGTTTAAGCGGGGATGTGATTGAGAGCATGTGAGGGCGAGAACCAGAGGCGCTGGCTCTTTAAGGCATGGCCTTCAAGTGAATTCTGGCAGAGGAGACACTGAACATTTTATTTTAGGGCCGGGAGGGGGTGGGGGAAAGTCCCTACAGCATCTGGTTTATGTTAAGCCCTGCCCTTCAGAAAAGGGCTGTGTTTATGGTTCGGATGCGGCAGAGGTGGGGCGGGAGGGGTGCTGCTTCCCCCCACTAGGCATTGATGCACAGGGAATGCCCGAAGTTTCCTTCTGCTCCTCCTGCCCCATCTCAGGCTAAATGCTTCCAACCCTGAGAAAAGTGTGACATCCATTTTATTCCTGGAGTTAAAGCAGATGTTTGCCTTCTGATGGCCTCCAGCAGCTGGGTCTTGCCAGATGGAGCTCCATCCGAGTGTCTCAGGACTCCCTGAGTTAGCCGTCTGTCAGCTCAGCTTGTCTGGCGTCCCCAGAGCCCTGGATGGCAAGTTTGTCTGCCATGATCCCGAGGTTGAGGCCTTGTGTCCCAGCGATGCCCAGGGACACAAGGGACACAGCTGGAAGGCTCTGTAGAGCCCCTCTTGACAGATAAGGACCTGAGGCCCAGAGGGCTGGAGAAGCTTGTCCAAGGTGACACAACAAATGAGCAGCAGATTCGAGATTCAAACCACACTCTCCTGACTCTCAGTTGGGTTTGCCTCATATGGCTTCCCCTTCTGCCTGCCGTTTGTATTACTCTTCCAGGCTCTGCTCCCTCAAAGGGCTGGTCTTGGGGACAGGGGTTGGGGTGGCAGGTCTTGAAACTTGGTGGCAATGTTCATGAGGCCATGAGTGTTTCACAGTCTGGACTGACTCACTGTTCTTTCCCAGCACGGGCACAGTCCTGGCTCAGAAAATGGCTCCGAGAATATTGAATGAATGGATGATGAGGTAGTTTGGCCTGAGAGTGCGTGTGCTGGTGTTCCAGTTAGAACTGGTGTTCCAGTTTCCCTCCGAGTCTCCTTACCCAGACTCTCCTTGTTTCGAGGCCATGTCCTGTCTTCAGAAGCCTGGAGGTTCAGAACTGAAAGGAACTTTCAGTAGCAAAGGTCCCATTGCCTTCCAGTTGCAGATGAGGAAACTGAGGCAAGGCCACAGAGCTAGTCAGTGGGAACATGGACCAAGCCTGCATCCGTCCTGGCGTGTTCATGGTGGGCACTGAGAGTAGAAAGAGGAAAGGCCTGTCTTGTCCTTCGTGCCTCCCCCATCCTGTGTCTTCCTCGGTCGGGTGAGCTATTTTCTCTGCCTCCCTCTCCACACTAGCTTCCTCTCCCCTTGCAGTGGAGGATGGTGGGGTGCTTTCACTAGAGCCGTCTGGGGGTAAAGGCCGGGCATGTAGGGATTGGGCCAAGTCATTCCCTTGTGCCTTCTTAGGGAAGTAGGGCACGCTGGCTCATTTCCTTCCATGGAAACCAAAGCCAGAGTCACCTTGGAGTCAGAGCCTCAGGAGGGGTCCCCCAGCCACCTATTGTCCCTGGCTCTGGCGGGGCACGTCACTCTTGCCATTTTCACTAAGGGCCAGGGGAGGCCCTGTGCAGTATAGCTGGCCCCCAGTCCAAGTCTGCCTTTACTGATTTGTGGGCGGTTCTCGTTCTTCTCTGCAGGGCAGGCTGGTGCCGGTGGCAAGGAATCAGGTGATAGCATTGCCCTGTTCTGTAGGGGGAGTTCTTAAAACACCCTCACGAGTCACGATTTGAAACATTTTTGGTTTACAGGTCTTTGATGCCTTTTTTGTTTTATTATGAAAATATGACATGCTCCTGGTAAAAAAAAAAAACAAAAAAACAACAAAAAGACAAAAACAACACAACAATTCCCCACAGGTAACATACATAATTATGTTTCTGTACCACACATAAAATTTTATGTATTTCATCTATATATTTTTTATGGTAAAACATACATAACGTAAAATTTACATTTTAACCATTTTTAAGGGTATGGTTTAGTGGGGTTGGTGTATTTACATTGTTCTACAACCATCACTACCATCTATCTACAGAATTCTCTTCATCTTGCAAAATTTTGAAACGCTGCCATTCCTTCCAACTCCCCATTCCTCCCTTCCCCAGCCCCTGACTACCATCTTTCTACTTCTCTGAATTTCACTGTTTTAAGAACCTCATTAAGGTGGAATCATGCAATATTTGTCCTTTCATGACTGGCTTATGTCACTTAGCGTGATGTTCAGGCTTCACTCATCTTGTAGTGAGTATCAGAATTTCGTTCCTTTTTAAGGCTGAATAATATTCCATTGTACGTATAGACCACATTTTGTTTCTCTCTTCATCCGTTAATGGACATTTGGATTGTTTCCACTTTTTGGCTGTTGTGCATGATGCTACTATGAACATGGGTGTGCACATATCTGTTCGAGTCCTTGCTTTCAATTCTTTTCTGCATATACCCAGAAGTAGAATCACTGTATTTTATTTATTAATTAATTGTGCCTCTCAGAGGCAGGGGCCATAGGTTAGCATGGGGCCATAGGTTAGCATAGGGCCCTGGACTTCACCCCTCTTTCCTTCTACCCTAGAGCTGGGTCCCTGGCTGGCTGGATCTGCCACAGTTGCTGGCAGAGGTGGGTGGGCTGGTCAGCTGGGTCGCCAGGGGCATAGTGTGTCCAGGGCTGGGTGTAGCACAGCTTTGGGAAAGTCTGGAGTGGCTGAGCTAATGAGAAGCTCTGGCATCTTTCGGTGGAGAAGGGTCTTATGGGGCCAGCTCCCCGCCCTCCTCTTGCTGCAGACCCTGGGAAGGGAGCTGCAGCCTCCTGGGCACCCTGGTCCAGAGCCAGCTGGCTCTACTCTCCCCATTGGACTGTTTCCCCAGTTCTTCCTGTCCCAGGCTGTTTCCCTCCCACAGACCGGCTTTCCCGGAGGGATAGCGTGTGATGGATTTTTGGCCAGTGAGATACAGATACTAATGCAAAAGTAGCTTCCTTTGGAAAAAATTTCTGTTTCTTACTAAGAGAGCAGGATCTCCTGATTCCTGCTCTCACTAAGTCTGCCGTACCCGGAGTCTACCACTGTCTCAAGCTGGGCCCCCAAATATGGATGCATCCCAGGGCCCCACGCAGAACAAACTGGTTTTTGCCTGCTGGTTGGTGTGGACCTCCACCAAGAGCTGTGACACTGACTGACCCCTTGAAAGGATCTACGCATCATTCCCTCTTGGGTGCTCAGTCTGTGCCTTACAGACTGGTGAGGTGTGTAGTTACCTGTCAGCTCGATCATGGCTCCTTGAGAACAGAGCATGTCTTGTTCTGGTAGTGGCTGGTCTCGTACTCTGTCCTTAGTAGATGCTCAGTGAGAGGGAAGAGAAAGCAGTGGAGAGAATCTGGGTTTTGAATGTAAACACATATTGAATCATTACATTGGAGACCTGAAATGAATATAATGTAGTATGTTAATTATATTTCAATTGAAAAAAAAAAAAAAGAATTTGGGATTTGGTGTGAGGGAACTGCTCCTGGCTTTGGGTTTGGGCTCTGCTCTTTGCCAGCGGGGTTACTTAATCCTCTGGGATCTCAGTGTTTCCATCTCTGAAATGGGGATTAAAATCTACTTCTTCAGCTTATTGTGAAGAGTAAATGTGATAAGGGTAATATGCTTAGTAAATAAATGTCACTAAATGTCAGTTGTTGTCACTGTCGTGCCCTCTCAGTGGGAGAGGAGTCACCAGCCGCCAGGCCTGGGCAAGGACTCTGTGCAGGAAGGTGAGGCTTCAGGACCGCCATAGTGCTTGCCCTCTGCTTCTCAGTTGTCTGATCCCTGGCCAGGCTCCCTCAGAGAGGCTGGGTGACAGGAGGAAGGGGCTGGGTGCCGCTGTCTGGCTGGGTGGCAGCAGCTTCCTCTGCAGGAGGAAATTCCTTCCTCTCCAGAGAGATGGGAGTTGCTGAACTCTGCCGTAGAGCCAGCTGCTGCTCGCTCAGCTGGAGTTACGTGTTCGGGGGAAGAAGGGCTTTGGGGTACCTGGGACTTCATTCCAGATGCAACAGTGTTCTCATATCTCGGCACCCTTCTCGGCCAGGCCCTATTGGGGTCCCTCACTCCAGCGTCAGGTGTTCTGGCTCGGAGCTCTCCCCTGCCCTGGGTTGCTATATGACTATTTCTTAGGTGGGCCCTAGCTGCCTTTCTAGATTGCAGGCTCCAGGATCCCTGTTTCTCTCCTGTTTGAGGACAGAAAACAGCAGCCTCTATCTCCATGCAGCAAAGTGCCCCTTTCTCCTGCAGGAGAGGATGCTTGGGACCACCCATGCATGGGTCATGTCCAGGTTCGGGGGAGGATAGAGGGTAGTCCTGCTTGGAGCGGCTTTCTCCTTTCTGCCTTTCTGCAGAAGAGCCCATCTAGCTCTCCCTGCAGAGAGCATCTAGCAGAGGCTGCGAGGTGTTGGAAAGAGCCTGGCTTTGGCGTTAGCAGTCCTGGGGTGGAGAGGAGCTCTGCCATCTTACTAGCTGTGTCCTAGAATGGGCCCCTATTCTGAGCCTGTTTCTTTATCTATAAAGAGAAGACAGTCCACTTTGCATAGTCATTGCCAGGACTAAACAAGATGATGGATATAAACCACTCAGGTTGGCACCCTGCACCTGGTGGGCTCCCGAAATGGGGGCAGGTGTTCTTATTTTGTGTGCGTGCACAAAGCCAAGGAACGCTCTTAGCAAACCCTCCTTTCCCTTCTCTGCACAGAAGGTGAGGTGACTTTCTGTCACCTAAAGACTTTCTGGACATTTCTGGAGCCCAGAGTTTCCCAAATTTGCCTCATTACGGGATTCACTTGGAATACTCAATACTTGTTAAAATACCGATTTTGGGGCCCCTCCCAGAACTAAACCAGAATGGTGGTTGGGGCATGATCTATTTTTTTGGCATGTTTTAAATAGGCCAATTTGGGAAGCGTTGCTTCTCTCAGAGGGCTCTCTCAGTGGTTGTAACATTTGATCTTCACAAGAGCCCATGGAGGCAGCTGTGAGGCAGGTATGGCCTCACGTAAAGTGGGACCCTTCAGAGGTAAGCCTATGATGCTTTAAGGAGCAGATCTGAGACCCTTAGCTCCCTCGTGGTGGAACCAGAATTAGAACTCAGATCTCCCAGTGCTGCGTGTTCATTGTGCCCGCAGACATTCTATTAGAGCATGGGAAAGGTGGGGGATGGAGAGAGATGGGACGACAGGAAGGAGGTGAGTACCAAGGCTCTGGTGGTGGCAGAGAGGGGACAATGGCGCCCTTCTGCTGCCCTTTTCGGGAGGCCTGCAGAGACCAGCCATGGGAACAGGTGTTGGGATGTTGGGGCTGGAGCCCTGACCTCACCAGGATGCTTCCCCAGGTGTGCCTTCTAAAAACCAGGGCCCAGGTGACTGGCAAGCCTTGGGCTTCCAAGAGCTACCGGGAATCAGCAGGTATCAGGGTGCAGGGAGGTTACGGAGCTGGCATGGGCCCGGTGGACAGGGAGGTTGGTGTCCTGAAGTGTTGTGGGTAGGTAGCGTCCATCCCCCCATTTATGGTTAGAAGCACAGGCGAGGCTGGCTCCCTTGTTCAGGCAGTGGGAGGTAGAGTATGTGGGAAATGAAGCGTAGGTATTGCTGGGGCAACTGGCCATGTCACTGCCTCACCTGCTTCCTTATTTCCAAGATCAGTCTGGTCCACTAAAAGAAAATCCTTTAGGTCCTCTGTATGCCCTACCCTTCCTGTCCAGTCTCCCCTAAGAGGCTCTAAATGATGTTTTCAACCTGATTTTCTACTGGTTTTGGCGGAGAGGCTTGCGGAGTGTGGGAGGGAAGTGCACTGGTCCATTAGGGTGTTCCAAGGCCAGGGCTGTCTGTCCTTTATCTGGGGAGCTTTAGGAGTTGCCTCTGCTGGGCCCCACCCCTGGAGGGTGATCTCACTGGGCTGGGGTGAGATGGGTTGGTGGGCAGTGAGCGTAGAGGAGCCGGCTCTGGGCTGAAGCCCATGACCTGCCGCTGGGCCCTTGGGAGGGTCAGGAGAGAGGAGGGAGTGAAGTCCAGGATGACCGAGCCGTGCTTAGAAGCATGGGCTCTGCAGCCTGAATTTTGGCTTTTCCATCTACTTCTCAATGTGATCTTGAGCAACTTTGTGAGCTTCTCTGTGTCTCAGTTTTCTCGCCTGTAGAATGGGGTTGATGATAGTACCTACCTCATAGGTGGTTGGGAGAATTCATTGGTCTCTGAAGTCTTTTTGCTCTGACCTTCAAATTAGATCGTTAGACTGGGGACTGTAAATCTTTGGTAATCGTGGCGAGCTGCTATAGGTGTCTAGGTGGGCAGGGGAGTGGGATGGAAGCCATGTTTCAGTGGGTGGCACCTTCACCCACTCATTCACCTGTTGGCCCAGGTCTGAAATCTGGGTGTAACCTCTGATCCCTCCCTCGCTCCCTGAGTATCTCTCGTATCCACCCATTTCTCTGTCCCCACCACCGTCCTGGTCTCAGCCTCTGTGGTTTCATGCTTGGACTTTGGCATTGCCTCCTACCTGGTCTCTGCTGCCATTCTTGTCACCTCTGATCTGCTCTTCACACTGTAATTAGGAGTCTCTTTCAAAGATGCACGTGTAATTATGTGTAAACCAACATCTGATTCCTAAACACACACCTCCTTCCCCCCACCCCACTGCCCTCATTCCTGGGCTGAAATCAAACAAAATCTCTTGGTGGCTTCCATTGTGCTCAGGAGAAACCATCCTGGCGTCTTGCGGGAGCCCCACACCCCTGCAGCCTGCTGACCTCCTGCCTTTGGCACGCCGGACTCCTCTCCTCATCCACCAGCCCCAGTGGCCATCTGCCTGCGGTTTGAGCAGGCCTTATTCCCTTCGCCCTGGAGCCTTTGGATTTTGTGTCCTCTGCTTGGGTGGCACCACCCTCCTGACCATTCCCGACCGTACACATGTGCATAGGGTGACTGCACGTCTCTGTTCGCACCTGTCGTTCTGATGTAATTATTAATAGCACCTTTTGTTTTCAGGTGTGCTGGTTTGGATGATAAATTATATGGTGCCCTTTCACATTTACAATCTTTTCATCTAAAATTCTTCGGCTTTAAAAAGTCTCCGACTTCCTCAGGGCAGTGGTCACACACACACATACACACACACACACACACACTCCATGGACCTGTTTAGGGCCTCGTTTTAGTCTCGTGCTTTCTGGAGCTTTTCATATATGCATTTAAGCTCAGTTGCAAATATATAATTTGTCATCCCTGTTAGACTAAAGGCTCCTTGGTTTAGGAACTGTGTCTTTATTTGACCATCATGTGACCCCAGTTCCTGACACAGTTGGTGTTCAATAAGTATTGAGTGAGTGAGTGAGTGAGTGAATGAATGAATGAATGAATCTGGCTCCAGATTACTGGAGAGGGTAGCCTGGAGCCTGGGTGAGTCAGAAACATCTGCAGTGGTCTGCTGTGAAGAAAGCTGCTGACAGGCCAATCCAAGCCCAGACAAACTGGTGGCCCACACTCTGGCATACACGCCACCTGACTTGGCTGCCCCTTAATTATTCATGGTCTCTCTCAATGGGCTTTGTGTCCGGAATGCCAGAAGAGGAGAGTTCAACCTCTCCACCTAAGGAGACTGAGAACTTAGAAGAAAAACCTGCCCAGCCCATTCTGCATCCCTAGGGAGACACAAGGTCCAGGACCTTCTCTCGTGGCTGCATGTGAGCACTGGGGGTGGTTCTCTGCCCAGTGTCCCGGGCTGCCCTTTACTCTCCCTGGTCCAGGCCCAGGGACAGCCTGGAGGCAGCTGCACAGGTCCCCATGTGGCTCAGTAGGATGGCTGGGGCCGGTGGTGCTGGCTGATTCCTCATTAGTCCCCAGCCTGAGTGTAGGTGGAAGGCTTACCTGGAAGAGTCTCAGCCCCCCAGGAGAGTGGGAAGGGCTTGGGCGCTCTGTAGACCCCAGTTGAAATCTCAGTTGTGCCTTTCAGTACTGTGTGAATGGGAAGGTCACTTAATGCCTCTGACCCTCAGTTTCCTCCCCTAACATAAGATTGTGGAGTGGGTTTGCTGAGATGGTGCATGCCTCACTAAGTGGTAGCAGGCCTCATCTTTGAGCAAGTCCAGAATCTTATTCCTTCTCAAGTTCCCTCCCTAACAGGCTCCCAGAGGTTGACGGCCTTCAGTGTCCCCATCTTGAAATTGGCAGCATACCACTGTACTTTCCTCTGCAACAAGGTTTTGGGGAGGCTGCAGTCCCTCTCCCACTGCACAGTTTCTGAGATTAAGCCCAGTGCTGGGGGACAGAGTGGGTGTGATTGCTGAGCTTTGA
>NW_011888796.1:1020696-1033801 GCF_000151845.1 Pteropus vampyrus
GCTAAGCCCTTCGAGTTGGTTCACACAACCCTCTCGCTCAGCAACCTCACAGAAAGATGCTCATTTTTGGCTTTGTCTTACTGATGTGGAGGCCGAGGCTCATATGAGTCTGGGATCACAAAGGCCATAGGTGACAGAGCCTGTGATGGCTGGACTTTTGCTGAAGGCTCTTTGGTCCCTGGGAGAGGCCAGGCCGTGGATGGTGGCAGATAGGTGGGGGTAGCAGACTCTCATTGGCCAGTCCATGTTTCTTCACTGGATCACACTACCTGACTTTTAAAACTACTCTGAATTCTCTCAAGAGCCCGCAGGTTCCACCTGCACTGGCAAAAGGGCTCTGAGTTGCCCAAGCAGTGGCCTGCCTTTCAAGGAAGACTGGCAGGAAGGGAGTACCCAGCTAGGCCTCATGGAAGGCTGGGAGCCCTCTCCAGCCTGGCATGTTCATTAGGTCAGACCGTCTCCCAGATTGAGCCATTGGGTCCCCTCCTCCTTAGCCACCCTCTGGGCATCTGGAGCTGAGTCTCCTGAAATGGGCTGCAAGTGGACATAAATCAGGAAATGCACAGGCCCCGGCTTTTCTTCCAGCACCCCAGCTGGGAGGATGGTCTTAGGGTTTCATCATCAGTAGGAAAAAAATGGCAAGACCTCTTTCTTTTTGACTCGTAGAGTTCTGTGAATGATGAACTTTGATTTGCTAGAAAGGGAATGGGAAGTGAGGGCAGTCCGACAGCAGGCATTTATTAGGCTCCCACTCTGTCCGGTGCAACTTGCTGGCTGTTTTGCATCCATCAGTGCCCTTGTCATGACAACCATGGTGCAAAGTAATGATATTATGTATCCCCACTTGTCAGATGAAGCAACTGAAGCCTAGACAGGTTAATAAGGTCACATAGCCAGGCAGTGAAAAAAGCTGGCTGGATTAATGTTTTTAAATATCTGTTGTAGGCATAGCACCAGACTAAGTACATAAGATCTAGTTTGGTCATCTTGAATGCTTTGCTGTCATGGGTGGTGTTATCTCCATTTCCCAGATGGGCATCCTGAGGCTGAGATTAAGAATTCTGTCCAAAGAGAGAGCTAATGAGACGTGGAGGCTGGGACTGGAGCCCCAGCTCTGACTGGTTGCAAAGTCCAGCTACTTCGGGTGCCCCCAGCTACCTGCACTTTGAGTTTCCAGGACCCCAGCATTCACATGGCTTGGGGTGGGGCAAGCTGTTAGAGAGGTGCTTTTTCTGAGCAGAGGAAACTGCCTGATGGTTCTCAGTTTTTTCAGCAACCGCTCCCAGGTGGGTGGAAAGTAAATAGATCTGGGTGGAGATGTCTTGAGGACTCTGCTTTTCATCTGTGAGTGAACCAGCTGACAGCTTGCTTTGAAAGGCTGGCATTCAGCCTCCGATAAGTTAACCAGATACTCCTGTTAACGATACCAGAACACTGGGCATCTGAGATCACTTCTGGCTGATCTTTGCATAGACAAACCACCATTGCCCACACCCTGGCCACATTGGCTGTGTGTGGAGGTCAGAGAGACTGCAGGGTGGTTGGAGGGAGAAAGAATGTTCCCTGGCTGCACCCCTGGCAGCTCCACTGAGAGACCTCCTCACCAGTAGACGCTGCAGAGAACTCAGCCATACGCACATGTTCTGGCCCAGCCCTCTCAGGGGGCCCTGGCCTGACACTCACACACCTGCCAACAGTGGCAGAAGAGGGTTAGGCTCTGACTGGCAGCCTAGGCAGGGTGCTCACCTGGAGGGGCCGGGGGGTTTGGGGGGAGCTGATTTTTGACTTGATGAGCCTAGACCAGGGTCCCGGTTGGTCTACTTCAGGGAGAGGAAGACCATGCAGTGAGAAGCCAGCTTTTATGAGAAGTCTTGTACAGCCTTCAAGAGACTTAGAAACTTATTTTTGTTTTTTTCCGGGGTCACTTTTTCCTCCACAAGTAGCAGTTTGCTGTGTAACTGTTGGGTGGACATGTGTGCATAGTCGCTGGCTTATTCTCATATCCGGGTCCCTAATTCTGACTTTCTTTATAATATTTTACACTGATAGGACACTTTGTTTTTCAGAACCCTTTCTCTATGTAGTATTTTATTTAATTCTCTTACTAACTCTTTTAAATAGATGAGATACTTTCTTCCCTTTTTATCATTTTCTTGTTTTTTATTTTGGAAACATCTATTTTTTTTCCCCTCTGATAATACACGAGCACTGACTCCTCTCCCCCCAAAAAATTCCCAGAGAAATGGGAAGTCCCTCTATCCTGTCCCAGAGGTCTGACGTAACAGAGAAATGTACATACTTCTGGACAAACTTTTCTTACATTAGCATAGCTTAAAAAAAAAAAAAAACAAACAACAATAGATAATGACTGCACATGGTATAAAATTGAAAAGAAACAAAAGGGTATTCTGTGAAAAGCTTGTGTTCCTCCCTCCTGTCAGGAGCATCCTAGCTCCCCTCCCAGGAGGCAGCCAGGGTTCCAGGTCCTTGTATGCCCTCCCAGGATTATTGTGGCATAACGCTTTTAGGGACCATTCAGTAATCTAACACCAGGTGTCTGGTGGTCAGGGGGCACCTAGCAGTCCTGGGGCTGAAACACTAGTCATACTTTGAGTCCATTAAGATGAAATTGTCCCTGTGGAATTTATAGGCCTCTTTGATGAGGAGCAGAGCCCACCAATCAGAATCAACCCTACACAGGAACGAAATCCCTGGGTGCTCTATTTAGTGGTGTCTTTTTAATTAGGTGCACTATGATGGAGAAAGTTGCTGGATTCCAGCCTGCAAGGAACTGGTTTGGAGTTACATGGCTGGAAGGGGTTAAGGTGACTTAACGAGGTTATGTGCATGCCTGGCTGAGCCAGGGCAGGATCCAGGTTCCCTGACCCCTGTCCTCTGCACAGTAACTCTTCTGGAGTGAACCATGGCTGGCGTTGGTCCCAGGGGAACAGGAGAATGTGTGCCGGGGAGGGGTGTGATCAGCACGTGAGCCCCGCCACCACCGCCCCAGTCTCATTTGGCTATGGGTAGGTTATCTTGTTTACTCTGCTGTTAATACAGCACAGTAGAGAAAGCGCCTTTGTCAGTGGCGGCTTCTCAGGTAAGGTCAGCTGCAAGCACACAGCTTGGGATTGTGCACCAGGTCAAGTCAACATCAAAAAGGAGAGCGTTCACAGGGACGAGGGCTGGGAGTAGATTGCCTTTGCAGCTGCCTGGGCAGGGAAAGCAGAAAAAGGTCATGGACATCGCCGTGCCAGGAGCACGAGCACTGTCTGCGTTTGGATGAGCTTCGTTTCGGCTGTTTTCTCATTTGTGTGATCCCTCACATAGTTTTAAACCCACAGTATATACAATTTTGTGTCCTACTTTTTATTTAATAACATATAAACCTTTTTCCATAGTAATATACAGTTTCCGAACCCAACATTTTGTCCCTGGAATGTTTCATTAAGTGGATGAACTATATTTACTTAACTAATACTTTATTAATATAGTACAGGACTATTTCTGATTTTTTTTCCTCTCAAGTATGCTGGCAAGAATGTTTTCATGCTCATAGCCTTTTCTTTATTTAGCATTATTTACCCAAGATAGAGTCCCAACTTTGGGCTGAGAGTTTATGCCCATTTTGGTTCCCTTAAGTGAGTTGCTTTCCACAGGAGTTGTACCACACTAGCCTGCCTGCTGTGACATGTTGTGGGCTTCGTCGCTGTGTGCAGCTTACTATGGGAATTAACAGAAACTTCTTTTTGCAAATGTAGCAAGTGAAAATTGGTGCTTCTGTCTTAATTCACAAAGCATGGCAGTGTGCGTGCACGAGTATGTGTCACATCTCATTGTTCCTGGTGACAGGTCCTTGACCAAGCCCAAATGAGGGGAGACTCCGCTACCCTTCACAGAAAGTCCCTGCAGCTTTTGCTACCTGTTCTCAGATAGCTCTGTTAGGAGTGTTATCTGTGCTGGGCACGGCTGTCTGTGGAGTGCTTATTTTCACACACACTATGGTTTTGTTTTGTTTTGTTTTGTTTTGTTGGAAGACTTAGAAAGATTTACCATTTCCCATCGTGGAACCATAGACCCTATGAGTCTCAATTCAGATTTAGCCTGCCGACATATTTTTGGGGCTTGTGGGGTATCTTATTTTTAAATTGTATCAGCATTTAAAAACTAGGGGATTCACATAGAAGCCCAGATTTCTGGCCTCTTCTTCATTGGTGGTCTGGCAACCGAGGGCCCACGTTCTCATAAGGAGACAAGGAGAGACTACCCGTCCCCTCGTCACCCTGCTCTGAGACCGAGGCTGTGCTCTAGGTGCCATTTATCAGCTTGTATACTTGCAGCCATTTCCCCCTGAGTGGAAGAACAACAGGACAGCCCGAGATGGCCACTGTTTCAAAAAAAAATCCACGTAGCACTGGCCAGTCCCACTTTCTTTCTTACACTTGCTCCTTTTGCTCATTTATTAGACCTTGTTGTGCCTTAGTTTCCTCCTCTGTAAAATGGGGACAATGATAGCACCTGCCTCGTAGTGTTGTGGAGATTAAATGAGTCAAAGTGGGTAAGGCACTCAGACGAGGGTCTAACGCCTAGTAAGTGCTCAACAGATGTTAGCTGCTATTGTTGTTGTTACTGGTATCACTATTATTTATGGCAGATGTGTTTATTTCCTCTAGACTAGGTTCTTAACTGGGAGTGATTTTTGGTTGTCGCAGCTTGAGATGGGGGGATGTTACGGCACCTAGCGGGTTGGGTCCAGGGATGCTGCTAAATATCCTTTGATGCATAGGACACCCCCTCCCCCAACAAACAAGTAACCAACTCAAAATATCAATAGTACTGAGGATGAGAAACCCTGCTCAGATATTTAAGTGTGTGACTTTTGTTCTGAATGAACCCTTCAAACACATCTCTAAACCAACTTTTCAAGGGCTGCCTTGGGCCCTCGAATTATCAGAATTATAAGGGGCCTTATTTAGCTCAGCCCCCCCTGGGGGCGGGGCTTGAATCCTTTCCCAGCACCCTCATCGAGCACATGCCTTTGGCAGGTAACACATTACATCCAGCTTTTAGTCTGTTCTTTATTACGTTGAAGTCTCGTCTTGCAGCTTCCTGTTCTTCATCCTAAGAGTAGCAACAACTTGTTGAGCCTCACGTGTGGGTGATTGTGCTTATTAGCATCTGTTGTGTGTTGTTGCGTTGATCTTCACCACCTTTGAGGTAGGTTCTATTATTATACCCATTTTATAGATGTGGAGATTGAGGGTTGGAGAAGTGAAGTCTTGCCCAAGGTCCGTTAGGGTCAGAGCTGGGCCTGGCTCCAGGTTGGCTTTGCTCTAGAATCCACACATTCCTCACCATTGGTGTGTGCTGCCTGCTTTGCTCTGCCCGGGAATGTGCCCAGCAAGTTTATTCGCTTGTCCATGGGAAGGTCTTCAAATATTTGAGGTAAGCTCCTGAGTCCTCCATCTCTCCTCTAGATTAATGAGCCCAGTTCTCAGAGTTCCCCCAAAGACATATTTCTGATCTGCTCACCATCTAGAATGTTCTCCAACCTCTGGACAACCACTTGATTGCCCTTGGGCTCTGCTGCCCTCCCCTGTCTCTACCACACTGCCTCCAGAGAGGCTGCCCATCCCACATCAACTCTGACTCTCTGTGCCAGTGCTGGCCAGAGTCACACATTTTCCATCTCGTTGTTTTCACGGTGACCCATTTTCAGTAATACTGCACAAGATTCAGCCTACCCTTCTGGCCGCATTTACAATCTTGGCTTTAGTTTTGCTGTTTCCTCCTAGCACCCCACCTGTACCTGCACCTGAAACTCACATTGTCCTGGTGGAGCAGAAAGTGTATGAGACTGGGAGTCAGGTGGCCAGGTTGTGAATGCGCCTAGCTACGTGGCCTTGGGAAAGCCATTCACCCGCTGTGGTCCATGTGTCCTCAGTTGTAAAGTGAGGGTTTGACTTGGGTGATGCTTAGCATCTCTTCCAGCTCTGTCGTTCTTTGATGACATGTGTTGAACAGCACAAACTTGCAGTAGTTATAATTATTGTGGTAGCAGTAATAATAGGTAATTATTGAGTAGTCATTCTGTTCCAGGCCTTCTTTTCAGTGTTTTAAGTGGATTGTCTCATTTACTCCTCCAACCAGCCCCATGCTATTATTACCCCATTTTACAGACGAGTGCCTTGAGGCAGAGCCATGTTGAGTCACTTGCCCAGGGTTACCACCTGGCTAGATGTTGATGGGCCTGTGGTTTGTGTTGTCAACTTTAGAGCAATTGAATCCTTCCAATCTCTTGGGTGCTTGCTCTGTGGAGTGATCCTGTGACCTTTCTGTGCTTCTGCATCTTGTGTTTTACCACACCTTCCTCCCACCAAGATCAAGACTCTGAATGTATTTGACCTCAAAAGTCAGTCCCAGACTCATGGGATGGATGATCCTTGATACCTCTGATCCCAGTGGAGTGTGACTATCAGATATCCTTTTAGAATCTAAAATTTAGACATTAATGATGATGCTAGTGACTATCTTGCCCACTTACTATATTTCAAACACATTATATTATTAATATAATTAATTAAATATTAATATGTTAATATATGTTTTCAATTTTTGGTTGTAAAATAGACTATATTATTTAATCTTCATCGTAGTTCTGCTCAGTAGATGCTGTTGTTTCCATTTTTCAGATGTGAAAACTGAGGCTCAAAGAGGCCTATGTGGCTAAAATCACATTCTAGTGCATCTGATCTGGAGAGTAGGGAGAGCATGTTTTCAAGCCATTTACCATCTCAACCCATTTTAAAAGAAATATATGGACATGATACTTATTAAAGATATAATGGAAACATATGAGAGAATTCTGTGGGAAAGCAAGACTGTGAGACCCATAGAGAAGGTGGACAAAGATGCTCCTCTCTCTTCATCAACTCCATGGACCTCAGCTAAGGTCAAGTGTCTCTGTCTCCTGCCCGTGCCTGTCCCCTCCCCTCTCATGGAGGCTGACCAAGCCCGATGGCAACCTTGAACTACAGTGCTGGATAGTTACAGTCTTTGTCTCCTCAAATCACCTTTATGCCATTAGGCATGGGTAGACGCTTCAAGGTCAGTGAGAAGTTGAGCAGGGGTCTAGGTTCTCTGCCAGCTCCTCCCTCTCTGTCTAGGGCTCTCAGAGGCTGTGCGGAGGGGCCGGAAGCAGATACCATGAGAAGAGAATTAGCCCTTACTGCAGCTCTGTGAGCATTTCTAACATGGTGCCCTAGCATTTTTCCTGAGACCTCTCAGCATCATTTCTATAACAGAGCAGGGTCCACTGAGTGCCTATCAGCTCCTGTCTCCTTAGTGAGGCTGAGCCAAAGCAAGGACGTAGTGATTGGGCTCTTAAAGCATGGGGAAGGCCACACAGGGCAGGGCCCGGTTGGGACTTGCCCTTTATTTGTATGAGGCTGGACCATAGGCCTGCTGGGGTAGTGTTGCCCACCATATTGGAGCTTCCAGGCTGGAGGACATGGAGCCCTGAATCTCTACGTGGCTGTTGGCTTTTGCTCCTTGCCGGACCCATGGGCACTGGTAAGGGTCAGGTGCCCTTCTCCATCATAATGTGTAAGCTTAAGCGTCAAGGCCAAGGCCCGCCCTGCACCCAAGGAGAGGCTCTGCGTGTGCGTGGACGCCCGTGTTGCTGACACTACCGTCTCCCCTCTTTGTGTTCATTAGCCTCCTCTGCTTGGGGTCCACAAGGCCACTGTCAAAATCCCAGGCTTCCTGCCCCCCCCCCCCCCCATTTTAGCCCTTTCCCATAACATATCGGCACTAATTAAAAACAAAAAAAGATTTTCTCAGACATAACCGGGTGTCGTCTTGAAAACGCTGTGAGCACGTGCAGTGGCAGAGCCCAGGACAGGTTTGGTGGGCTGGGAGCACAGAGGGGCGAGCGCTCTGAGGCCATCATCCATGAGAAGGGTTCAGGGGAGCTCGTTCTTCTCCTCTTACCATTTACCGAGCACTTTCTAAGTGGCAGGCACTTCATAAATATTTCTAGTTAATCCTCTTGGTTTTTACAAAGTGCTGTCACTATCCCCATTTACTGTTTAGGGAACCGAGGCTTAGGGAGGGCCATCCGAAGGCCACGTTAGCTGGTAAACAGTGGATGTGAACATTGAACCCAGACCCAGTGCATGGGGAAGTGCCTCTGCCTAATCACTGAGTCACCTCCATTTCCTCCTCAGGTCTGAGCTTCGAGACAGGTGCTGCTTGTGCGGGGGAACCTTCCTGCTTGGGAGGTGCTCAGAGGCTCCTTCGAGGCCAGCACCTGTGGGAGCCGGGCTTGGGCCTTGCAGGTTTTAACAAAGCACAGTCCCCGAGACTTCACAATAAGGCTTTGTTTGGGAGACCTGAGCAAACACGGGTGTGGCTCTGTCTCCCGGGCTCCGAGTCCGGCTTCCCCAGGAAATGGGGCAGGCTGCTTTCAACGGTACTTTTCCTCTTGCAGAGCAGTATCTCTTTACAAAAGCGGCCTCTTCCGCCTTCCTGGCACCCCAACCCCCCTCCACAACTGGGTGGTAAACAGTGAGGTTCCCCAGCCCCCCAGCCATGGGGGTACAGGCGATTCCCAGCAGAACCCTGGCCAGCCCGGACTTGAGACTAGCCTTTATCCTCGTCCTCCTGAGTCCCCAGGGAGAGGCTGAGTGTGGGCCTGGAATGGAGATGAGAGAGAGCAAGGTGCTGTGGCAATACAAGATGGTCATAAATGAAGAAAGTCCCACACCCCATGAATGTACAGTGTGATGACACCCGGCAGAAGTGTGTATATGGACAGACGATAGCTGGGAGAGATCGTGGAACCACAAAATAAATTGTAGTTATTTTAAAGATTTAGAAACTCTTTATTATTTTTTATAACAGCAAAAGTTACAATAAAATGAAAATTAAAAGCCAAGTGTGTACGCTCTCATCTCTTGCCAGGTTTGTGATGCTAGCGCTAGAGGCAGGGCACCCAGCAGATAGATACTCTTTCTTGTCCTGACGCATTCCCTTTCCTCTGAGCTGTCTTCTGCTTCCGGAGGGTCCCTGAGAGCTCTGTGCGGCCCATCACCCCCCCTGCACTTAAACACCATTCAGCATCACCCACACATGCAGTTGGACCTTACAGGACCTCCCACTTTGCATGGGTTCCTAACTTGCTCCTTAACCAGTTGCCTGATTTTTATATCCACTAGAATGTTTGCTGCACCGGGCAGGGTTTTTTTCTGTTTCATTCACTGCTGTGTTCCTGCCCTGGGACTCAAGGGAGAGCATTGAGTCCATCCCAGTCTGGAGCTGACAAGTGGCCAGGCAAGGACCATGCAGTGGATATCGACAATGTTGGAGTGGGTGCAGGATGCTGTGGGCTCTGTGCCCCCAACCCAGACTTGGAGGGTGGCTGTCAGGAAAGCTTCCTGGAAGGGGTGATATATCTTAGCACAATCTTGAAAGATGAGTGTGAGTTAGCCAGGTGTGATATAGAGGACATTCCAAGCTGAGGAATCGGCGTCTGTCCCCTGCTTATCCCCAAGCTCTGTCAGTCTTCCCAAAGCTTTGGGATAGCACACATGGGAATGTGTCTGGCCTACAGAGTGGAGATGTGTTTGTAGGGGCAGAGAAGTATCCTTTATTGGTAAGTTCCTAGTGAGGCATGATTTAAAGATGGGGTAGTTATTATGACACCTTGGAGTGACATCTGCGTGGACTGACATCTGCTCACAGGCTTTTCAGTTCTTGCGTATAAACCTATGCGGCCATTTATTTCCTCCAGTAATCATTGGTGTAGTGTTCTTCTTCTCATTCATTGCCACTTTACTTTGGAGTTCTCCAGGGCAAGGGGAAGTGGTGGTGGGAATCATGAGTCTGGTGACCTTTCCAAGAAGGAAGGGTATTTCTAGTGTGGCTGCTACTGTTATGATGAATAATGCACTGCTCACCATTGCAACCTCAAGGGCAAGTGGGAAGAGAGGTGAGCCGACTGGTCCTGCTGTGGGGGATTGAACAATGGCTCTTGAAGTACCACCCCCCCACCCCCCACCTCCCGTAGCTGAGTGCTGTTTGGTGCAGAGAAGTATGGAGTTGCCAAGGAACAGGTTGGATCTGAAGCAGGAGAGCGCTTCTGTCTGTTTCCAGTAGAATATGTCAGCTGGGGAGAGACACCTGCCCAAGTTGTAGATAGGCATGCGAAATTTAAGTGCACACTTGTGTTTATTGAGTCATCCTGTTCCTCGTGCGAGCCACCAGGGGGTGCTGTTGGCGCAGGGCAGCTTGTTTGGTGGCCTGCCTCCCTGATCATCTGCTTGATAAAACAGCTTCATTTTTGCTGCTCTCCTCCCACAGACTAGAATATTGCAACAGTGATGGTCTTTCATTTAGTCTGCTTACATTCCCTTTCTGGAATTCTTCCACATACTTTTGCAGCCTAAGGTGCCTTTACTCCCTGCCCCAAACACGCAGACATACGCACTGAGTACTTACCTTTCTCATTCCTTATCCCAACACCATGCCTCTGAGCTGTGTCTCTAACAAAACTGATTGTTCCTTTCCCTCAGCTAGCTGCAGAGTGGACAAAGATTTAATAAACAAATTTACCTTTAAGGTGTTAATGAGGTTTAATATGTTCCCTCTGGGGTACTCTGCCTTAACACTGTGAAGATTGGAATTAAACCTTGTGACCTAAGAGATGAATTTCTGGCACTTCTAAATGTGTGTGGGGTGATGTTTTCGGTAGATGGTTGAGAGGGTAGATGTTAAAGGAGGGTGCTGCTTCGTCTGTCCCTCCGGTGCCACCTATGCCTTATACAGAACAAGCTGAAAGATGGCGTGGGGCAGGCAAGTCCCCGGACCCATGGAGGCCGTGTGTGAGGGCCTCAGAGACCATGACTTGTGGGGAGTCTGACCACTCGCTCTTCTTTTCTTTGCCTAGACATTCACGGCATGGTGCAACTCCCACCTCCGCAAGGCGGGGACGCAGATCGAGAACATCGAGGAGGACTTCCGGGACGGCCTGAAGCTCATGCTGCTGCTGGAGGTCATCTCAGGTGAGAGGGACCACTGGCCTTGGGACCACTGGCCAGGTGGCCAGGACCACCCTGGCCCAGGATAAGCTGCTGTCCGCCGGGTTCTGCTGCTTTGAGACGGCTGCCCTGGCACCTCTGGCGCTGCTGTCTCATTGCTCATGGCTAGCTTTGGGTCTCTTGAAAGAAGCTGGGGATGACATGTGTGGATTCAAACGAAGAGACTGAGTTTCGTCCTGGCTCTGCCACTGGCCAACCACGTGTCCTTGGACAAGTTCTTGCCTTTCTGCTCCAGGATCCTCATTTGCAAAAAGATGGAGTTTCAAGTTCTGTATATTCTGTCTCCTTCTATTACCCTTCTTTTACACTGGCTACCATGGTGTTAGTGTGGGCCTGTGTCGACTGTCACTCAATTAATGCCACAGAAGCCCTTGAGCACCTCCCAGCTCCTCCATTCCCACTGCAGTCCGTCATCCACACCACAGCCAGAGGGTTCGTGCAACCACCAAATATGGTTGCGTGGTTCCCTGGTCGAAACCTTTCGGCCCTCCCCAGGGCTTTGAGCCTGCAGCCTACGTTCCTTAGCATAGCTTACAGGATCCTTCATGAGCTGCCACCTGCTTTATTTTCAACTAGCTGTTCCTAAAACGGCCTTGAACCTAGGACCCTCTGCCACCCTAGAGACATGCAGCCCTCCCAGATGACACACTTTTTGTGCTCTGTGCTTTTACACAAGCTTTGACTGCTTTTTTTTACCCCAGTACTTTGGTCTGTTTCCCTTTCCTGTGAAATCTGTGTTTATATTGGGGGTGGGTTTGTAAAATATATATAACATAAATGTACATGATGTCAAGTTTACCATTTTGACCATTTTTAAGTGTACAGCTCTGTGGCGTTAAGTACATTCACATTGTTATTCAGCTATCACCACCATCCATCTCCAGAACTTTTTCATCATTCCACACGAAGCTCCGTACTCATTAAACACTAACTCTCCATCCCTCCCTCTTCCCAGCCCGACACCACCATTCTTTCTGTCTCGAATGTGCCTACTCTAGGCACCTCATGTAAGTGGAATCATACAGTATTTATCCATTTGTGACTGACTTACTTCATTTATCATAATGTTGTCCAGTTTCTTGCACGTTGTAGCATGTGTTAGAATTTCCTTCCTTTTTAATTTTTTTAGCCGAGTAACGTTCCATTGTATACACACACCACATTTTGTTTCTTCATTCGTCGTGGATTAGCACGTGGGGTGCCTCCACCTCTTGGCATTTGTAGGTGATGCTGCTGTGAACATGGCTGCACACATACCGATGTGAGTTCCTGCTCTCGGTTCTTTTGGGTGCATATTTAGAAGTAGAATTGCTGGGTTATGTGGTAATGCCATGTTGAAGTTTTTTAGGAACTGCCATGCTGTTTTCCTCCAGCCGCCTTTCAGAGTGTCTTTCCCTTCTGCCTCCCCCAACATTTCTTAAACATTTTTCTAGTTTAAGCAAATAAACCTGGCATTGTTCTTTTTCATTCTTCGAAACTCAGCTCAGACTTTGGCTTCCCCATCTCCCGAACTCCCCACTGCAACTCGAGCGGTTGCCCTCCTCTGGGCCCCAATAACACCCCATTAATTCCTCTCTCGTGTCTTTGCCACCTAGTTTCATCATTTTGGCCCTCAACGCTGAGGTCCTTGAAGCAGGGATGGCCCCTTCTCTGTGTCCCAAGTGCTCGGAACTGCCCTTGGCATGTAGGTGATACTCAATAAATACTAGAGGGACGGAATGCCCGAGCTGGGCTTTTCCACATCGCCATGAGTGCATTCCCACTGAATGGCCAGCTTGTGCCCAAGGGGAACCTGTGCACGTCTCTGAAGTGGGCTCTTCTCTTTCCCGGGGCTCACGGAGATCAAGTCACTGAGACGTTGACTTTTTCTCCTTGAGCATCTCTGGAGATGGGTAGGATGACAGGAGAAGGAAGGGGATGCTGCCTGCAGAGATCCTCGAAGTGCGGTCCCTGGACCACACACAGCAGAATCGGAGACCCCACCCCAGACCTCCTAAATCAGAAAC
>NW_011888796.1:1034966-1039288 GCF_000151845.1 Pteropus vampyrus
GCAGTCCGGACTAGAGGGAGTTCAGGGTCTTTGCATGTGCTGTTCCTTCTGCCTTGATCACCATTCCTTGTAGTCTAGGTCTAGCTGCCCTCCCACTTAGGCCTTCCCTGACCCCTCTGAAACTTCTCATCCTCCAACCCGCCCTCCTCCTCTGCAGCCTCTTTTTAAGCAATTCTTTTAAGCATTTATCCTTCTTGGTATTTGTATATATTTGTGTGTTTCTCTGTGGAAGGTCTGTATCTCACTCTGGACCCTAAGTACACGAAGGCAGCGGACTGTTTTGTTCACCTCCACGTTCCTAGCACCCAGCCGAGTTTCCAACACGTCTTAGGGGCTTCGTACAGAACCGTTGTGTGGCGGCGAGCAGTTTAGATCTGAGACGTGGAGGAAGTAGAGGGCAGGGTTCTCACTCCCCGCCGGGGCGGCGTCCTGCACGGAAGCTGCACGGGCGTGTGTCCGTCAACGCTGTGCCCTGAGCGAGGGTGTCGTGGCAGTAACCCCGGCTCCTGCATCTCACCTCCCCTTTTTCTGCTCTGGGTCTCTATTCAGGTGAACGTCTGGCCAAGCCGGAGAGAGGCAAAATGAGGGTACATAAGATCTCCAATGTCAACAAGGCCCTGGACTTCATAGCCAGCAAGGGGGTCAAGCTGGTGTCCATTGGAGCGGAAGGTAAGGCCTTGCCCGCTGGCTGCTTCTCGGAGCCTAAGTTTCTGCTCTCCTGGTTCCCTGGACCTTTTTTTTTCTCTCCTGATTCCTGGGCCCACGCATCCCTGGGGGCGTTGGGAAGCGGGGCGCCCACCACCTCCATCTGGTCGACCTGTGGATTCTTCATGTAGCACTTTCCAGCCAGTGTCAGCCTCGCCCACGCGCTGGCCCCCTCAGTCAGGCCCAGCGCTGGAACCCTGTGAGCGTGCAGGGCCGCCTCCCTCATCGCAGGTCTGGCTTTGCTGCCCGACGCGGGAGACGGCGCAGGCGCAGGCGGGCGGAGGCTCACGGCTGTCCTGAGGCTCCACGGAGCCCCGAGAAGACTGACGCCCACAAGCCCGTAGGGACGTTCTTAACAGCGTTTCCCGCAGAGTGGCCTCTTGGCTCTTTTTCCTTCACTTAAACTTGGTTAAAGCTCCGTTTGAATTGTTGTTACCATTACCATGTTCTTGATGGTTGGAAGGGGGGAGCACCGCCTCTGCGTGCTCTGTGGCGGCTTTGAAGGATGTGGGGAAGGTCGAGGTGATTAGAACAGAATGCCGTGACCAGGCCCTGGCAGGACCAGGTCCCATGGATTCAGTAGGTTTATTGGGCACCTGCTGTGTGTGCCAGAGACTGAAAGATAAGTAAGACAGCTTCCCTCCCTCCCTCCTTTCTTTCCTTCCTTCCTCTCATCCTTCTTCCCTTCCTCCCTCCCTCCCTTCTTCCCTTCCTTTCTCCCACTTTCCCTCCCTCCCTCCTATCTTTTCATCCTTCTTCCCTTCTTTCCTTCCTTCCCTCCTTCCCTCCCATCCTTCCTCCCCATCCATCCATCCTCCCTCCCTCCCTCTCTCCTATCCTTTTATCCTTCCTCCCTCCCCTCCTTCCTCCCTCCCCTCCTTCCTTCCTTCCGTCATTGAGGACACAGCCGTGGCCGTGATTATTGTGCGCACTCCCTCGGTGGCAGGTCCTGTGCCGCCGCCCTCTGCACCGGTGATCTTGTTTAATCCTCACTGCAGCCCTATAAAGAGGCTCTAATTTTTATTTCCATTTCAGAAAAAGAAAGCAGAAGTCTAATGAGAGTAAGTAACTTTTTCAAGTTACCATCATCAGTCAGTGGCCAAACCAGAACTCAAATCAGGGTCTGCGTGAAGCCAGAGAACTGCCTTTCCTCGAAGAGGTGGGGCCTGGCTCTCGTAAATCCACACGAGCCGGCGGCCTCTCCTCCGGTTGATGATTTTAAAGTCCCCCCACCTCCTCTTTTTTTTCTAGAAATTGGGAGACTTTATGTTGCTACATCAAACTGAGAAACTTTAGCACAGGAGTCTGCAAACCATAGTCCATGGGGTCAAATCTGGCCAGCGTAGGTTTTTATAAATATTGGAGCTTGGCCACACTGTTTGCTCGCACGTTGTTGTGGCTGCTTTCCTGTTAGGACAGCAGAGTTGAGCAATTGCAACACAGACTGTATGGCCTGCAAAGCCAAAACTATTTCCTGTCAGGCCATTTACAGAAAAAGTTTGCCTACCCTGCCTTATCAAGGACTAGGGCTGGTGCTTGAGGCAGTCACGGGTGGTGCCGCATGCATCCCAGCAGCCCCTTCATCTGTGAGGCAGGAACAGCATCTTTTACATCCTTGTGGCCCTGGCTCCTCACCATGTGATGCACAGAGTAGGTGCTCAGTTGATGGTGGAAAGGCACACATAGCAGGGTACTTTGCTTTGTGAGTGGGAAAATATTCTCTGCCTTTTAATAAAAAAAAAAAAAAAAAGTTCAACTAGGGACTTGGCAAAAAAAAGTGTCAACTAAGCAGGGATGGGAGGCCAAAGAAATTGCCACCTGGGTGGTCTGGTACAAGCTCAGATGCCCGCTGGGGCAGGGAAGTGACGGAGGTGTGGGGCGGGCCAGCGGCGAGTGGTAGGGATGGTTGGGGACTGTGGAGGGCCTGGCAGGGCACGTCCTTCTAAGCGGGCAGCGGCCGCATAGATCCAACCAACTATTGCTATGTGGGAATTCAGGTCTCGCATTGCTAGATTTATCACTTTTTAAAAAGCCAGAAATCTAGATTTTTAGAAAGGAAAATTTAACAAGTACTTGAGAAAAGAAAATTTTTTTAAGACTTTGAGGAGCAAAGGAGAAAGAGGGAGAGAATCGCGCTTGCTCAGTTCCAGATCTGAGCCTGGCTAGACAGGACACTTTGCATGCTTGTCCCCCTTCCCCTGGGAGCGGACCTGGAGCGTGAGTATCGCCGGCCACAGTTCACAGTCACGAAAGCTGAGGCTCAGCTGAGTTGCTGGCGTGGAAGCACGTCGCGAGGTCGCGTGCAGGCTCTGGGCCAGACTGCTTCCACATGGTGGAGCTAGGACCGAACCCAGGGTTCTGGGCTCCAGAACTGAGGTCTGAGCCCTTTCCCATCACCCCCAGGCATTGGTGCCTCCCCTGCCGGGGTTCAGGACAAAACTCTCATGTGTGATTTTCCTCAGCTGTGAAGTAGCAAGTCAGATGGGCTGTGCTCGCCTCAGCGGACGGGGGAGGAGCAGAGACGGAAACTCTCACCGCTACCTCTGATATTCTGGGAAGTCACTTAGGCTAGGTGGCCCTGGTTTTCCAGTCTCTTTCACACGGGCCTTCTTCAGATTTTCTAAAGGCTCCTTTAAAATGAGGTAGTTAATTTCTCACTGCCCTAGGGAGCCAGTGCTTTAAGCCGAGGCTTCTGCCTTGCAGTCATCTCTTGTTTCAAGCTGAGCATCAGGCTCGTGCAGGGTCGGCCCCTCTGCTGGAAACGGGATGAGCCAGGAAACTAGACGAGGCTCCAGATGGGTTTTACGTAGTTTAATGAAATGGAGTTTACTGCTGTAGACTAAAACAAAAGGCAGCAGAGTGGATCACCTGCAGGGAGCTCTCCTGGGGGTTAGGGTGGGGGAGATGTTTCACGGTGTCCTGACTGTGGAGCATCCTGGGCCCATGTGCTGTGGGGACCAGGCCCTGTGGGGACAGAAGACTCAGACCTTTGAAGGATTGCCACGTGGTGCCAGGATTAAACTCTCTGATCCACCATGAAGTGCAGAGCCAGGCCCAGAAGGGAGGCCCTCTGGGCAGGCTGATTGTGGTTGACATGCAGAACCTTGGGGACTGGACCGGGGATGGGGGGCCTGGGTCAGGCACACAATTCTTGTTCTTGAAGGTGTTCAGATGGAGGCTGGAGGCCAGGAACCTCCATACCTTGGAGAGAGGTCAATTAGAGCCCTACGATATCTCATATGATCCTTGATTCTAGAATGTCTTAGAGTCGTGATTGGGGCTTGACCTGGCTGAGTAGTTGGAGTTTAAGCAAGTAAGAGGACCCACGTGGGTTTTTTAATTTTTTAATTTTTAGCCCTTTGGGCAGGGAAAACATGATGGCTCTGGGTGCCAAGAGCCCAGGGGTGGTCGTGATGATTTAGTGTCTGTTCTCAGATGGAGGAGGCAGTGGGTGCAATAGCTACAGCATCGGTCTGGGACGTGGTGACTCCCGAGGGTCTAGTTTCTGTCCTGTGGGATTTCTTCAGCATCATTCATTCTCCTGTCTGAATGCTGCGTGGATGACTGTGACGCTGAGGGGGCTGAAGCGGGGAAGGGAGAGGCAGGTGCTGAGCAAA
>NW_011888796.1:1040823-1046413 GCF_000151845.1 Pteropus vampyrus
CTTTGACTCTGAGTGAGATGGGAAGCCGTGGAGGTTTTGAGCAGAGGGGTGACGGGGTCTGGGGATTTACTCGTTCACACTTGTACTTTGTATATCCGTGTGACTTCCACCTTGGGGCGTGATAAGTGACCGCACAAGCACCTGTATACGGCAGCCTTACTCTGTGTTTCACATCTTTGCTAGGGATAGGTTCCCAGAGGTAGAATTTCACTCTCAGAAAGTTGAACAGCTCCAAGATGCTTACTCCCTGTTGCTGAATTATTTCCCAGAAAGTTTTTTTTTTTTTTAAGCCAATGTCCACTTTTAGCCACATTGTGGTAGCCTTACCATGAAAGTGTGAGTTTGCTTTTTAAAAAATTTTGCTAATTTAATAGCTGGGAAAATGGTGTTTTATTTCTTTAATTAGAAGTGAGATCGAATATCCTTATGAATGGGTTATTTCTAGTTTGTTTTGTGAAGTGTCTATTCATGTCTTTTGCCTATTTATCTATTGTGAATTTAGGCTTTTATTCTTGGAAATTTATATAAGCTTTTTAAACATTACAAATGTGAAACCATTGGAAGTCGCAAATGAAAGGGTATTTTAGAAATGTAAACCCTTTATGTAGTGATTCTTACCTTATTAACTGACTCGACTTCCCCCAGCGTGCTCTGCAAAGAGCTGGCTGCCTGTTTTACTTGTCCAGGAAAATGGTCACACGCTGCTATAGTTCCCTGTGTCTCTAACCTGGGCCCTCTGATTCGAGTCTGGGCCCCACTGGTATCTGGGGCTCTGGGAGGGGCATTTAAGCCATCCTGTGAGCAGGAAGAGTTACATCCTGTCCTGAGTCCAAAGCGGACACTGCTCCTCCTCTGCTCAGCACCTCAGTGCAGGCTCAACAGTCACCTGCCGCTGAGAAGCCCCAGCAGTGCCCTGTACCTTGTTGGTTGTACAGCAGCGTGCAGTTTGCCCTCCCTTCTAAGGAAGGGAATGAGCTCTTAGGGTGTAATTTCCTTAATGGACTCCACTCTTGTTTAAGAGGTATGTGGGAAGCAAACCCTAGTGGGTGTGGGCTCAAGGAACCAGGAGTCCTGGAAGTTGCCCCTTCTCATGGTTCTGTTGTGTCTCCCCTAAAAACTAGTGTTGCACGTAGGAAAAAATAAAGAATCTTTGGGTGCCTAACTCTTCACTGAGAATACCATACCACAGGCTCAGGTTACTGTCTCCTGGTCTGGAAGCAGATGAGAATAAGGAGTAGACATTTGATTGATTGTCACCTGCTCAGCCCCCAAGACCACAAATGATTCCATGTCTGAGGTTCCTTCAAGACAGGGCTTCTTTATGTTTGTATTGCCTGATACAGGATAAAAACTACTTCATAGAATTTATAGCATATTTAAAAAGTCTAAAAAGTGCTGCTTGGACTGAATTTAGTAGGGTAGCTCTTAGTCATGATCTTGAAGCTGTTTGATTTTTCTTTAATTAAAAAATACCCAACTAATGGCATTATGAGGTTGATGTGAGAGTCTGTGGCTCCTTCAAGGTGGCTGTTTACAAACCTTAGGTTCTGTTGCCTGTACTGGCTCTCTGGGTATGGATGGCTATTTTGACAGTTGCAACTTTCCAGAGGTCTCTACCTCACAGAGTTGCTAGTACCTTCGCAGTGGCTTAGAAATCCTCCCTCTTTGTCAGGCTGGTGAACGCGGCTGGTGGTTTAAGATACCTCCTCTGTTGCCTTTCCTGACCTACCCAGTAGAATCGACCACCCATACCTCATATTCCCAGGACGCCCCAGGTCTTGTTACCCGTGACATATAATTACACCAACTTTAAACAACATACTCACTGCCCTCTAGAAGTGGAGCTGTGTGGTCTTTGATTCCCTACATGGCGTGCAGAGCGGCACGGGCACTCAGGGAATTTTTACTCCATCCCTGCTAACACCCATCCTAACACGTCTGCTCTTCCTGTAGAAATTGTGGACGGGAACGTGAAAATGACCCTGGGCATGATCTGGACCATCATCCTCCGCTTCGCCATCCAGGACATCTCTGTGGAAGGTAGGTCTTCTGCTCTGCTCCGTTTCATCTCATTCCCTGCCCGCCTGCCCCCACCCCTCGCCGCCAGTGCCTTCACTGTTCATGTCTTCCTTCCTGGGCTCAGCCTGGGGAGCTCTCTTACCCAGGCAATGGGGCTTGATCATGGGCCACATCCTGAACTTTCAACCCATTGCTGGCATCTGTCCACTCTCCTAGTCTGTAGAGAAGTTAAGAACTGTGTGGAGTGCCGGTTCCCACAGGTGTGGTGGCCCTTGGGAACCCTCCCACCCCCCACTTCGAGAAAGCCCAAGGCTGCAGTGGAGAAGTGTATTGGAAATCCCACGTGGCTCTTGGATTGTTAAATCCGAAAGGGTAGGAGAATAGCAACCAAGAGGGTGAACCGACCCCGCCCGCCCCCCAGGGCCTCCACTCTGCTCCCAGGGCACCCTCTGGTGGCCACTTCGCAGATCTGCAAGGGGCCACTGCCACAGTTGGGTCAGTGATCTCGGAACTTTTGATTCCACATTCCAGCGACTTTTAGGCTGATATGTGTGTATTTATTTTGTCAAAAATTATATTTACGTATTGCTTTGCATATTATAAAACACATACCAAAATGAATTTTAATAAGATGGGATAGAGATATTTTAAAAATATTTTAAATTCGTTTTAATGTCTCATAAATCTTGAAAAGATTTTTATTCAAAGTAACTTTTTAATGAGAACAGTGTGGACGGAATTGCTTTGTCATGGAAGTCTTGGCTTGACACTTGGTGATACAATGATGTGAATGTCTGTTTGGTTTATAAATACGTGGTATTTAGGGCGGAAGTGGTTTAAAAGATGCCCACAGTAGTCACTGAGGGCATGGTTCTTGTTAGTGGTGGTAGACATAAATCCATTTTTCAAATAGCCTTCTTGATGAATTTGATTGTTTTTTGAGCAGGCTTCTTGTCAGCTCTGATTAAATCGTTTTAATCTTGTAGTCGTTGATGAAGAGCTTGAACTAAGAGCATTAGCTTTGCTCACGTTTTAATTGCTTGTGCTTGAATTATATTATTTTTGTAGGAATTGTTTAATGTCATTTTTAAGTCTGTTTTGTGAGTTGAAAGTAAATGAGACTCAGGAAGCCACTTCACTGGGTACCATAACCTGTAATTCACAGATGTGAGCACATGGGCAGTGTGGTTTACAGCTTTCCTGTGCCAGGATTTCCCAGGGTCCCCTTATATTTGCCTTATCTTACAGACTTTGTTGTTGATGCATGTGTTAAATATAAGGAAACCTTGTTATTTGGACAAACACTACATCTGAATAGGAGTCCTAATGCTTTTTTCCCTCGTGGCTGCGTGCACTCCACAAGGCGCACATGCACTCCTGTCTGGAGATTCCTACACTTTAAATGTCATCTAAATCAACCCTTCCTCCCTTAATTGGCCACCTGACCTAGGTTGCCAGCTCATTTTGTATTGCTATCATTTCTTAAGTAAAATAGAGTGACAGGGAGATAGTCTGAAAGGCCATCATCTCAGTATTTCAGCGTGTAATATGGCTAGCTCTGAAAAGCTGCCTAGTGTGCTTCTGTGTTTATCAGATAATTTCTCAACCTTTGTCAGGGAAATAGACTTGATGGCCTGATAGCAGCAGGGTTGGAATCCAGGGCTCTTTGTGTGGACCCCTTATGTGAAAGAGCATGGACCCTGTGGCCACAGTGAGGCCTCCCATGAGTCAACAGCCCTCCCTCCACCAAGCCAGCCCACTGACCTCTGCTCATTGTCTCCTTCCCTACCTGACCTCTCTGTCTGTTGTCCCTTTCCCCACAGAGACTTCGGCGAAGGAAGGGCTGCTCCTGTGGTGTCAGAGAAAGACAGCCCCTTATAAAAACGTCAACATCCAGAACTTCCACATAAGGTGAGTGGCGGGGCTGAGGGGCTCTTACAGAATGAGGCTGCTTCCCTCAGGCCCCTCAGGCCCCCTTGGCTGGGTGGTCTCAGCTCTAGTACAGATCAAAGGCCCTTGGGGAAGAGGTCGCTTTTTATGGGAAGGCAGTGCTGCCGACTGTGGTGCCCCCTCTCCCGTCCAGCGGTGTCTCGGACATGGCTACAGCCTCATACACATTTGGTTGATGCTCGGACTACTGGGGAACTCCCTAAGGACAGTGCCTGAGAAGTTCCACCCTGGGGTTATGGAATGGAACAGACAGGCGCATGGCCTTGGTGGAGCGTAGAGTGGGATGTGGCATGTATCTCAACTTGCCAAATCCCACAAAGTCTTGACGCCAGTGCTTGGGGTTGTGGCAGGAAGAAATGTCCCTTTGCTTCCTGTCTTCTGACTCCTGCTCCAAAAGGTTACGAGATCGCCTCTAGAAGAAAGGGGACCCCTGCCTAGTGCTTTACCCTTAGTGCAAAGCCCCACTCACCAGCTCGCCCCACCCTCTCTCCCCCCCGCCCCCCGCCCGCCCGGGCAGCTGGAAGGACGGCCTTGGCTTCTGTGCCTTGATCCACCGACATCGGCCTGAGCTGATTGACTACGGGAAGCTACGGAAGGTATGTGCAACTCACCTGACCGCCCACTGCAGCTCCTGGCCCCTGGTCCTAGGCGGGTGGGGTTGGGCCCCTTCTTCTGAGAGCCTGTGGCCCAGCGTGCGGGGTGTCAGTCTTCTTAGATTCGCCAAGGAGACAGACTGTCTAGAAGTAAGAGAAAAACACCTTCACTGTTCGGGCCGCCTCAGTCCTATGCTCGCACAGCAAGTGTGTTTGTGCCCACATGCCCCGCCCATCAGGAGGGCATGAGAGCCACCACAGCAACTTTGCTGCGGTGATGGAATAGCAAGTGGCATTTCCTCCTGTTTTTCTGGGTTTCGTCAGGAGGACGTGCTACTTTCATAATTTAAAATATCACGTATTCTTCGGAGCACTTATCTCAGCCTTGTCCAAGGCTCGCTGTGCAGTCCTGGGCAGGTTCCCACCATAGATTTGGTTTCTCTCAACGCTGGAATTTGGCTGTAGGAGTTTTATTTGCTGCTCTTGATTTCTTTTATGTTTCAAGCATGAAGCTGTTGGGGGATTTTCTCGAGTGTGTGTGTGCTGAGCAGCATACCAGGAGGTGGGAACTGTGTTCCTAGCCTCATGGTGGTTCTTAGCATCTGGGCTGGTTAAAAGACACTGGCCTAGACCTTGGAGACTGTACTCACCCTGTCTTCTGTCTCAGCCCATCCGTGCCTCAGCCACCCCTGGAGCCCTCCCCATGTCCCAGTTGATGATCTAGAGCTTGGGTTGGAATGTTACCTTTCTATGCTTGAATCTCGTATTTCTCCACTTGATCTTGACACTTGGAGAACACAGTGTTCAGTGAAGGTCCCCACCTTGCCTGTGCCCTCACAAGGGCCTCTGCTGCTTCTCAGTGACCAAGCAAGGCTTGACGTTGCCTGCACCAGGCCCTCGGTTTCCAGGCTGTGGGGGAGTGAGCTGCCAATAAGGGTTTGTGAGAGAGGAAAGGAATTGATTCTCATCCCCTCTCATCATCCTAAGCTGGGCCTGAAGCTTGAGGCTGGGGCCTCTGCCTACCAAGA
>NW_011888796.1:1047007-1049945 GCF_000151845.1 Pteropus vampyrus
GGGCTGGCGAGCCCTGGGAACCAGGTGGGGCAGGCAGGTGCAAAGCCAGGACTAAGGACTGCTCAAGGCCCAAGGCGGAAATGACATTTGCTGCTTGGCAGTTTTTTTCTTACCATTCTGGAAGCTGTTGGAGACTTTCTCAGAAGGACTCCACCTTCTCTATTTTGAGTGATTTCTTCCTGAAAGTGTCACAAATGAATATATTTATCTTTTTATACCCCGCGTTCTTACCTTAGCAAATGGGGAAACAGTCCTGGGCTGACAGAACTAGCTTTCTTTACTCTGGGGAGCCAAAATGGGAGGTCCAGCAAGGCATTCCCCCCCATTAAGCTGGGGCTTTTTTGCCACATTAAAAGTTTTTAAGTTGTGATAAAGTATGCCTAACATAAAATTTACCATTTTAATATTCCTTATTTTTCTATTATAGTTGGCATACATTATATTAGTTTCAGGTATACAGCATAGTGATCTGAGATCTATATAACTCACAAAGTGATCACCCCAATAAATCTAGTACCCCTCTGCTCCCATACTTATATGTTAAATTTTATCGATTGTATTCCTTATACTATGCTTTATATCTCCATGACTATTTTCTAACTACCCATTTGTATTTCTTAATTCCTTTGCCCTTTTTCACCGACCCCCCAACCCCCTCCCATCTGGTAACCCTCAAAATCCTCTATGAGTTTGTTTCCATTTTATTGTTGTTGTTGATTTTGTTCCTTACATTCCACAGGTACATGAAATCATATGGCATTTGTCTTTCTCTATCTGATTTACTCCATTCAGCACAATACCCTCTAGGTCCATCATGCAATATCTTTTTCCATCCCTTTACTTTCATTCTGTGTGTTTCTTTAAATCTGAAGTGAGTCTCTTGTAGGCAGCATATGTAAGAGTCTTGTTTTCTTATCCATTTAGCCACCCTATTTTTGACTGGTGCAATTAATTCTTTTTCATTTGAAGTACTTGTCGATATATAGTTATTGCCATTGTTTATTCATATTTTTGGCACATATTTTTTTTTCTTCTTAAAGAAGTCCCTCCAACACTTCCTCTAATACTGTCTTGGTGATGATGAACTCCTTTAGCTTTTTCTTGTCTGGGAAGCTCTTTATCTGTCCTTTGACTCTAAATGATAGCTTTACAGGATAAAGTAATCTTGGTTGTAGATCCTGGGTTTTCATCACTTTGAATATTTTGTGCCAAGCCCTCTCCTGCCAAATTTCTTTTGAGAAATCAGCAGCTGCCCGTCTTATGGGAGCTCCCTTGTAACTAACTGCTTTCCTTTTGCTGCTTTTAAGATTCTCTCTTTGTATTTAACTTGTGGCATATTAATTATGATGTGACTTGGTGTGGGCCTCTTTGGGTTCATCTTGTTTGGGACTCTGCATTCTTGGGCTTGTATGTCTATTTCCTTCATCAAGTTAGGGAAGTTTTCCGTCATCATTTCTTCAAATAGGTTTCCAACTTCTTTCTTTTCTCTCTTCTGATTTTCTGTTACCCCTATGATGCAAATGTTGTTAGGCTTAATGTTGTCTCATAGGCTCCTTAAATTATCTTCATTTTTTTGGATTCTTTTTTCTTACTGATGTTTTGATTGAGTGTCCTCTGCTACCTCATCCTCTATATCGGTGATTTGATTCTCTCTGCTTCATGCACTCTGTTGATTCCACTAGTATAGTCTTCATCTCAGATATTGTATTCTTCATTTCTGACTGGTTCCCTTTTTAATCATTTTTAATTGTACAGTTTAGTGGCATTAAGTACATTTGTACTGGTTAGCAACCATCACCACCACTGTCTATCTCCAGAACTCTTTATCTTGTAAAACTGAGTCATATAGTAATTCTATGTTGAGCATTTTGAGGAACCTCCATACTGTTTTCTATAGCAGCTGCACCATTTTACAATCCCACCAACAGCGCACAAGGGTCCAAATTTCTTTACATACTCACTAATCCCCAATAAGTTTTTTTGAGAAGGTAGCAGAAATCCAAATTGTCAGAAGGCTGTGGCTATTCGAAGGAGCCCCCAGATTTCATGGAATGTGAGCACCAAAGGGGCTTGAGAGCTCCTAGTCCAGCTCTGGAGTAACAGATGTAGAAAACTGAGGTCAGATTACCTACCAGTCCTGCTGACTGATGGCAGAGGCTGAAGCCAGAAGCCAAGACTGATGGCACCCAGGCCAGTGCTCTGTTCTCACACTCACCTTTTAGCAGTTCTTTCTTGAGCTGTAGGCCAATATTCTTCACCCCATTTCTCTGACAAAGAAACTGAGGCTTGAGGAGGAAAGATGGCTTTTTAAACCTCCAGCCAACGAGCTCTGGTAGTGAGGCCAGGTTTCTACACCCAGGGGTGGCTCTCGAGAACCGAGCTTGGGAGGGGATGAAGTAGTCTCCTCTGCTCCCAAGAACGGGCAGTCACCCAGGTGGGAGTAGCCAGTGACTTGTCATACCTCTCACTACCTGACCCCCTGCTCCTCTTCTCTAGGATGATCCACTCACAAATCTGAACACGGCCTTCGATGTGGCAGAGAAATACCTGGACATCCCCAAGATGTTGGATGCTGAAGGTAAAGGCTTAATCTCTGGGATCCCATTTGGGGAGCCTGGGGTGTCACCTGCCTCTCAGAGATTCCACAGTTCCCTAAGGTTTGGAGAGAGAGGTGATAGCTGGTACTGAAAGGAATTGGAGGCTGTTTCTGCTTGGCTGCCTGAGGACTATTTCTCTTAGTCTTGGAGTCGGGTAGCAGTGCTTGGGTGGGACATGATGTTCCTTTGCTGTTGTGGGGGAAGGGAAAGGATCATTTCCCCCTACACTCCTTGGTTCTCCACCTGGGGCCCTGTAAAGTAGACTGATAGAAAAACAGATGAACAAGAGAAAAGCAAACAAGTTTATTAATGTGTGCATCACACAGATACAGGGGAGTTTG